>NC_082618.1:6127439-6442908 GCF_030936135.1 Gavia stellata
CATGCAGTGAAGGAAGAAATCTGTGCTCTTACTTAGGCTTGGGCCATACCATGGTATCATGTTTAAACCACTGATAAGGAAGGCAGAGAGCACCCAACCAGAGTTCAGCTCCTTGGATTCGTAGGAGGCCGGATCTTAAAGCTCAACTTGCAGGCATCAAACATTTAAACAGACCAGTCGAAGGCTGAATTATTAAAATCATCCTACGTGAAACGCTTCTCTGCAAGAAGATGAACACTCTCCTTCCCTGGTTCATTGTCTCTGCAGGGTGTCAGAAATGCTAAGCCTCATTCTGCCTTTCCCATCCCCCTTGAGATACTTGGAACAACTGAAGCACTCCCAGCTGCCAAGAAACATTGAATATTTATGAATCCCCTTAATCACAGAGGCAGGGACCATTCCAGCCAGCCTAGTTTGGCATGCTTTTGGCCTTGCCTCCTACAGAGGATCAGAACTTGCTCCCAGAAGGCTTTTTCACCACCAATCAACAGCCAATCAACAGTCTGTCCAGTTCAGGTGGCAAACCCTCGCAGTAGCTTCAGGGACAGAGATACTTCATACCTGCTTCTCCTCCTTTTGGGGTAAGAAATACAAACAAAATTGCCTTGGGATGTGCCTCCACAGCTTCAATCTTGCAAGCAGAGAAGCAGCAAATCACAGGGAAAGTCTCCTGACTTCCTTACTGTTTTCTCACCATCACTATCCCGTTATTGCACTGCATATGGTGTTTGCTTCCACTTCCAAAAGAAATGCAAGCCCTATACAGCCATCAAAGTGAAACAGGCAGTGATTTTTTTTCTTGCTCGTTCTTCTATATTTTCCCTTTCCCCAGCTAACAGTAACAGAGGGAATAGGGAGAATTAATCATGAGAAAAGAAGTTGTTCTTTGGTCAAAATGAAATCCAACTGGGAAGAGCAGGGTTTTCTCTTTTATCTTCTTGTTTGTGTTCCAGCATGCACAGAAATAATTTTTTAAATTCTTCATAAGCATTTTGTATGAAAGGAATAGTCCTTGGGTTTTTTGGTTTTGGGGTGTTTTTTGTATTATTTTTTGTTAAACATGCTTACTACCTTCTTTCAACTGGCTCTATCACATAGTACATTCAGAGACTCTGGTTTGAGAAAGCTTCTGAAACTGCATGTCTTTGACTGATCAAGGCACTTGTGTAAACTCTTTGTGCGTGCTTGCAGCCTTCACAGATAAGAGA
Source organism: Gavia stellata (assembly GCF_030936135.1). Lineage (NCBI taxonomy): Eukaryota > Metazoa > Chordata > Aves > Gaviiformes > Gaviidae > Gavia > Gavia stellata. The sequence goes on from NC_082618.1 coordinate 6,128,648, forward strand.
TTCATCAGGGTAAAAGGCAAGTTATTTCTGGTTGAGTTCACTGAGAAAACATCTGGCTTTTAAACAAATTTCCAGGTAGAAAACAGGATGTGAGACTTGTGCTATGGTGGAAGGTTGTAGGAGGGCTTCTGGCTGACCTTTTGAGCAGAAGAGGAGTGTAGTAGGGTTTCTTTGCTGCTGGGTAGTCTTTACAGCAAAGCAAAGCACCATGTATGTCTGTGAGTTATTTCCAGTGCTCACCAGTGTGGACAAAACCCCAAGATCTTCTAAACCCAAAATGCTGTAAGAAAACCTACAGTGAGAGTGGTTCTGATCAAGTAGCAACCTGGAAAGCTCTCAATAAGGAATCTGTGTGCAGGGAAGCTGAGATGGGTCGATGATAGCTGACTTGTGTTAGTCAGCTATCTCACTGCTCTCACTCCTGAGGCCATCTGTTTTTATGGAGACTTCTCTGCACTCAGCATTGGCCTCCCTGGACTCAGCAGGAGTGGAAAAGCTGCTCAGATGTTTATTAAAAAATCTAATGTTCTTGGAAGACTCACCAAAATCCCGGGTACTTTTCTGTTTGGTCCTGCCTGACGATTAACGTCTTCAAAACACTTCTGCAAGGGACTGGATGCCATCCACCCTGGTGCTGGGGGATTCTGGCAGGGGTTGTGTGTTGCCATTGTGACGTCCCGTTGTCACACTGGGCAGAATTCTGGGACCAAGCTCTGACCTCGTGCAGCACCGGTGCAAATGCAATATTCCTTCATCTGTTTAGATGTTGTGCACCACCTTTAGACCAGAATGGGAAGGATCTGAGGACCATGTATACCGCATGACTTCCTACCACCTAACTGGAGGTGTTCCTGTTCTCTGATTAAGACACGGGATTTGCAGGTCCCTTGGAGAGCATGTGTCTCATCAGATGTTGGAGGACACCTGCGCTGTGGTCAAAGGATGGATGTAGCCCTGCTCAAACCAAAGCTGTGACAGCTGCTGTCAGCACATGTTCCCTCTATCACATGGCCAGACATGCAACCATCACCTAGAGGGACACCTGTATTCTGGTGACATGATATAACTGCTCACACGTGGCTGTGGGATGCTTACAAATGTGGGATTTGGGGAATTTTGGGGGACTCTGGGTTTTTAGTTCCCCTGAGCAGAGGTGAGGTTGCTTGTCCTGTTGATAGCTCTCAAGTGAGCAAGGATATCTGTTACGACTTCACATGTTGTGGTAATGCTGCTACCAGGCTGAGTGAAAAAAATCTGGTACCTCATGTTGTATCAGAGCTACATAACTCTCCAGGCTTGCTGAAGGTATAGCAGAGTCTGGTGTACTTCTGTAGGGCTCAGGCTTCCTGTCCTAAAACATTTTTTGCAGCTGTTAAACAGCTTGCTGCATTAAAACCCATGAATGAATTGAAGTCATTCTTGTAAAGAAATAGGTTGCAGGATTTTTAGCACTCTGGGAATCGGGAGCAACACTGCTTTGTAAATTAGATCTATTAAATACTTAGTAATATCAAAATTTCATGCGGTACTTTTCTTCAAAGAAGTCTGAGGTGTCTCTGTTCATCAAGGAATTTTCCCTTAGATTGACCTGGCCTTTCGGAATCACCTGGGAGGTCATATTTGATCCCAGGTTAATTCCTAATGAGATTTCCTACTTCCCCAAGGCTTTCTACTGACATATACAAAAAGACAGACCAGACCAGAGCCTTTTATCCAGACATGTCTCAGCTTTGAAGAAGTTTCTGCAATACCAAGCATTGCCAATCACATGTCTTTCTCTAACAGGTCAGAACTGAATAGTTCTGGTCCTTGGGAACTGTGAGCCTGGATCTGAGGGAGATGGTTCATTCCTGCAGTGGGTGATCCCCACTGTTGCATGTATTTTATTGAAGAGGAGGCCGGGATGGTCCCGCTGAGTTTTGGCTTTGTGCAACGCTTGGAGGGTGGTGACTGCAGACCTCCAGCTGTGGCTAACAGGCCCTGGAATACCCAAATAACAGCGTGAAATGGTAACTTTGCAATCAGCACGTCCTTGTAATAAATGAGCCAACAATCCTCTGAATGTGAGTGCTTCTGGTGGTGCCAATGGTGTTTGCTGGTATTATTTATCAGTTCATCCCAGGGTTGCTTAAGGCTGTTTTTAGCTGCAGATCTCATGCGGTACAGCACACAAATCACTTCTAGCCCCTGCAAAACGCAGCTACTGCGGGACAGTAGGAAGTATTTAGCAATGCACAACAGATTTATGAAACAGGCAGTCCAGATGCTGGACTGCTGGAGATTCAGTTCGGAAATCTCCCCAAACTGGAGATGGGCTAGTGGAGAGAGAAACCCTCCCACCTGGAGCTTATCTCACACATGCCAAGCATGGGGAGCACACACACCTAACCCACCAAAAACTCCTGAGCTGACAGAGCCCTCCTCTTGCAGTCACGTAATTTCGTAAGGTGCTTTTGTTCCTCTGCATGCATTCATCTTGTTTATTCCTGCTGTGCATTGATACAACAGGTCATACATTTGGAAGAGGCTGCCAAAGATAATATACATCCTGTCATAGTAACAAGATCATCAGAAGGAAAACTGAAGAGATAATAAACTGGCAGGAAAGCTGAAGAGTAAGAAACAAAAGAGTAACAGAGAAGAAGTGACAATGTTATCTTTGTTTAATGGTCCTCTGAGTCACCATTAGTTATTTAAGATACTCATCTGCTGCTCCCAGCCCTGTCAAATTAAGAGATCCAAGGGGTGGTGTTCTTTTTCCATTGACAAACAAGTTGCTTTGGTCCAAAGGGAGAGGAAGCTTCCATGAATGATGGATGCATTTTATTGCAGCTCACTTTGGAGGCTAGAGGGAGTCAGTTTACCATTGCACAGGGCCGTATGATAGCACATGGGCATTCTTCTGGGTGTGAATGGTTCTGTGGTGGCTGGTCCATAGATGCCGTAATGCAAGGACGGTAAGGATGAGGAGGACGTTAAGGATAAGGAGGACAGCAGCACCCTGGAGATAAAGTACCAGACCATTCCCATGGCTGGAAACCAAATGCTGCATGGATGAGGCATGGGGCTGGGAGCAGCCTGGGATACCTGCCCTTTGGAAAGGGGTTGTCAAATGCGGGGAAATAGCCCCAAATCAGCTGCTGCAGTTGTCCAAGGAGAATGAGTGTAGGTCCATTGTAGGGCGACCACAGGCATTCAGGAGAGATGATGCTGTGGGAACTGAGTGGGTGACCAGGATGTTTTCATAGAGAGCATCAAACCTGACCAGCAGCCCCTCCAGACACCTGGACCAGGTGACACCTCTGAGTCATCATGTCCTGGTTTCAGCTGCGATAGCGTTAATTGTCTCCCTAGTAGCTGGTATAGTACTGTGTTTTGGATTTAGGGTGAGAATAACGTTGATAACACACTGATGTTTTAGTTGTCATTGAGCAGTGCTTAAGGACTTCTCAGCTTCAAATACTGCCCTGCCAGGTGCACAAGAAGCTGGGAGGGGACACAGCCAGGACAGCTGAGCCAGACTGGCCAAAGGGATATTCCATACCATACGATGTCATGCTGAACAAAAAATGGGGAGCAGGGCAACTACCCGGGAAGTGGCTGGGCATCAGTCAGCGGGTGGTGAGCAATTACATTGTGCATCACTTGTTCTGTATATTCTTTTATCATTATTATTTTCTTCCTCTTCTGTCCTATTAAATTGTTTTTATCTCAACCCACAAGTTTTACCTTTTCTCCGATTCTCTCCCCCATCCCACTGGGGGGGAGTGAGCGAGCGGCTGTGTTGCGCTTAGTTGCTGGCTGGGGTTAAACCACGACACATCATTTCTGCCATCTCGCTCCGCCTTCACTCCCAAAGGCAGATCTCCAAGTCAAGTGGCGAGACCCGGGAGCCATCTGTCCTGCTGCCAGGTGAGGCTCCAGCGCACAGGAGCACGCGTGCACCCACATGTGCCTGTGTGTTTTGGGAAGTGCCTCTTCCCTCTGCCTTTTGCTCCTGTCAATTAACCCAGGATCCAGGAGAGTAGAAAGAACATTAATTTAACATACGGGCTCAAAATAGTCAAGACAGCTTTTCCCTGAGGGCTTTGCAGAAAGAAAGGAGGCACCTGGCAGAGAGAAGTGATGAAGAAGGAGGAAAGGAAGCACGACTGGCTGCAGGCTGCCCGGCTTCCCTGGATTCACGTCTAGGGCAGAGGAGAGGGCAAAAAGGGCGATAGGAGGGATGGAGAGCACAGGCTGGGTCACTGCTCCCCTTGCAGTGGGGCAGCTCTGCAGAGCACGTTGGACAGGCCTTGGAGCAGTATCTCCATCCCGAGCCTCCCCAGGAAACCAGAGGCCTGCAAACTGGCGAGGCGTGGGATTAAATAAATTAATGATCTGAGGAAGGTGGATAGGAATCGTTGTCTTGCTGGTAAAAAAGCTCAAACCACAAGAATTGAGGATTTATGGCAGGGGTCAAAGGCTCACAGTCCCTTCCGGATCCAGGCTTAAATCTCCATGGGGTCCCTCATCCCCGAGCGGCTGCACATTCATTGCCAGCATGAAGGAGCAGGACAAAAATTATCGCAACCAAATAATTAGCAGCACAGCAGCCAGGAAGGCTGCATAGACAGATAATGTTGCAAAACTGTTAAACAGCAGATTTTAGCATTGTCAGGGGTTTTCTGCTGAAGCTAAAAAGAGCAGGGGAAGATCTGAGGCATCAGATGGGGGAACTCTCCATATAGCCCAGTTGTCGGTGACTGATCTGGGCCCTGTGTAACTCCTTTTGCACACTACGCCTGCTATGTAACCTGCTATATGAGACCATTTTGTCATAAACCAATCCTAGCAGAAGCTCGCCTACCCTCTTCTTTAAAACCTCTGATAATGGAGGCTAAAAAACATCCTGGTCCCCACAGAAAAAACATCCTGGTCCTCACCGCAGCCTGTGCCAGCATTGCTCTGAGCAGGTTTCCTTGTGCTGACTTGTGCAAATCCCTTTGGACCCTAAGCACAAGATATGCCACCAAATAACGGAGCCACCAAGTGGCACCTCTTTCTGGGCTGGAAAAAGAGATGTGAGAGCTGAACTATCCCTCCTACGGAGAGGATTTTATTGATGCCAGGAGGGACCCCATTGCTTGTACCCAGCGTGGGTTCGGTGCAGCACCAGGCAGACGTCCTTACCCACTTGGCTGATGGGGTTAACGGGGTCTGCCCGCATGGATGCTGATTTGCGCCACGGCCACCTGCGTGCCGGAGCTGGCCCAAGCCCCCCCCCCGCCCATTTCGCACATGCTATCAAACATCTGCTCGGCCGTAATGACTCTCCGTCACTGCCGACCGGGGCCGTATTTGAGGCGGTGACCTCGGGCTGGAAGGCACCGGAGCCCATCGCCAATCTGCCGGACCAGCTGTCGGCCACGTTAGCGAGCCGCCGCGGGCAGAGCGGGGCTGGCCAAAGCCTTCCTCCTGCCGCACACGAGGCTAAACCGAGGGCTGGTGCACCGGGAGCAACGCAGGATCTTGCGGCTGCAAACACCATCAATATGAGCTGACGGCTGCCAGGGGGCTCTTTGGAAAAGGTATGGGAGACCTCCACGCTCTTGCCTAGCGAAGACTCAACCTTGTGTACGGTGGAAAGAACCAAGCATAAAAACTGCGATGTCCTCTGCTTTTATTTTATGTGTTTATTTTATTTTGTGTGTTTATTTTTGAGGGGATTACCAATAAATTTAATTTCAATACAGTTAATCCCCATATATATTTACTGAGAGCAATTAGCTGGCATTTATATTAAATATACACAATAGAGAGTTGAATATACAGTTTATATAGTATAATTAGATATATATACACATATAAATAGATGCATAACTCTGTCTGCAGTGTGTATTGGTGAGGAAGGACCAGGGTAATGTGCCGTGACAATATTTATTTCATACCATATTTATACCCTGATAGCTAGAGAAGTACAGCAGGGCTCTACAAAGCGGTTCTGGGAGCAGCCACAAGCAGAGCAGGTGCTGTGAGGCAGACAGACAGACAGACGGGTGCAGTGCCAGGGCAATTCTGAGGGGAACAAAGGGGTTTGGGGACCTGGGGAGGCAGCAGCAAGGGAAGACCGAGCAGAGCAGAGGACCCGGCCCTGAGGGAAGGAGCTGCTGACCCAGGGCAGATGCTCGGGAGCTGCCCTGGAGCAAAAGGCGCAGGAGGTGGTTTGGGTGCATCTCCCCACTTTGCTCACCATGTTTGTGTTTTCCTGGAGCAGATATATTCTAAGTCCTGCATGTGAGCACTGTAGCTGGCACAGCGCGGAGGAAAGCCTCCTGCCACGAGGCTGGTGCCAGCGCATCACTTTGCCGCAGCATCAGCCCCGTGCAGCGAACAGGAGAAGCCGATTCCCTTCGGCACTGGGACAGGGCTGCCCAAGCCCCAGTCTGGGTCCAGGTGTGGGAGCAGATGTTGGAGGGAAAGCCAATCTCTGAAACGCAAAGGCTGCTAATCTTCCTTGGCTTTTTCTCCAGTATTTTTTCCTGAGGTGAAACTCTTCCTTGTTCCAGCTGGAGTCCGGCTGGTTGGGAGACAGTGGTGGGGAACCGGCTGGATAGTTTCCCTTTTCAACCTGGCAGCTGGGCTCTGCTTGGAGGGTCCACCAGCCTTCCCAGGGCAGAGAGGGTGAGGGAGGCCTGGCACACCATGGTCCTGCAGCGCTTGGCTCCTCTTGAAGTGCCCGACAGCAGCTGAGAGGGGCAGCTGGGTTAGAGGACTGGGGAGATTTGCCTTTATTTCCTACCCCTCCTTAAGAAGTCCCATGTGAGCTGGAGTCAGCTGCCATCTCTAGACGTCATTCCCCCAGGAAGTGAAAGGACTTTGGAGTTGGTTGGAGACACAGATTTTTATACCCAGAGAAGTCTGGCGCCTGTGGAAAACTTCATACACTTACCCTAGCATTAGGGCCAGGTACAAGGGTTTGACCAATGTGCCTCTTCCAAAAAGGCCAGCAGTTATCTGGATATAGCACAGCCTTGCACTTTGCAAACTTGCAAAAGCATGCAAGATTTGCTAAGCATGCAAATTAGTAGTTTATCACCAACAGTAATAAAAACTAACACTGCCATTTTCCCTGTTCAACCTATCCAGTAGTCATTCCCACTCCTGCTGGATCTGCACATCTAAGTGATGGGAGCTGCTCATGCACGTGCCTTCAACTCCATAATCCCAAACCCCTGCGAGAGCAAACAATCTCCCTCTTCGCATCCAAAAGCTGTGGACCATCCTCAGGTGGACCATCCCAGAGCTCAGTGCTTGGCTGAGTCAGTCCCAAGTCTAAACCCTTGTTTGCTTCAAAAAAAAGTAAATTTACTTCTTGGTATGTCTTCCACCTGTTCCTATTTGGCTGTCACCAGCCTGTTTTTTAATCACACACAGCTTTCACTCTGGATTGCACAGCCAGTGTTAAAATCCTGCCTGCAGCTAAACATGGTGTGAAGCTGTGCTGCCTTTGGAAGACTCTCAAAGTCTTCCATGTCCCTCCTTACTTATGGGCTTCTCCAGCCTTGGCCCAAAAATAAAGGACTGGCTGAATTCTGGGAGCACGTTGCCTCTCACCTCCCCTCAGCTCCATCCTGCTCCTCCAGGGCAAAGTAAGCCAGACAACAGCATAATTAAACCTTCTCCTCATTTAAAGTACTGTTCAGGGAATTTGATTCCCAACCGCTATTTATGGCTATTGATTTCTGCACTTCTTATTACTGCGGTAAGTGACCTGTAACCAGAGCGGTAACTGGCGGGTTTATCAATCTCTTTCAGATAATTAGTAACACAGGAAGTTGGAGAAGGAAATAAATGGTGCCGTTGAGAAAAGTTTGCTTACTGCCCAACGGGGGCTACCAGAGCCAGCAGAAGAGGCGATGAAGGCCTGCATTTCATCATGCCCAGCCTGGAGGAGCTGGCCTTGGATGCCACTCCCAGCGCCTGGTCAGGATTTGGGCAGTGGAGGGGACAATATCTGTCCTGGACTCTTGTCCCATCGGGAGCACATGCCAACTCCTGCCTTACAAAGGTCTCCTTGTCTTCAGTGAACCCACTCTCTGATGAAAAGCCCCGTGCACGGGAGCCCAGCCTGGGGATGGAAGGGTTGGATGAGTGGAGCAAGCACCAACATCTGCATGACCATTGGTGGGGCCAAAACGTGATATACCCTTTCAGGCAGATCCTGTGCGTTATTCGCTGGAGATCAAACCAGCCCTGTTCCCAGTGGCGTGCTGAGGCGAGGGCTGGTTGGTACACTCAGAACCAAGGCCAGAAGGATAATTATCTTTTTGGCCTCTTTCATATTGAAATGTTGCCTGCAATTAACTCCTACCAGAGGAGCCAGACAGATCATGGCCCTTGTTGAGACCCAGGCGGATCGACCTGCAGAGCAGGACTGGGTGCAGGGATTGCCTGGCATCAGCCGAGGGGCTGTTGATGAGCGAGTGCCTGGTGTTAGTTACATTGATCTCACGCTATTTGTCGTTAAATTGCTGTAAGCAAACTCGGCAATCTGAAGATGATTAAATGAACCAGTCCTGCCAGAATAAACCCAGAGCTTTTATTAGCAAGATGGGAGCAGCAGGTTATCTGCAGGTATGTTTAAAGCCCTTGTGATGCCCCTGCGCCCTTCTGTGCTGGGCACTGCCCCTAATCATTAGAGCTGGGGACTAAGAGATTTCAAGGGTGCAGAGGGTGGCTGGAAATGGAGAGTTAAAAATGAGAATTAAACCCACGTCTCCTCAAGGCTGGGACAGGGCCTTACCCCCAAATAATCACTTTGCTGCTCCTAGCTGACCTCTTTCCAATGCAAATAGCTTTTCAGTGGAAGGCTAATTCATTCTCACAGCTAAAAATGATCATTGCTGTGAGAAAGTGTTCTGGGCGTGAATCCTTTTTGCAGCAAATAGCAGCATTAACAGGTTCATTTTCTCCCAGCAATGCTATCAAAATCTCTTTAAGCTGCTTCCAGAGCATACCACAGATGCACTAAACCAAGCCTGCAAAATGGGTGGGAGATGTGATTGCAGTCAGACCTCCCGCCTCAGCCTTAAAACCCGACTCAACCCCGTGCCGAGCAACATCCATGCCTGACGGCTGCAAGGGTCCGTGTTCTCTCCTGAGGTGCCCTGGGAGCATGTCATAGAGATGGCTCCATTTCTTAGGAAATGTGCAGGAAATTTCTGCTTGTCCGCAGAGGGACATGCAGGAGAACTGCCTGAGAATGGAACGGTTTCCCTGCACATCTAAACCATACATCCCACCTCTGTATCTCCAAGCACTGGGTGGAGGCCGGGTGTAAGCCTTTATCTCTTGGAGTTTTCCCAGAAACCAGAAGAATAAGTAGTTAAAGCCCTGAAATCATCAGGTGGATCATTGCCAAAACTGGGAAAGAAATGAGCTCTGCTTTATCCATCGAGCAAAGTGCAGCTCACTGCCGCAGTTACAGGTAATGCAGACTTGCAGGTGTAGTGCTCCAGCTCAGTTATGGGTTTAGGAGCCATGTTATAGACTGTTACAGACTTGGTTTGGGGCAAATTCCAGCTGCTTATTAGACGTCGTGTCCAAAGGGGACATTTTTCCAGGGACTTGGTGACTTTTGTGCAATGCCAAGCACTAGCCCCACCTCTTGAGGATGGCATATTAGAGGTTTCTTCTGGCTCTGGAAGAAGCGTGGAGATGCAGATCTGACAGTCAGGTTTTGAAGCAAGAGGGAAGACAGGGCTGAGCAGCATTTCACTCAAAGCAGCCGCAGCCGCGAGGCTGTGGATTCACAAAGCCCAGGGATGTGCTGAATGCAGCAGCTGGTTCTGAGCAAACGCTATCCAAAGGTCATCAGCGATGCTCCCTTTGCAAAAAAGCCCACACGCCTTCCCCATGACAACCTGTTACATGCTCCAAAGGAAAACAATATTGCTCTTTTCTTATTATTTACTTTGAGACTGAATTGCCTCTTGCATCCGGCGAAGCTGCTTCTTCTGCTTCGTAAATCCAAATCATGGCTTTTTGGGGTGACGTGAGTTAATCCCTCCGTGGGCTGAACTGGTCATTTTTATTGACCCTGTGGTGCTCTGCCAACGTATGCTGGGGAGAGCTGGCAGAGTTTCCTTGGCATTGCTGGGCATGACCAGCAATGGGGAAAAGGGAAATACTGGTACCAGATAACCCTCCTCTCGCTCCAATTTCATATCACAGTGATGCATACCTGGAGTAACATGGCAAGGAAGTAGGAGCTGCAATTCTACGGCCATGGGGAAAAAGAGTAAAAGAAGGTGGAGATCCCATCTCTGGAAAGGGATGGCACTCAGAGATCTTCCAGGGAGCCCTGGAAATGACCGTGTTTTGCCATGGCTATGCTTTTCTTCATCCTTTTCTTTCCCTCTGCACTCCTTAGGACCTGGCTCCTTTGCCCTGCTCCCCTCTGAAAGGCACACAAATAAAATGTAAGTGTCCCCAGGTTGGTCTTGCTAAGCGCTCTGTTCACTTGATAAATGGCTCTGCTCCTACCCCTCCTCTGAGAGGACTGACATATCGCCGCCCAGCAAGGTCCCAGCGGGATTGCGTGCCAGCCCCATGGCCAGAAATGTGTGAATCTCCCGCTGGGGCCGAGCACACCGGGTGCTCAACTGCGCTGTATGAAGAGCTGCGCAAGTCCCCAGGCTGCAGCAGGGACGGGGGGGTTGAAACTCCCAGGAAATTCTGGATAACTCACAATGACCACAAAAAGGCAGGATCTGAGCTAGAATTACAGCACGAAGACTTTGAAGGGGAGTTCGATAGAGATGTCACTCTCTCTTCAACAGCGTCCACCTGGCATGAAAAGCAGCTCCGAGGCAGAGGACGGGAGCTCGAGCGCCGCACCAGCCTGGTGCTGCTGTGTGGGACGGCCAGTGCCCAAACCCGTAAGGCACTGAACATGGCCCCTGGGGCCAAGGGGATGTTTAATTGCCCCCATCTTGGGGGAAACCTGACTCCAGAGCATGACAAGGAAGGGGGTCAACTAGAGACCCAGGTCTTATTCCTGGATCCGTCACAGGCCCCCTCCACTACCTTGGGCAAACTGCTCACGCTCTCTTAGCAGCAAAATAGCATTAACATTACTGTCCTACTTTGCAGTGATGTTTTGAAGACAAATTTGTGTTTCCCTGGGGAGAGGGACTAGAGGAAAACCTGTTCACCAACCAAACCAGGGTTTAGCCACCCGGTTTGCAAATGGCATGCTAAGGAGCCTGAAACCGCCATATCCTGGGAGAAGCTTGCTTTTTTTCCCTTCCTTTTCTTCCCATGGAGGAAAAACTATCAGGATAAATTCATGGATATAAAATCAAAAGATCTTTGGTAACCTCTTCAACTATTAAAGTAAAATAACAATAATAATGAGCACTGCAGTTTCACTCATCTGAGAAGATAAAAAAAAAAAGTCAGGCCAATTTCCTTTTGCTTGCCAGCAGATAAGAGCCTGACCCAGATTGGCAGAGCTCAGCTTCCTCCGCAGCTTTGATTTTCTTGGGGGAGGCTTAGTTCTGGCTGTCAGACCCCAAACCCTGAGGTTGCAAACCGCAAGCAGAGCTGCCAGTTGCTCGCACGTCCCGGTGGGCTGGTGGGGTGAAAGGGGTGGAGGGCTTTCGGTCAGTTTTTCCATGGGGAGCGCCACGCTTTGCCCTCCTGCTTTCGATGCAGCTGAATTTTTCTGCTCATCTGCCTGTCAGGCTCACAATGAGAACCACTGGTTTCTGAACACACAATCTGGCAATTTATTCAGGTGACTAAATAAAAGGGAAGGAAAAAAAAATACCCTGCTCCAAGTTGTGAGTACTGAGCCCTTGGGAATCGCAGCCCAAGGTATAGAGAAATAGCAAGTAAATGCTGTGGAGAGGATGACGTTTGTGCTGTCCCTCCTGCAGACATAATGCCTTTACATTAATTATATTTAGGAGTAATTTCTGCCAAGCCTTATAGTTCAGTATTATAAAAAGTTCCTTTTGTCACTCTCCCCCCCCCTTTTTTTTTTGCACCACTGTGAAATGGCAAGTTAGATGGAATAGGCTAAAATAATGCGATCTGATTGAATAATGAATAAAGATTAATGAATTTTTGCTAACATAAATGATTACATGGTAATTGCTTTAATAATATAAAATTATTTTCTGCTACCAACTATGATTAATGATACCAACTGAGCATTTGAATCAGGTGCCTTGTTTTTTGTAAGTTCAGTGATTAAATAACTAATATAATAGTTTACTCTTAATTTTTCTATAGGCAACGATCATCAGCTAATTGATTCGGACACAAGGGTTGAGCGAACCTATGGTTTTATGTATCAAAACTCTTAGTCACTTCCCGACTCCTCAGCAACAAAACTAAAAGGAGCAACAGCTTCTTTTCCACATCATGAACTTGTTCATCAGTTATATTTTAAGGGTAGTGGGTTGTTGGTGTGATGTGTAATGGTCCTTACAGAGACCAGGGCCACGTGCTGGGAGCAGAGCAGGGATCTGATGTTAGAGTGAGATGGAGGAAGACTGAGCAGCTTCCCGTCTCAAAGCCTGGGGGCCAAGGAAGGAAAGAAGGAAAGAGGGATTTTTCCCCCCCCCCATTTTGTGGGGAAGCAGTCCTGTTCTGCAGATGTTTCCTGCTCATGAGACCTTCCAGGATAAGGGGACCTCACCACCCGCACCCCAATTTGCACCCTGCTTTTGGCAACCATTTTGACACCTCTGAACTATTTCTCTCTTTGGCGACAGAGATAAATAAGCTGTGGCTTCCCCCCCCCCTTTGCAGGATGTTAATGAAGCGTTTAATCATTTGGTGTTTCTTTTGCTTTGGCTTCTTTTTATTTTAGTTTGCAGGAATCAGAGAAACACTCGAGCGTGGAAAAAGGCCGCTATTGAACGTCTGTATCTGTTATTTGCCCCCATGATGGGGAATTAATTGCCTTTTGATTAATGAGCCCTTCAGAGCTGTGCCTGATCTGGGACTGAGGGAAAGGAGGAGAGAGAAGGGGGGAAGAAAATCAGCTGCTCTGCTCTAACCTTGATGGTTTCTGGGATGCCAAGAAGGGGTTAAAGAGCCAAAGCGGGTGGTGGTGTGGAGTGGTGGTGATGGTGGGAAAGCAGAGGGGGAAATCGTAGTCTTGGCATGTGTCAGAGGAGAGAGAGAGAAATTCAAGCAGCAGTTTAATTTTATGAGTGCTTTCACGCCCCTTGAATGGAGAAGGGGAAAATTATTTAATTAAAAATATATTTACTTTTAATGCAACCATCAATATTTCCATCCGTGCTGATTGTTAAGAGGGTTTGTGTGTTTGCATGTTTAAACACTTCCAGGCTCTGCCGCTCGCTTACTCCTTCTCCATCGGCAGCCGCTCGTGCACACTCGCCCGGATCCCCATGCACCCTCACCCCTGCCCCCGTGCACACTCATCCAGCCCTCCGTGCCTTCCCAGGTTTGGGGCTTGGGCAGTTTTTGGCCATTCCCCAAAAGGGGAGTATTAGCAGTCTCCCACCCTCCAGATCTAGCTCTAACAGCTCTGGATTTCAGGCTCCCTATGTCCTTTTCCCCATGATCAGTGCGTTTTGCTGCGCACGACCTTGCTGGGTTTCTTTTGGAGGTACCAGCCGACCCCTGGGCCCCCAGCGCACCCCAAACTCCGGCCCTGCTGCGCTCCTGGGCCGGTTGGGGTGTCTGCAGCAGAAGGGGGCTGCGGAGCCGGCTGGGTTCTCTGCCCTGCCAAGTGAAGGTGCTTGAGGTGCAGAGGCCGGGCGAGCAGGTAGGCACGAGCATCCCCTAAATACGGGAGCTGGGGGCTGACCCTGCTGCTGCTTCCTAGATAATGTAGTCAATTGAAAATGGCAGAATTCAGGGATTTTGGCAACAGCACGCGAAGAGTTGTACAGTAAAGCTCCAGCAGCCCTTCTGATTTGTATTCCTTCCCAGCATCAAAACGCTTCCCAGTTACCCATTTGCCTTTCTTGTTCCTACACTACATGGATGGATTTAAAGGATTTCTCCACAATAGCCTTTAAATCTCCTTGCCGGCTGCCGCTGAATGGCGGCACAGTTTGATGCGGCTCTGCTGACTGGGTCCTCCCCGTGTTGCTTTGCAGCTGACCGCACGAGGACAGGGGCTTTGTGTGAAATATAGCTGGAGGAAGGTGTGTTTGGGAAACAAAAAGTTTGGCTTTTGAGTGAAACAAACAGCCTTTGTCAGGTTGACCTTGAAGCTCAACCACCACACCATTAGAAATGGCAACGCTTGCTCGGTTATCATCTTTCTTTCTCTCTCCAAAGAAGCCCATGTCTCCCAAAATTGGCAGCATAATTCCTTATTGCTAAGGCTTGGACTGTATTGCTTTGGTTGGTCTTAGTTTGTTGTTTATTTGTTGTTTTTTTAATGTTTACAAAGCCACCAGGAGCAAGCCCTACTTTCCCCGAGGCTGAGTAGGTTGGTCTGACAATTTTCAGCCCCGTCTTTCCTTTTTCATGGTTGTCACAGCCAGAGACAAGGCTCTAGGTGGAGTTTGCCAGGGGTAAGATCATTTTAGACCCGAGCTATGGCCTGAGGTCCTGCAGGACCCATGCAGGTGATGCCAGTGGGCTCCAAGCTCCCCTCCCCACCGGTGCCACAGAGACGAAGGCAAAGCAGCGGTTCTGCACCTCTTTATTGATGCAGCTCACAGCTTCATTTCCGCTCTCATATTTCAAGTGGAAAATCTGGCGAAAACAAAAAATTAGCAGGACATTCTTAGGAGAGTAGCAACAAGCAGTACAATCTATTTGCAACAGCCTATTTTGTGCATGCACAGTTATTGCTCGGCATATGTTTACAGCAGAGTTGCTAAAGGATAGAGCCGTCACTGAGATCTGAGAGACTGTGAATCTTCCTTCTCCTGGCAGGTTTCTGGTCGCAGCCTGTTGGAGTACCCCATCGCTCCACGTCTCCCCGAAGGAGAAGGCTGCGCTGGAGCCGCTATCCTCCAGTGAGAAGCAAATGCAATTTGCTGATTTTTCTGGAAATGGTGTTGAAACGATATTAATCCACATGAAAGATCAAAAGAGCCAGAGAGGCAGTGTCAGGCACGGAATGGAGATCATGCTCTGCAGAAAGAAGAGAGAGAAGTGGAAACTTCCTGGAGGAAATACCCGTGTATTTAAACCAAACCCAGTGGCAGCCAAAGTTGCCTTTGCTGGACCCAAACCATTGAACACAAATGAGGACAGAAAGTCCCAGAGGGCTTCTGTATTTCAATCCCTTGTCTGGAGAAGGCTCTTTCTGAGCCATTTCTAAGACAACACTGCAGTCAACCCTTTGCCTTTTATTGCCCCAGTCTGTTCCACTTCTCATCAAATACAGCACTGGATCTTTTTCTGCCGAGCTGCTGCCCAGCCCATTGTAGCCCATCTGGTATTTGTGTGAGCGACTCGCCGTTGAGCCACATGCTGGTCCTCCCTGAATTTCATCAGCTTTATAGGATATCTCAGGCCTTTTCTCCAATTTCCCATCACTGGGTCTCAAGTCTGGTCTGAATTTGGTTTCGTGTCCTCCGAAGTGCCGGCAGCCTTTCCTGGGGTGAGCCCTCTGCAGATCTAATAAACATCTCCCCTCTTCCATCATCCGTGAGGTTAATTGAAATATCGAATCGTACCAGATCAAGAGAGACCCCTGTTAGACGCAATCCTCCTTTCTGACAGGGAACCATTGATAATCCCTCTCTAGGTACAACCAAATTGCAGTATAGAGCCGTTTCCCAGCGTGCTGATGAGAATGTCATGGGAGACAGCTTGAAAAGCCTTCCTGAAGTAAAGATAGATGACATCTCCCACATCTTCCCCCAGCACCAGCCCTGCCACCCTGTCATGGGAGGAAATTAGATTGGTTTGACCCAATTTGGTCTTTACAAATTCATGTTGGCTGTTATTCATTTTCCTGTGTTCTTCCAGGTGCTCGCGCAGGCTTTGTTTGCTCTCAGTATGCTTCCGAAAATTAGAGGTAAAGTCATTCGCCTCCCTCCCCTTTCGAAAAGGCGGGTGTTACATCTGCCCTTTTCTGCATTTTTGCATTGTCATCTTCTCGAATATCTCCATGTTGGCTCTGAAATCACATTCAGTGGTTCTCGATGCGCCTGGGGATGGAGCTGGCGTGGTGCAGCCGATTTGAAAACGCCTGCCTTAGCTAAGTACGCTCAAAACTCTTCTGTCCCTTCCTAGCCTGATATCTTACTCCTCAGTGTTAATTGTGTCAGACACCAACTCACAGTTGATCTGTTTAGTAAAGACTAAACTGAAAGAGGCTTTAGCCTTCTCAGCATTGTCTGTTGATAGCTTTCCTTCTTCAGCCACTCTGACATTTTCAAATGGGATTTTTTTTTTTAAAATTCAAAGTGACTTTTTCTGCTGTTTTTAAATGTAAATCAATTTCTTCTAAAAAATAGAAGCATTTTAATAACAAGGCTGCAAAGGTTGAAAAATAATGATTTGAAATAGCTGAAGCAAAATGTTTCTTGCTACTTGAGATCAATTCTCTTTGGAATAACTATTAATGGTTGGGCCAGAAACTGGTTTTTTTTGTCCCTATTTAAGAAACGGAAAAGATTCAACCCCCCAGATTCTTATAATTTTTTTTGTCAGTAATCAGAAACCCCATACTCACCCTGCCATGTGTTGGCTCAACCAGAGCATTCAGTACCACTGCAACTATTTCCCTGTAAGGTTTCTCTGGGCCACAGAACTCTGGATTCTCACGCAACTCCATCTGTATTGATAGCAATCGGTGCCGCCAGCCTGAATCCGCAACAGGGAAAATTGGATGGGTATTGAGCAGAAATGTGTCTTGTCCCACACACAGCATCTGAAAGCTAGTTTTAAATGCAAATAGGATGGGGAAGACTATGGAAATTCAATAGTGAATGTTCTTTAAGTTTCTTTCCATACAGCATGGATCATTAGGTAGAGCTCTAACTGCCCAGAGACCTCTGGCAGGAAACAGAAATGTGAAATCAGATCTTTCTGCTTTGCTCAAGTCGAAGTCAGCGCCATCACGTGCGATGCTGCGTGAACTTACTCACCTGTTTCAGCTCCATCTTAGAAAAGGGTGATATTTCTTATTCTCTGAACCCATCAGAAGATCATTCCAGGAGCCCACCACTCTGGTTAAAACCTTCTCCTGACTTCCAGTGTGAATTGATTTGTGGCCTAGCTCCTCTTATGCAAACATTGTCCTTTAACTTAAGTAGCTCTTCTTTCCTTGTGTCTGGGTGATGGATTGAGCGAGAGCGTGTTTGCCATTTCAGCTGTCTCCCACAACAGCTGCTGCTTCAAGTGAGAGAAGGATGGCGGTTATCTATATAAACAGCTTTCTCTAAAAAGTGATTGTTTCCAAAAAGCAACGATCAACTTTCTAAAGTCAATGCTTAAGCACTTTTAGTGGTTTGGAGATTTTCATTGGAGAACTGAGTCAGGGGGGTCAGTGCAAAGAAAATAGTAACTTTTCTTCCAGAAGTCAAGATTTCCACTTTTTTCCCTTGACTTTTGGCTGAAAAGCCATCTGAAATAGAAAAAAAAAGAATTGTTTCATAGGAGGAATCTCCAGGCTGCGCAGCCTAGCTGGGATATAGAACTCTGACTCAGGGTCTTGGGGTCAATTCCTGCATCTACCACTGGTTTTTGACAGATGACTTTGAGCAAGTCCTTTGCCCCTTGCCTACGTTTCCCCATCTGTAAAGCAGGAAAAGGGAATTCACCCAGTTTGGGCGAAAGGGGCTAAAAGAGACTGTGGGGTTGTTTGAAAAGCCATCAGAAAGCCAAAAAGGTGGGAATGACAGCCACGAGAAAACCTGTGCAGAGGAGAGGGACAAAGATGGGGTAGAAAAGCCCCAGTGCTGTTCAGGGCAGGGGATGGGAAGTTGCAGGGACTATTGAACTGGGAAGCTGGTTGTCATGTCCCACCCATTTTGCTGGACTCAAATTTCACTGCAATGGTTGTCGTTGGGGCAGGTGAATGTGGACTATTGCACTGGTAAACACAGCCACAGGGACTGATGTTCACGACTCTTTGGCCGCCGCTGTTCCCCCCACAGCTCTGCTTTATGCACAGAAAGGGCACAGCACCGTTTCAGAGGTGACCGATACCCCGCTGCTGCGTTGTGCCGATGGGCCAGAGAGGGGGAAGAGCAGGGGAAGGACGTGCTTCGCCTCAACAACTGTGGCGTAGCCATTTCCCAAGAGCATTGAGAGAGCAAAGTCTGTTGTGGAGCATACTTAAATCACTAATTAAAGCTGTTACCCTCTGGATGACACTAGTACAGCCTCTTCTGAGCCTGCTTGGAGGCTAGGGGCGTGGAAGAGATGGATCATCATCTTGTTTTTCTGTCTTGCACCTTTTCCTTTGCTTTTTTTCCATCGTCCGTGCTGCCTGGGATTCGCTCCTTTATCCTTACACACGTCTTGCCTAACTCCCATGGTTTAAAATTAATATAATATTGATTGGAAGGGTTTGGAGGGATTGCAGGTCATTTGCATTCTCCTGTCCCTCTTCATTTCTTCGCCCAAGCCCGTCTGGGCAAAGTTTGGCGGCTGGAGCGAAGGAGGTCTGGTTGCTATAGCTACCAGCGCTGCCTTCCTCCCGGCGAGGAGGAGGAGACTGCAGGACTTCAGAGCAAAGCCATTTTGCACAAACTTCTGCCTTTGAAAGTCAGCCAGGGGCCCTGCAGCACCCGTGGGTCACCCTTCTCCTTGGCCCTCCCCTCCAGTGGCAGCGCGATGCCGGGGAGGAGGAACCACCGACCGCTCCCTGTGGGCAAGGAGGACTTGGCTGCAAAGCCGTGGATGGCAGCGTCTCCGGAAAAATCCCGCCTGTCCCATTTCGGACTGGGAGCCTGATTCAGAGGCCACTTATGTCCTTCTGGAGAACGTATGTACCATGCTGGAGAAGGACATGGTGATAGTTCATAGGTACCTGGAGCCCTTTGGGATCCCACAGGGTATCGCAGTCACCTTCCCGGTGACAGGCAGGTACAACCAGGCTCTCTGGGGTGGCCAGGGATGCCAGGAGAGTTGTGCACCATCTCAGATGGCATTAAACACTCAAGTGTGGGGGGCTGATCCCTTTTTTTGGCTTTTCCTGACGCATCCCCCAAATCGGTACAAAGGACTGAGCACTGCAGTAATCCCCTTGTGCCCCAAAACCTGAAGTTTCATCTCCCTTTACACTATGGAGGGTACCGGGAACATGAGGAGGAATACACCGAGTAGGTCTTGTATAACACGGACTCCCTTTGTTTCCAGGTTACTCCGGATTGTCTGTAATTATGTCTAGGGATGCATGCCATGATAATTGTTGATTATTTGCAGCTCCTGTGGGACTGCTTCCTTGTGAAAGAAAGGCAAACAGCCTGCGCGTAGCATAGACAAGAAATTCAGATCAGCAGCATATTTCTGGAACGGGCTCAAGAACTGAAAAAATATGTGAATAAATTAAATAAATAAAAGGTGTGTGGGAACGAGTGAGATGGCCTTGCCGTGTCAAGATAACTGTACCTTGTTCCCCGGCTCTGCAAACTCTGTTGAGCAGATTTATTAGTTTTAATTAACAGGAGGGGGGAAAAAAAAGGAGCTGGGAATACATCCAAATTCCAACTCACAAAATCACTGCTCCTTCCTCAAGATTGAGAGAGAAAGAGGGTGAATGACCAGAATAATAATCAGAAAAGAGATCTGGGTGCCAAGAAAGCCATTTCTCCGCCCAGCCTTTGCACTGGCTCCTAGGATGAGGAGAAACTTGTTCAAAGCTGAATGGGAAGTCCCAGCAGGGTCAGAGTTTAGGGCTGGAGCCTGTATAAAGTTTGGAGTGGGGCAGATGAAACCTCCTATCAAAACTTCTCCTTCAGTAGAAAACTGAAGCTGGGTTTAAGCTTATGTCTGTGTGTAAAGTACTATTTTTCACAGAAAATGTAAGTTTTTTCATTATAAGTTCTCTTCCCCAGGAATGAGTGGTTTGGGGTCAGCCTCAGTGGGCAGGGTAGTGTCCCCGGGCAGTGACGCTGTGCACATCCACTCCCTCTCTGGACCAGGCTCCTCCGACAAATGCCAGCGCCCAGGGCGTGACGAGGGGAGACCATAGTGACGTAGTGATGTTCTGTGGCATTTCAGAACACTGATATTTCCCTTTTTCCATTCTCCAGCCCTGGTTTGCAGGCAAACCCAAGAGCTTGGGAAGGTTTGGGAGACTGTTGTGGAGGTCCAGCCTGGCTGAGGGCTCCGTATTCCTGCTGAAGGCAGTGCGTATGGCCGGCACTCCAAGCACCGACTGATGAGATGGCGGGTACCCATGGGGAGGATCTGGGTGTACAACATCCTGCTCTGTTGCAGAGATTAGCATTGCTGATGGCTCCTCTGCCCCTTGCCATGGCATCCCGGTGACACCACGGCTAACCCCCATCACAGGGATGTGTCCCCATACTGCCCTGGGCACTGGGGGATGTGATTTTCAGACCCAAACAATACCAACCCTGCTAGCCATGGGGTGCACTCATGGTAGAAAGGTGTTTAACTGGGGTGTTGCTTAGTCCCAGTAGCAGAAGAGAGTTAAAAAAACCCCTAAAAAGTCAAATTTCAGCCCAGAAAACATTGACAGTTCAAATAATCTGAAAGAAAATGGTGCTTCCTTTTACTTATTAGGGTTTTTTTCCTGGCATCAAGTCGACATTTTCTGCCAAGGATTTGATGAGGTTGAAATATATTTTCTCCCTGTCAAAATGGTCTGTGAGGGAGCCCTGGTCTGTAAGCATCTCCCTCCCTCCCTCCCGGTGCATCACAGGGCAGAGGCCCCTGAGCAACTGCTTGCTCCAGGACCACCAAGAGTGCAGCCTTGTTAGTCCAGCATATGTATCAGCTCATTAGCCTTGATGAGTAACCAAGAGCTAAGCTGCCCCTGGGCTTCTCCTGCAGATAGTATTGTTTCGTGGCATGGTAAGTCCTGATCCAGGGAACTTGCCTCTTGCCTGGTGTAGAAATTACCTTTAGAACCTCTGCACCATTAGTTTGTCCCTCCAACGAGGCCGAACCTCTTCATGTGGCCCCATGAAGGTCCCGAGATCTGCAGGGAGCTGGAAGACAACCACAAAGCATAGACTGGGAAGGAAAACAGGCTTTGGTTTTTCTCCCACGTTAAAGTTGTTCCCTTTCAAGTTGTCTTTCAGCCCATTAGGAACCATTTCGGGAGAAGAGCTGGAAAGAATGGACTTGGATCTGACTGCCGGTATCTCTGGGGTTTAGAGGTACTTGGACCACAGATTGTGCCTCAGTCCCATCTCTGCCCTTTACAGATGTTCATTAAAGGAGTTTCACGAGAAAACACAGCATCACTCTCCAGGAAACAGCAGCTAGAACATTTTATCTTTGACTTTCGCAACTTCAACAAGTCCCTCGGGGAAGAGCACAAGCCAGTTTTATTAAAAATAAAAAACCCTCATGGAGAGGACTAACACTTTGTCTTCCAGATTTAAGAGGAGCTGCCGGAGATAGCAAAGACACTTCAGAAAGGCTCTTGGGGCAGAGCAAGACATAAATAGACGGTCCTAATAAAGGCTAGCGTGACCCAGCACAGTGATGAATGCACAGGGGCCCTAAGGCCAGGTTTGATCCGTCTTGTGGCCAAAACACTGGAAACAGCAAGAGTTCCCAGGGAAAACACAGCGTGACGTAGCACCACCGTGAAAACCAGCCCCATGGTCCCACAGGAAAAAAACCCAACTGAAAACCCAGCAGAAAGCTGCATTCTGGCCCTGGGATGAAGATTGATCACTTGCTTTATCCTCATTTCATTGAGTTTTCAAGGCTGGTCTGGCAGAGGACACACGTGGCAAGGTACCATGGGAAATGCTGTCCCAAGGGTGACTCCATGGATGTGGTAGGCACAGCACTTCAGAAGAGGCAGGAGAAAAGTGTTGCTCCTGCTCAAAGAACATCTGAGCTCCATTGGTTGACTTGCAGGCCAGAAAGGTGCAAAGTCCAACTGATGGTTGCCTGCCACCTGGGAAATTTTAAGGGCTTTCATCCACCTGAGATTCTTTTGTGTTAAATAAAAGCCAAACCCCTGCTACTTACCACCTTTTCTTCAGTTAGAAAACCAAATATAATTGAATCTGGACTGCAATTTTTGAGAAGTTTATCACAACCCAATTATCTCCAAGATCTCATCCCATCTGTGCTTGAAATCTGCCCAGGTACGTCGAAGTTTGGTGGTGGAAAGGTGACAAATATAGACACAGGGAAGGTGTGATTTTACAGCCTCATTTCCCCAGGGAAGCAGTCCAACAAGGGCTACTGGAAGAGGTCAGATCTTGGGTCTGATGGCATATGATCAGATTACTTCATCGGAGGCCTATTTGAAACATTTCCACAGATGCTGCTGGCAGAAAATTGGTCTTTTTTTTTAAACTAGACTGTGTTGGTTTTTCCCACTTGAGAAACGTTGACACTGTGTCAAAAAAAAAAAAAAACCACCAAAAATACAGGCCAACAACAAATGTTGAACAAATAGAGACATTTTAACTTTGGAACCAAAAATCAAAATAGATCTGTTGAAAACAGAAATATTTGCATACTAACAGCGCTGCTTGCAACTCACGCTCACATCGATTGCTAATTACATGGCCAATCCACTGGCAAACTGCTTGACAGGTAGCTTTGGAGCAAACCTCAAACGAGCAGCTAAACCACGTTGCTGGCTTTGGGCTCCCTCCACGTGTGGCATCTAACTTTATTTCATTGCTGGAGAAAATGGTTGCTGCGCTGCATTCAGGAATACAGCTGACTTTCTGGACACCAAATATACCCTTCATTTCAGAGCAGTGATTTATTGACTGCATTAGAGGACGATCTTCAGAGTCAAGGAGGTGCCAGTGCTGAGCCTGATGTTCATGTTGCTCCTCTCCGTTGTCTGATTCTGGAGGTCACGGTGGCCCCACGCCTGCTTGGTGACCGGAGAGGATGCATGTGCTTATGCGTGTTACCATATCTGTCGTCATACTGGTGTAGGAGGAGCAGGACTCCTGCTTCCAGGTTTGGGGTCGGTCCGAGCTGGCAAGCTCAGCGCCATGAGGCTCTTCCCCTCCATTTTCTCCTTGTCGGTGCATTTTGGCAAATGGGTTTCTGGGGGGAGCAGGTGAAGGACGGAAATCCCCGCTCCGCTGAGAGCGCTGGGGCAGCGGGGTCTCACCATCTCAAAGCCTCCTGCACCCAGTGCACAAGGTCCGCCGGGAGAGAGATGAATTATTTACTCATAAACATCCTGGCACAAAGCCACCTCCACAAGGGAAAGGGAAAAAAAATCAAAACAGAAAGAACATGAAAAATTAATAGGGTTTTAGACTATTACGTTTTCCAGGACTTGCTGGATTGTGGCTTTCAATCCTCAATCAATCACATTTCGATTGGACTGATTAATTTTCCAAAATACTTCGTTGGCTGGCTTGGATGTGCGTTGCACTCCTGTCCCCGGGGAATAAAGCCGAGGCCGGGGCTGGCGGTGGGGTGCTCGTGCGGGGGGCCAGGCTGCCCACCTGCGCTGACACCCACCCCTTGCAGCGCAGCTCCCCCCCTTGCAACCCCCAGTTTCTGCATTTGACTCCAGGACAGGGATACGTCCCGAGATGCGTTCACGCTGCTGCGGCTGGCTCTGCCCAGTCCCTGCTCAGCTCCCGCTTGCTCTGATCCTGCGTGTCGGTGGCCACTGCTCCCAGCCCTTCCCTGCAGCCACCTCCTTTCGCCTTGGCCTGATTGCCCTGGCCTCCGCGGATGGCCCGGGGTTAAGGAGAGCACTTCGTTGTGCCTAACGAGGCGCTTTGCCCATCCAGCTAGAGAGCAGCCAGCTCAGCCATGGATTGTCTTTCGCTTTTTATTGCCCAGCGGGAGGAGCACGGGGAAGGTCTTTATGTGATTTTAGAGAAAGACAAAATGCCTTAATAGCAGCCGGCGCTGCCTCTCTGGGACCCAGGGGACCCTGCAGCAGCCCGTAATAATCATCGTAAATAAAAGGGGACGTATCTAGTGTGCGGCATGGGCCGTTAAAACAAGCCCTAGGGTGGAAGGGATGTCTTAAAAACAAGCTTTAGAGGATGTTTCTCTCCGTTTCTCTCCTCATTGCCCCTCTAATTCTCCTTCCCTGCATGGCGAAGCAGTGGAAGGCTGGCACAGCTCTCCTTTCTCCCAGCCTCAATTAGCGTGACAAGCGCATATATGTATCTTTATCTTTACTTTTCTGCTCGTGTGGCCTTAGGGAGGGGACTCCCACATACTTAGGCTCATGCCTGGCTTTCTGGCCCAGTAAAACTGAGTAAAGGGTGTGTTTAGGTTTCTCTGGCCTTCCCTGCTGAAGAGATCCCAACGTTGTCTCCTCTGGCAGCTTTACCACAAGTCTTTCTCTAGGTTGTGCCGAGTGCGCTGCTCTGAGTATCACAGGGCTCTGTGGGCATCCCTGCCTTGGGTGGGATGAGAAATCCCGATTTCTAGCCCTGTGGTGCAGGGCGAAAGGTAGAAATCACCAACCTCCACAAGAAAGAAAAGAAGAGGTAAGCGGGGAGGGATGCAGATTTTACCCATGGGGAGGATGCAGGTCCTTTTGCAGCGGTGGCGTTCAAGGCAGCCGCATCGCTCCCAGGCTCCCGGCACTGAGCAAGCAGGCAGCATTTAAGTCAAAACCCAAGTTTTTGCAAAGCAACCCCTCTGTTTTTAGTAGCCTTGGGAGCAATGCTGGATGGGGAACGGTGTGGCATCGGAGCAGAGCTCCTTGGGAGAGCAGCCCCTACTCCAGCCCGCGGGGAGCAAGGGACTGTGGCCTCAATAAACCAGAATAAAATTCCAGGAGAGAGGAGGACTGAGCCAGGTTTTCAGGAGCATGCAGGGAGTCTGGGATGAGTCTGGTGTGGGCTGAAACTGCCTTCTTTAATGGCTCAGAGCATGTTAGGGGCATGGGAGGTCTGAGGAGGGAAGGGGCCTAAAAAGACTTTTCAGCATAGAGGATGCACAAAATCCTTTTCCTTTTTTATAATACATGATCTTCTCTCTCAGGGTGCTTTTCATGGCTTTGCAAGCAACAGATTGGCAGCTAAAACTGATTTTCTCTCTTCTCTTTAGTTTCTTTTTCCCTCTGCAAATGTTTGGCAGAAGGGAGAACCTGCAATAAAAAAAAAAAAGGTGATTAAAAGCCCTGAGCCCTAGCTGCAAAAATGTTTTGAAGCAACTGTAACTACCTTTATTTTCTACATAATTCTTTCGTTCCATTGCGTTCACACCCTTCACAGTTTCCACACGCGGCCGTCTATTTGAGCTATCAGCAGCCAGAGGAGCGTTTTTCTTGCATGTGCAGGGAACCGCTGCACCACGCTCTCCTTCAAACCCCTCATGCTCTTAATGGCTACAGGAGATCTTCGAGAAACCTCTGGGAAGAGCTCCCGGGGGTTTTGCCACACGGGGAAGTGATCTGGGGCGCTCCCCGTCCATCAACTTTCCAGCCGGCTGGGGTCGAGGTGTCCCTGCCTCTGTTTGCAGGGCTGATGTGTAGCCGGTGAGGGCTGCGAAGGTGACGGCAGCTTTGGGGAGGGCTGACCACATCCCCAGTTGCTGCGGCGTGGTTCTCCATCCCACATCCTGCTGCCTGGGCATGGCCTGCCAAATTTAGCTTTACAGGGTGTGTGCTCCATCCCAGCTTCTCTCTTCTGTTACCCCATGTGTGTTAAGCTTTCTTTTCTCCCCTGCATTTAACAGGGCATCACCTTGTCCAGAACTTAATAGAATTGCTTATGTTATCCTAAGCAGGGTTGGTTTGTGCTCCCGTAGCCCTTATGGGGCTGTAGCACAGAAAAAGGGAGCTCAGCCCCGGTTGCCACTGCTCAGCCAACACAGAGTAACTCCCATCTGAGTCCTCACAGTGTGAGGGCAAACCGTGAGCAAAGCCGACGTGCTCGGCTCTTGCATGAAGGGCTGACGTGGGTAACTGCAGTAGTTGGATGTGCAGGTGAGAGGCCTCGTGTGTTTGTCCCCCCGACGTCTCCTCCGCAGCACAGACTGTGTGTGGGGACAAACACATCTCCTCCGGGACACCACTGCTTCCCAGCCACACTGTGCGACGAGTTCATCAAGCAATTAACATCCTTTGCAATAAAAGCACTTTACTTCCTCCTGCTGCCTCTCCTATTAAGTCCACTCCTTCCCTCTGTGAGGAACATTTTGACTTTGGAAACACAGCCTCTTCGGGAGAGCTTTAATGAGGGCTGGAGGCTGCAGCAGAGCTGAGCCCTTCCCGACCGTCTGCCCAGCTGGCTGGAGGCAAAGCTGGGATGTCCTGCTCTTGGGGGAGGTTGTATCCTGCCCATATCTAGTAAATATACCCCCAAATCACCCACCAGGAATTGCAGTGAATATCTGCTCTGGTCTCTGAGTCCGTGCAGAGGGGGTGTGAGGAAAGGCAGGGCCAGGCAGGAGAGGGCTGTCAGCCTTCGCAGAATAAATGAGGGGCTTTTCCACTGCACCTAAAGAGCTCCCTACAGCCCTGGAAAGGTAAAGAGAGCAGGAACCAGGTCCCAACTCCCTCCTCAAGCAGGATGGGATGGCCCATGTTTACTTTTACCAATAAGTGGAAGGACAGAAGGACAGAAAGGAAGGGAGAAGGGAAGGAAAAGGGAAGGAAGCATTTAAATGGGATGTGGATTCAGGAGGGGGCCTTGCGGGCACCTCTGGACCTGCAGGAGCTGATGGGGTGCAACTGGCAGTGGTGGTGGAGCAGCGTTTCTTCCCTGCTTGCCTTTACTAGCTCCCCGGGATTTAGGGTCCCTGTGCTACCCTCCTCCTCTTCCTCCTCCTTCACGTGATTAATCTCCGCCTTGCCTCTCGCTTAGTAAGAACATAACTATAAATGCAATCATACGGTTTATGGGCTGTGTAGATCTGCTGGCATCAGCTAAATCAATAAGGCACTTAGGGCATCAATAGCCCTTTTCCCCCTCCTGTTCCCCTTGCGTCATGCATCAGTGGAATGAGTTGCGTGTTCTCAGCTGCTGTCAGCTTGATTCTCTCTGCTACCAAGTTCAGATCCCAACACCTTGCAGGTGCCTCAGGGGAAGGTGACAGCCCAAAAACGTGGGGAGCAGACTTGAGCATGAGATGGGTGATCATCCACCACCATGCTCCCCAGCCCTGCTGAACTACTGAACTCAGCCCTGGCTTAGCTTGGGGGCAACCCACATCAAAAAGTCTGCCTGGGAGCCACAGTGGTCCAGCCCTACCCAAGCTAAGCACCTTTGGCAGCCCCCAAGGCAGGCTTTGCACCCTCCTGTGCCCCTGGGCATGAGGCACATGCCTGTGCTTCATAACCCACTGGGCCCAGCTGCAGCTCAGCGCCGGCCTCATAGGAGACACTTTCAACTGAAAACAATACCCCCAAATAGTAATTGTGTGTTTGGAGCCCAGGGCATCACCGGGGTCCCAGGAGGCCTAGGGCCACATGCTGCGGATGTGTTCAGGTCCCTGCAGGTTAGCTGTGGCTCACCAGGAGGAGCAGAGACTTTAAAGTCAGTGAATGTGGTACAGGAGCGAAGTACGGCATGGAGCACGGAGAGGTATGGAAACCACGCTGTTGCCACCCTATAGCCCAGGGGAAGGGCAGCCCAGAAATCCCCTGGCTACAACCTAGAAGCCTGCAAAGCCACAGCCAAGCATGCTGTGCCTGGGCTTTGGCACCTTTCTCCTTTTAATTTTCCTCTGCTCTTGGCCAAAACCTACATCCACAGACAAGGTGCATGAATAAAACACAGCAGCAGCTGCTTTGGCTGCCACTGAACCTTAAAAGCAACACCTGGGGGGCCAGCACAAGCGACAGCATCCGCAGCAGCCTGGTTATACCATCCCTGTCACAAATTATTACAGTCCCACATGTCAAGGTAGTGGGGCGGTGAGTGCAAGGAATGGGAGATGATCAGGTTGAATTCTACCTGGTTTTAGTAACGCAAAGTGCACAAAAACCTTTCTGAGCCCTTGCTCAGCCTTGCAGAGCCCTGGCTGGTCCCCGTGCTCCTGCCCGTGTAACTCAGTGACATGCGACAGCCACCATCTGGGAAACAGGACGGGACTGACCCCGGGACCTCCGGCGCTGAACAGAACAAGCTGTTGCCGGTGAGCCTGGAGACCGGGAGCTGCCACGGGGCGGCTGCGATGGATGTACGTGGCACCGGGGCTTGCAGACAAGCTGAGTTTTCCGTCTCCTGCGACATCTGGTTGTTTCCAATGTTAAAATAAGCTTAACAGAAATTTCCAGTCTTGGGGCAGAACAAAAGCCTCCCCTTGCAACTGCAAACAGACCGGCTGTTTGCATTGATTCACACAGTACGTTGCAATTATAAATGGAAACCCGGTGTTTCAGCTTTGGCTGGGGGAAGGGTTTTTTTCTAAAGCCTGAAATTCGGCCTGTGTTGCTATAGCCAGCTTTGCCTTCACATCAGCACTGCCATGCTCCCCTGGCTTTGCTTCCTTTGGAGCCAAATTGCTCGGGACGTGGTGTGCCATGAGGAAGGAGGGGAAGTCCAGGACCAGTCTCCTGGTCTGCTCCACCTGATGCAAAGCAAACCGGCCAAGAGCAATCTTTTTGTGTGGATTTAAGGCTATTTTGCACCATCAGAGCAGCCAGGGGCCAGTAATGAATCTGGTCCCTTAGCAATCTCATCCGGAGCTGGAGCCTCATGTCCACGATGAGTGCTGCTCCACGCAGCCGTCGGCCGCCTGGTAATGCAGCGGCACCGGCATGTCTGAGGCGAGCTGTCCCGCAGTGTGTGCCAGGAGCCCTGCCCCAGCCCGGGCATCCGAACCTGGCTGGGGGGAGCGGGGCTGCCCCGTGCCCGGCTGCCTCCCGCACCCTCTGTCCTGCTGCTGGCTGTGGGTAACTCGTGTGGCTCATCAGTGACGTGCCAGCCCAGCGGCCACGCTTGCTTCTTCTGCCCATGTCAAGGAGCATGTTGTTTTTAAGTTATTGTCTGGGGGCACTGTTTTTCTCCTCTGAGAGGTTTCCTGGAAATTCACTTCATATCCTGCAGCTAGAATGAAATAATTTTAATGCCGCTGTAGCTCACAGTGCTCTGCCTTAGTTCGAGAGGCCGGCCCTGGCTGCGCTGGGCTGTATTGCTGGGCTGGGCCACAGGGATGGGAAAAGCATTCCCGGGGATGGGAAATGCAATCCTCTTGCTCCTGGACAGCCACTCAAGGGCCCAGTGCCCATCCTGCAGGCACTGCCGAGGACACAAAGGGCCAGGGCTGGGGGCAATGCCTATCCTTGGGCTTGGCCTCCCCCTGTCCTGCAGCAGACCTGGCAGCAGCAAGGGGAACTGGGGAGGGCTTGTCCCTCGGTCGGCTGCAGCGGGTGGAGGTGTCCCTGGCCGGTCCAAGCAGAAATCCCCCCCCAGTTTTCCCAGCAACTCATCTTTGTGAATGTCTTTGCCTGCAGCAAGAGGGGACGGGACCGGGTAGTGCAGGAGATCTCTGCTCCTCTGCACTGCAGGAGGTTGAGTTATTTAAAATAAATGCAGCCAAGGGGGCAAGGTGTCATGCTATAGAGGACGGCACTTCGCTGTATGGGATCACACACACTGCCCTAGCAATTCCTTAAAGAAAATGGAGGCAAAATGAATGCATTTCCCCACAACTCAGACCAGCTTTGTCGCTGTGGCTTACCAGGGACCACTCGCTGCCTCCTTCGAATACACTCAGGCATCCAGCTGCTTAGCTGATAGACCAGGCTCAGGGCTACAGCACACCTCTGTGCTGGCCGGAGGCCTGGGGCATCGCAGCTCCCGTAGCAGAGTCTCCAGCAGGACCCGACTGCTCCCGGGGACGCACTGCACCGAAGCTACAAGGGGACCCCAGAGCCCTTTAAACGGCGCTGGAGCTGCAAGGGGTCAAGGCAGAGGCACGGCAAGCTTTGTGGAGAGAGGCAGGGCTTTTATCAGATCAAATGATGCATTACGGTGGATTAGAGAGAGATGTAAAAGACCAGTGGGTCACAGCAGGGAAGCCTGGCTTGGGAACTGGTCACAAAGAAGAACATGCGGTTATCAGGTGCAAACAGCAACACCTGTGGGGCACTGCAGTGGTCCAAGATGGAGAAAAAGCTACACAAGCCATTTCTGTTTCGATTTGTAGCACTGAGACAAATATTTTGACTCAGGGAGGAGTTTTTATGGTGTTCTTTTCCTCTTAATGTGTTCTGAATTTTTTTTTCTTTATCCCTTCCATAGAAAATGAAAAATTTTTGTAAAAGGCTTTCTTTGCTACAATCTCCAATTTTCAATTAAAAAACAATGGTTTTTTTTTACTTTTTCCTGGGGTACATCTGGAGTTTCTAATGAGCACTAAGGAAACCGCACTGATGCTTGTGCTCAGCCGAATTCCCTGGGCAGCCATTCTGCTCCCAGCCATGGGTGCCCAGCTTGGGCCCCACGTGCTGGATGAGCCACATTTTCCTCCAGCAGCAGGTTAAAGGGGATTTACAGGGAGATCCCGCACTCGCTCCCGTGTACAGAGGACTCCCTGCATCCCCCAGGAGCCACGGAAATGGTCTACACCACCAAATGACCGTGGGTCCCGGTGCAGCATCCATGTATTTAAGCCTGCTCTTAATCTCCCAGCCTAAGTATCTCCCCCTTCAGCAAGGTGTGACCCAGAGGTTTTTCAGCTGCTCTTTGCTGGCTGAAAAAGTCAGTGGGGTCAGCGGAGGGGGCGTTTCATGGGCCGGTGTTGGGGTGCAGGGGAGAGCACCCGGCAGCAGCCGCTAAAAAGGACAGAGTCCGGCCACAGCCACCTTATAATGCAGGCATGGAGGAT
This sequence comes from Gavia stellata, assembly GCF_030936135.1. NCBI lineage: Eukaryota > Metazoa > Chordata > Aves > Gaviiformes > Gaviidae > Gavia > Gavia stellata. The sequence goes on from NC_082618.1 coordinate 6,159,533, forward strand.
GAGGAGGCTCCAAATCCTAAAATAAATCCTATTAAAAAAAATAATATGCTAAAATAGGAGTTATTTTAGGATTTGCATCTGGAGACACCTCCTTCTCTCTGCTGGTGGAGAGCCAGTGCTGAGTAGAGGTTTTAATGGCAAAGTTCAGCTTTGTGCATCCTCAGAGCTGTGTTTTAGGAAGGGATGCTGGGCTGTTTTGGGACGAGGGCTGTGTAGGGCAGTGACTTGGGAAGGGGATGGAGATGGGGCATCGCAGGGCACCCCGGCAGCAGAAACCTCCCCCCATGAATTCGGCTTCAATGAGCTCATTCCCGAAGCAGTTTTTGCTTGGCAGAAGTATTCGGAGGATGACTGCAAATTAAAAACAAACAGAATAGAGCCAAGAATCATTTATTTAGAGAACATTTTGCAGGTTTTATTTAGGGTCTGGTTTTAGCCTGGCACTTGTTGATTGTATTTGCACTGGAAATAAGATAAATGTGACACCTGCTCCATTTAATCTTTCTCTATCTTTTCCTCTCCCCCCCCCCGCCCCCCCCCGCCTTCGTTTAAGAATTCACCAAAAGAGATTGAGAAAGAGCGAGAGATGTTAGATTGTGTGCCTGATTAATGATTCTCTGGGGGGAAAAGAAATCATTTAACCACAATATAGAGCACTTCTGATTGAAAAGAACTTTAATTCCACGTTTGAGCCAGGAGCAAAAAGTGGAATAACAAACTAAGGAAAGCTCATGTCCGCTGAGTTTATCACCACTGGCCCAGGGGGCTTTGTATTACTATTAAAACAAGCAATCGAATGAGTAAATACGCAAACAGGCTTCCAAATACAAAAGCAAACAGGGAGATGATGGCGAGCCACTAATGAAGGGAGGATTCAAGGAGTGAAAGAAGCCGGAGGTTGGATTTAGTATTGGCACGTGGTGAGGTTTGACACGAAGATGCCTTGGTCTCTGTTGCGTGGTACTTCTTTTAAGCGTGCTGCTGGCTCAGGCTTGCTCCCAAATCACGGATACCCCCCTTCCCTGTCAGTGGTGCAGGGTGCATCCCGCACACCTCGGAGCTGCTGGTCCCACCGACACCCCTGCACCCAGGGAAATGCCACTTCTCTGCCTCCTTCGCAGGGTGGGGGGTGCAATGCCAGCCAGGAGCCTTTTCTCTGGGGAGAAGGGAGAACTGTGGGTGTGGGCAGCGAGGCTGGGCTGGGGGGATGCAGGTCGGGAAAAGAGGTTGGTCCCATGCAAAGAGCCCAGCGCAGGACCAAGCCCTGCGGGTGCCGTGCCCGACCGGCCGGGGACGACTCTAATGGATTTATTATGTTCCTCCCATCACTCCTTCTGTAGCAAAAGAGTATTAAAACCAGTAATGCAAAACTGTAGCTTATTTTTCCCCATCTTTTCACATTGGTCTTTTAACGTCCAAAGAAACAAACCAGCAATTTGCAGTTTCCTCCAAATAATCCATAAAGAAGAAGATATTGTCACAATCGTGTTAATTCTGTTGAGAGCATACTGATGAGCTATTGCCCTGCTCAGTGAATTGTCTGCTCGTTTCTCCCCACCTTCCTCCTCCTCCTGGATGCCGTGCTATCAAGGACTTACAGTGTTTATGAACACGGGAAAGTAAAAGCAGAAAGGGAATGGCGTGTGCAGAATAAGCTGTTTGCTTTCCTCTGATTGTTGCTATTAATAAAACATTACATTAAATCAGTGCTGGAAGAATATAATTGGGATCATCCATCAAATTTCTAGAGGAGAAGGGCTCCCGTTCGTCAGCCGAATGGAACGGCTGCTGCTACCCCGATGGTGAGCGTGGAGAAGGGGTGGCCTTGTGTCCCCATGTTTTGGACCGATCCTCTCCCCATAATCAACATCATTTTTGTCCATTTTCCACCTTTCTTTTATATGGGTAAAACCAGGAGCCGGGGAAGAAGGAGGCGTCAGCTGGGGACCCTGTGGCTGGGGATTTGGGATTTGGGATTTGGGTTTGAGGGTGGTCTCTGTCTGTGGCTGGCTCCTCCTCGCTCTGCGCGGGGATGAAGGCTTCTCCATCAATTCTGCCAATGGAGCCAGAGGGAAACACCCCTCGGATTCACACCAATAAACTTCCTTGCAATAGGGAGCCGAACAGTCGTAATTTCATCCACTTTTCAGGGCAGCTGAAACCATTAAATGAAGTTGACTCATACAACATGAACTGGAGATTTTTCCCAAGCCCAGTAATTTGTGTTGGGCTAATGCACCTCTTCACTAGTATCGTATTATATAAAGTGGCAAATAACTCATCCGTGTGCTCCCAGCCGAGCACAGCGATTGGGATGGACTCGGTGCTGCGGGGCTGGCGAGGAGGAAATTCTCTTTACCTGCAGCCGGCCCCAGCCGCTGCCTTGGCCCCGCGCACCGGGGCTTGTGGAGAAAATCCTGCCAAGGGCTGCGGGACTCCTGGGTCTCCTGGAGTCACACACGCCGGATCAGTCCTTAGTCTGATCCCTATTAAAACGTTGTGTTGGCAGCTTCTGACCTGCAGTGTCCAGACTGAATTTCCAGGTGGTGGCTTTGTTTGGTCCCATTTCTGTGAGATTTAATAAACCCTTTAATATTTCCTCCTGGTGAGGGTATTTGGCACTTTAACTTACAGCTCTTGATGTCTTTGATAAATCAAACAGGTCAAATCCCTTTGGTCTGTCACTTCACAGCGTTTTCTCCAGGTTCATTCCTGTAACTCTTTCCTGAATCCTCAGTATCTTTCTTCAGACCTCTAAGGCAGGCTGGACATAATAATGCCCCAGCAGCCTCAGCAAGGCAATTAATTAGAAATGTTCTTTATTAAAAAAGTAAAACACCCACTGATCATTTTCCCATATTCATGTTTTATTTTTCCATTCCTTGTTATGCTAAGAACAGCAAATAAATGATGCCATATACCTACATCAGACTTATAACAAGCACTAATGATTCTACAATAAAAGCAGAATGATAACTGGTAAGGCAGAGATTAAGAAAAATAAGACAAATGCATGTGGTAAAATATTTTTAAAACATGTCCCTAATTTCAGAGCATCAAGGCATGATCACAGCTAAAAATATGACCATCCATCAAAATCCTGTCACACAGAGAGTTTGGGACTCATTTTAGACAATGAAGAGCTAAAAGAAATGCCGAGTTTCTTACGATATTAATACATAACTAAGCAATCCAAGAGGAGGATATTACATTAATGGCATAAATGGATCATAATAAAAGACGATTCTGACATGTCAATACTCTTACTCAGTTGTATTAGAGACATCAGAAATGGAAAAGGCCTTTTAATAAGGGCTGGCGCCGGCATCTCTGATGGAGCCCCCAGCAGCTCCCGGCCCGGGGAGCGCATCCAGCCGGCAAAGCGCCGGGCTGCGGGGGGAACATCATGGCTTGGCTCCTGGCTCTGCCTCAGGTTATTTTAACCTGAGCCCTGCCTCAGTTTACCTCTGAGGTCAAAATGGCCTTTTCCTTGTCCACCTGCCCCCATGTGCTTGCAATGCCTTTGGGGAATGCAACCCTGGGTAGGACTGGGGGACGCAGCAGGACCGGCACCATCCCGGCTGGGTGTTGGGAGCCCAGCCTCCACCAACGCCGGCATACGAGCTTCCCTGACAGCCACTTGCTGGTGCCGCTTCCCTGAATCCAGTGCATCGCCCGCTTCTCTCACTTGAATAATTGGTTATCTGAGCACCGAAGATTAATTACTGGCACTTAATCTCCTCAGAGAGTATTTAGCAGCCACTACGCATTAGTCTGGCTTCTATGGCAAGGCGAATGCTGGGTGCCCCGGTCAGCTCCGCCACCCCCTGCTCCCTGCGTCGGGGGGCTGCTGGGTTTGGGACATCTTTGTACGGCGCTGCCAGGGTACGGCCACATCGGGACCTGCACTGCGACCACACCAGCCCGGCACCCAGACATCGCAGCAAAGCCCTGACACCAAAACCCATTGCTCCACCGCGTTGCATAGCAGCACCGCATCCCACCCCAGCACCACGCTCCCATGCTGGGGAGCGGGAATCGGCCGTGGGGGAAGGAAATGGGCTCTTCTGAGCGGAGAGCACAGTGCCGATTCTCTGCAGCTCCTGTTGCACATTATTATTATTGCCCACTCCACAATCAGTTGGTATTGTTTCTAGAAACCCAGCGTGAGCAACGCAGATTCGGGGAGAGGAGGAGGTGCTTTATGTGCCAGGCTGGAAGGTTTTCAACAATGTTTTTTGCTTTTGTTCAGTTTTGGGCAAAAGCTGTCTCTTTCAAGTGATGGGAACTTTTTTTAATGAATTGGAGATTTGAAAGTTTGGGGAATAGGAGCCAAAGGGAAATGAGAAAATATGGTATAGAGCTGATCCTGCTGCTTCGAATTTTCTGAGCGCTTCATGAAATGAATCCAACCCTAAACTGTATCTTGAGCCTCCTCGAAAGAGAGAAGGACCAATTTGCTTTGAGCTGAATGAGACTGAAGAGCTTTTCCCTCTTCCTTTAATTAAAAGGTATTCCCATTTAAAATAAAATAAAACCAAATAGAGAAGCCAGAGGAAAGTCTCCTATGGAGAGCAAGAAAAAATAAAGGAATATATTACAAAAACTGGAACTAGATAGAAAATGTTCATTTGGGGGAACATTTTGACAAAGAGAATGGTATTTTTCTCGTTTTCCTGCCAGACTTACTTAGCAGACAGAGGGAAAAGTAAATGCCCTGGGGCATTTTCTGGGGTGGCTGAGGGTCCCAGGGGACTAGGAGAGGGGGCTGTGGGCAGGGAGGACAGCAGAGATGCTGCTGTCTTCTCCTAAAGTCCCCATGGCCTCCTGCCAAGGACTGGCCAGGGGTGCCGAGGGGTTTGGCCATGGCTCTTTCACCCCGACAAATCCTGCCATGCTCAGGTGGTGCTGACCTTGCCACCGGTGGGGCACAAGGGAGATGGGGACAGTTTGGGTGCCATTGCTGTAATTTCCAGAGTGGAAACGCTTCAAAGCAAGACAGGATGTAGCCAGATTTGCTCGGAGCCTGGCTTGGGTGCTGCTGTCTGTGGAGGAGCTAGCAGTGAGCAGGGATCTCCTCCAACAAAACTCAGAGCACATCCAGCGCTTGACAACCCATCTCCTCTTGGAAAGGTCACCCATTAGCTCATGTCATGGTCCCCTTTGGGTGCTGGCAGCCTGCTGGGGGCTCACGCTGCAGGATCGCGGGTCTCGTCTCCCAGAGAGTCCCAGGGAGCCCCGTCATGTGCTGGCTCCATCCCATCCCCGGTCCCCTTCCCTCCAGCCTCCCCAGAGGGTGTCAAACACCATCTCCATCGATCCAGGGCTGCCAGGTCCTCTGTGCTCTCCCTGCACCCAGGGCAGTGGCACTTGGTCTTGCTGTCATGGCTGGGTGGCTGCCAGGGATGGGAGGGTGACAGCATGGGGGTGACGGCGCTGCCACCGTCAATCTGGGATGCATCACTTGAGCGTGAACCACAGCCTTTCACCTCCCTGGGGGTGGAAGCATGGGGGAGCTGGGAGCCCGGGAGGAGCTGGGGGAGCGTCAGGGGGATGGCTGAGCATCGCACCGGGGCAGAGGTGTGCCAGAGCCTCCCAGGTCCTCCCTCCGCTCCTCTGCTGGTGTCCTGGCAGGGATGAGACAGCTGAGAGACGGTGCCCAGTGTTGAGACCTGTCTGTCCCCAACGCTTCCAAACTCTTTTTCCCATTTCTTTTCCAAGACCCATCAATACTGGCTGGCAGAGAGTTTCTCAAAGCACTGAGGAGCTCATTGCACAGTGCTGCAAGCAAGGAGGATCAAGGGAGGATGTTTTCACCAACATTAAGAAGAAGAGAGGAAGCAAAGATGAGGGACATGAAAGGACTGCGAGAATTCCTCTGACCCTAAAAAACCCCCTCGTTGGTAGCCATTTCCCTGAAGGACAGGAGGACCCTGCTAGAAAATGTTTAATAACCTGGGCTTGTGGGACTGTGCAGCATTTCTGAAGATAGAAGGTGTTTGTATCGCAGCGTCCTCAACCAACAATAGTTTCGTACTGCAAATCTGGTCCAGCACCTACCCCAGCTGCACCAGCAGCCGTGCTGAGCTCTGTAGATGGCATCAGAAAGCAGGTCCTGCTCATAAGCATCACCAGCACCGTGTAAAAGCTCCTTTTCAGCATTTGCACCACAGCCCTCCTCTGTTTTCCAGGAAGTCTGCCTGGAGCATTTCTGTATCCCAGTCCTGTCTTGCTGTCAGCGAGTCTGTTCTCCTTGACTAAAGATTAGCTCAGAGGGATCCTGCCAGTTTAAGTCACACTATGGACTAGACTCTGTGTCTGAGCAGAACCACCCCTTTCTTAGCTAAGCTACTTCCCGTACCCGAGCATGTTGTGACTTCCACCAGATTCACTTCCCAGCACAGATGTCATCCATGCACTGTGTGTAGGTGGGTTCAAAAGGTGATAAGACAAATTAACTGAGGACAAGGTTATCACGGGCGGGTAAGCCTCAGAATGAAGAGATGACTTCTGAGTCAGGATTTTCTTCCTCCTGAATGCAAGCAAAGTAGAACTGGATGCCTCCCTGTCCTTGTGATCCGTCTCCAGGTATCTGCTCTTGGCCACTGTCACAGCTGGGATGCGGAGGACAATGGATTGGTGTGACTCAAATACAGCCCTTTCCTTACCCTTCCCTGCCTGCACAGCTGCTTGTCTGGGAACTCCCCACCTTCCCCACGAACCATGGCATGGGCACACCGGAGAATACATGGTTCTAGGTTTTATGCTTACTAACCCAAGCTCTTCCCCAGATTTCAGTCCTGGTTTGAGAAATGGGAACATAAATGATCTGAGCAACTGCAGGCACATTAGTTCAGCCCCCGGAGTATACAAGGCTTTAGAACAAATTTGTAGGGAAAGAGTCATTAAAAACACAGCTAAACAGAAAATGACATGAAATGCAGTACAGGAGACGTCAGGCTCATCTCGTGTTAGGTGCTGGACAGAGGTAATGCTGTAGATCTCTTCTCTCCATGCTCCAGTAAGGTGTCTGATACAGTGCCTTGTGGGAAATTATTAATGAGGACAGGGATTAATGGGAGAGTGGAAAGTGCATGAGGAACTTGCTAAAGAGGAGCTGACAGCCTGGTGTGCTGTGCGCGGTGGTGTCTGGTTTACAGGAGAGCAGTCCCAAGGACAATTGAGTAATTTGGTTTCTGACCTCAGCACAAATATTAGAAATGCATGATTGACAGCGCGGGAAAGCACCATCAGTGTAGAGAAGGGAGGACGAATGCTTCTGATTGAATCACTGATGGGATTTATCTCCAATACTCTTTACTCTTCTGGTCTTCTCCTGAAGGCAAATCCAAGGGAAAGGGCAGGAAAGGACTCTGCTGCTGCTGCTGTAGGGAGTGGAGCACCCATTTGATGAGAGGAGACACAGAGAATGGCTTCCTTGGCCTGTTAAGAAGGAGGTTAAGAATACGTCAGGGAAGGAGAAGAGCTCTTCAGGTTAAAGAACTATCTTTGCAGAGGAAAACTCAGTAGAAACTAGGCAGTAATACATTTAAGCTCAAAATCAGATGTAAGGAAGGTTTGGGAATTAAGGAGGAAAGTAGCCTACACAGTTTTAAGACAGAGGCTGATACATTAATGTAAGAGACAACGTATGAACTCGTTGTCTTCAACAGCAGGCAACTGGATTGTTCCAGGACATCCTTTCCCAAGGGATGGATGTAACTGATCCCCTTTATGGTCCCTGTGCCTCCCTGGGGCAGTCTCACATGGGATCAAGCTAGTTTGCAATTCAGTTTTGTTGCACGATGCTCCAGCGACAGCTCTCCAGCCACTTGTCCTGCTCTCCAGCATGACCTCTCGCCACGAGGCGCCTTGCTACGATCAGCCAAGCAAGATGCACCTTCCAGTCATGTAGAAGAAAACATATCTTCCTGGCGCGTTCCTAGCGAGAGGCCCCGGCAGGGTCCGTCCGACCCGCAGCAGCCTCACATGTGTCAGGCTCAGGCGTATGAATAAAACATCTTCCCGAGAACCTTGGTTTTCCACTGGTTGAAGCTAACCCCTGATAGCTGTCACCGTTTTCCCTCTTGTACATTCAGCAAAGTCCACCAGAACAGAGTCGGAAGCATTTAGCAGATCAAGGCTGAAGACACCATTAAGGGAAGGAAACAAAGCAAGGAGAGGGAGAGAAAGCTCATGTCTCCAACCCCAGCTTTCCCCTCCTCTTTTTACTTGGGTTTCTATTCATGCTGAGGAATTTATACTCGGGCTCCCGTGGTCTGGCTTCTTCTTAGGAAAAACAAACCTACTATATCCCAATGGCTTCTTGGTGCTGTGTAAAACATAAGTAAAGCTTTTGATGTCAGGGAAAGTTGGGAGCTCAGCAGCCCTGTTGGCACAGCTTTGAAGTGTGGCGAGGCTTTTGCCGAGGTGGGTGGGCAGAAGATGCTGCTGGTAGGAGAAAGGAGCTGAGCTCCATGTGCAAACAGGAGCCTGATGGGCTGGGAGCAATTGCGGTGGAAAGGGGTCTCAGTGTTTCATCTTGTCCCCGTTGACACCCAGAGCTGGGGGAAGCAGGGAGAAGAGGCTGGGAGGGTAGCAGGGACTTGGCAGGGAGACAGGGGTTGTCTTTGGCATGAGAAGGTGCCTTTGCCTGTATCCTCCATCCCCAGAATGGAGTCGCGATCACTCGAGCTGCTTTCCAGACCCTCCTGGTGTCATTCCTGATTAGGAGTGACAAAGGCTGAAGTGAGGTTCATGCACACAAGGAGCGCAGGGATGCAGAAGGGTGGGCTTGTTGGAGTGTGGTTCACGTTAGGGATGCAGCTAGAGACCCCACAGCAAAAGATGAGAGAGAAAGAAGAAACAGAAGGGAAGGGCAAGTGCACTCCCAGGCCCTAGCCTGGCTTGTGGTCTCCCGCTTGGCTTTGGGTCCCCTCTCTCATGCCATGGAGAGAAAATCACCATCTAGTTTCCATTCTGCTGAGAGTGCCGCCTCTCCAGGCCAGTTCGGAGCTAGCTGGTGTGCGGGACCTCCCGTCAAGTCCCACCCCACCCCACCCCAATCAATGGGGAGTAACAGGTCTGTGACTGCGGTTATGGGGACTGCTTGCAAGGAGAGTTTAGGGGATCTGCACACATCACTGCCCCCCGAAATGCTATGAGCCACTGCGGAGGTCAGGCTGCATAGGAATGCACTGTCAGCTGATCCTGTCATCCCTGGGAAAGCCAAAATATATCAGGAAAGACTAAAAAAGCCATTTATACACAGGTAAGCAGCCATGATGCAGAAGGGAACAGAGCAGAGGAGGTGCACGCCGCAGCAGCTGCCGTTTGGCTCAGCTTCCCGTTGTTGAACGTGGCAGCACCTCTTTATCAAGTTTCCTAGCTCCCGAGTGTGTCACTCAGCGTTTGACACCCCTACGTATCGCTCCGGCACATAAACTGCTGACTAGGAGCCAGCAAGGAGGGAGCTGCAGCCCAGAACTGAGCTGGTTTTAGTTGTTTTGGGTTCTGAATCACGTCCTGGATGAAAAGCAAAGATTTGGCTGCCTCCTAAGTGTGGGTTGAAGGGAGTGAAGGCTTTCTGCTGAGTATTAATCCTCATGGCGGTAGCAGTATTCCCTCCACAGCTCTATCCATCACGCTGTCTGCTCAGATACCTACCGGGGAAGGGGAGATGTAGGCACAGATCTGGCTGCTGGGGAAACCTCCAGAGGGGAGACCAGCATAGGCACCCGCCTCGAGGGCACCTGGGGAAGGTCTCACAGCCAGCGGCCACTGGTGGATCCCCACAGTCTCCTTTGAAGCTGCTCCACTTAGTTTGAACAACTAAGTTTTGGCTAGAGTTGGGATTTGAACCCAAATATAATCCAGAGCTGGGGAGCTTTTCCTCGACGCTCGTCTTTTTGATCCATGTTGTTTATATCTATATATATCTCCCGCAGGAAAGTCTGAGGCAGGGAGGGACCCCGAGAGCCCATCAGCCCCCCTTCTTCCTCCGTTGCACAACTTCTCTCGAGAAGCCGTTGTTGCTAAATGTACTCGGAGCTCAGCCTTTTCGGGAAGGTCCCGCTCAGGCTGAAGCAGAGCAGAGCCAATTCATGTTGCACTTTTCTTTGTATCCCAGTGGTTTTGGATTGATCACTGAAGAGCGCTTTTTTCTGCCATTTTTTTGGTTTCTTTCCAGGATGCTGCCTACCATCCCCTGCATGTGCTGTAGCTTTTGTAACCTTGAGATATGAGGAGATAAAACCACTCCTAGCTCTGGCGCTGGTGCGAGGACACGGCGGGGAAGGTGCCACTCGTGGCCGCAGCCGTGGCACTGCGGCCGGATGCTGCTGTCCAAAAAATGGGGACGGGGAAGAAGTGTTGTCACGGGTGCGACTGTAACACAAGCAGGGCTGCAGGGTCAAATCCAAACTTTTGCTTCATGCAAACATGAGCGCTTGGTGATCCTTTCTTCTTCTGGGCTTCATGAGGGCTGTGTGCTGCCGGTCACAGAGGGAGGAGAAGGAAGCCACTCTTCCACCCTGGCCATGTTCTGCACCCCCCAGCTCGCAGAAGCAAGCTTTGACCTCCGTCCGCCCAGTCAGTGATAGGGCAATGGGACCAGTGACACCGCTGCAAAGCTGGTGCCATCAAGTGGCTACAAGGGTGACCGTCATTACCACCATGATGATGACCACGAGGGCCACCAATGTCCCATGGACCCACCACAGATTGACCCAACAGCAAACTCAGCGCTGGGACCTCCTGCAAAATGGGGCAGGACAAATGGATAAATCTAGGCCTCACCTCATCCTTCAAATGGTTTTGCATTAGACTGGGACACTAATGGATGGAGGACAGCTCTTGGTGACATGCTCCAAGGCACCCTCAGCCACCAGCACCACTACAAGTTGGGCACAAGGGCTGTGGAGATAATGCAGCTCAGTGGCAGGGAAAGGAGCCCATTGGCTCTTCCAGCTGTCAATCAGGCAGATGGTCCACCTTCCTTGCAGTGGCTGGGGGGCAGGTATAAAAGCCTGGGCAGGGGCCAAGGGAGGTCCTGGGGGTGTGGGGTGGCTCTGCTCCTGGTCTTCTGCGTGGGAAAGGTTTGCAAAGTTTTTTGGGATGTGTTTGTTTGGGTTTTTTTAACCTTTCCTTCACTGATTTAGGACAGCTTGGGGGTAATTTTGTTTAACTGGGTTTCTCTGGGGTGGCTGATGTGGACTATCTGCTGCTGCAATGCTCCTGCTCGTGCGAAAAGCTGTATCTTGTGCCATAGGGGAGCCTGTACCCCGTGGGTGGCTTCTGTGCTCGCTCCTGCTGGAGCCACCACACTGGAAAAGCTGTGTGATGTTGTTTCCCACAGAGAGCCCAAGGCTGGGTGTGATGTGCTGGGGCACATGGTGGTCAGCATGTGGATGGTGTATGGATTTAGGAGGAGAGGAGCCCCAGGAACCAGCTCTGTCCTACCAGGTAAGGAGTGTGTCTGGATCTGCCTAAATTTTGATGCTGCTGTGGGGTAGGGGGTGAAGAGTAGCAGTTCTGGAGGACTTTCCCTGCAGTTCGGTGGGGATCAGTTTAATTACCCCAAACACCTGATTCAAATCTGCTAGAGCTGGGGGGTGGGTGGGTGGGGAGACCTCTTCTTGAGTCTGAGGTCTTCTTTTGCAGGGTTTGGCTGGCTCTGCCTCACAAGGCATCACTTTCACTGGAGGGCTCATAAAAGGGGGAGTGGAAGAGTTCACAGCTTTAGCACAGGCTATGTGCAGCAAGGCAGCCACAAAATCGCCTCTGGTTTCGGTTGAGGAATTAATGCCAAGAAGCAAGTTGCAGCCCTGTGTCTCCTTCTGAAGCGTGAAGTCTGAAATCACCCAAGGGCAGTGGCAAAGTCAGGCTCAGCCCCTGCGGGGACCAAGGCTGTGGGCGAGGGGGAAATAGCAGTATCTCTGGCACATGTGCCTGGTGGTGTCCGAGCCACAGTCGGGGGTTGGACAGCTGTTCAATATCTTCTCTGTGGTCTTTTCATGCAATAAAACCCTAAAGTGATTGTAGATCATAGCAACATTATGCAAACTGCCGTTTGCATAATCATTATGCAAATCGAGATGGATAACCAGCTTTAACCAGACTCAAGTTGCTTTCAAGTGCCTCTTTCTCAGCCGACACTTCAATCACTTAAAGGACAAAAACAACCCCACCAAAACTGCTAACTTTCCTCCTCTCTTGGTGAAGCACTTCACTGGGGCAGGCAGGGAGAGGAGGTGGCATGTGCAGGCGCTGCAGTACCCCGGTGGCCTGGTGGGGTCACTGGTGGCTTTCACATCCAGAAGCCCCAGAAGGGCTCTTGTGCAGAGCTGAAAGCCCTCGGCTTGAAACTGGAGGAGCACAATGCGTGCTCTGCTCCATCCCAGCTTTCTTGAGACCTTTGGCAAGTCTCTGGGCCTTCTTCATCTGAAAGTACTTTGCGGGATTGTGAGGAAGCTGCATAGGAAATGATGGGATATTCAGGTGCTTTATTAGTAGCTAAGCTGCTCCTGTTGCATCTGAGGGGTTAAGAAGTTTAACTGTCTTCTGCTAGAAAAGGTATTTAAGGTATCTAAGTATTAAATATAACTGCATGGAGGAAAGTGAAATAGCTGTCTTGCTCATGCTGTCCCTCCCTTCCCGGTATGGAGGGACCAGTCCCAGAGCATCCCATCCCTTGTGCTGTGGGGGTGAGGGAGCTGGACCAGGGTGTGTTCATCCCTTCCAGGAGGGCTGGCAGGGGCAAGCACGAGCATTGCACACTCCCATCTCCAGCAGTACTATTTTCTTTCCCCTCCTTCTGTGAAGTGCTTTCAGCACAGTAACGGTTCAGTGGCTGGTGTTGACAGCCCCTTCCTGGGGAGCTGGGTGATGTTAATTCACCGCTGGCCCTTGCTGCTGGAGTGCTGCTACAGTGTGAGCCCGCATCTGTTATGGGACGCTGCTGCTCATGATTGCCTTCCCTGCCAGACCTGCGCTGCTGCGGCTGCCCCTTGTCACTCACCACCGTCTCCCTTCTCTCTGGTTCTGCCTCCTGCCAGTCCTGCCTCTCCTTTTCCTGCTTGCCCATCTCAGATCCCTGCCTGGGATGTCTTCTGGATGTGTGGCTGCTTTCCAGCTCTTTCAGCCTCTGTAATGAAAGATGGGAGCATTAACCATTAGATGCTTCTCATTTTGCTCTCTGCAAGGAAACTTGCAGTAATGGTCCTCATAGACCAGCTTTTGTGTGCCCCATCTGCATTGGGTTCGTGCTAGGCTGGGTCAGGAGCGTGGGTGGCTTCTTGGTGATCCGCAGATGCCTGCGTGATGCTGCCATGCAAAACCTCACTCTTCTCCCTCTCCAGACCCTGGGAGTCCTTGGGCGATTGCTAACTAAGCAACTGCTCCTATCTGCTGCATGGTTAAGGGATATCACTGAATGTCTCCAAGAGAAGATAGATTAGGAAGAACATAGGGTGACCCAGATAAGGACTTTTATCAAATGGAGAGGTGTCAGTACATCACGGGGAACATGAAGATGTCATGCATAGACCTCACTAGTGACAGCTGCCCAGGGCTTGGTGCAAACCTTCTTGACCCACCTGGACGTGTTTCAGCATCTCCTGACACAGTGACTTTGGTTTCCTGTGCCCACCTGCAAACTCCCTGGACCTGTGGCAGGGAAATGGGGGCCAAAAGGGCTGTGGGGTCCCCTGAGAGCAGGGCTGTAGTGGTAGTGGAATTGGCCTGTGGCCCTCAGGATGGGGGAAATATGTGGGGCTTGAACAAGTGCCATGGGTGCACACCTCTCCAGAGCAGCAATGGAGAGTAAACAGTGTGACAGTCCTCTTCATGGGTCCTGCACCTTATAAATCTTCCCTGCTGTAGGTCCTAGCTCCAGCCTGCCATGTCTCTGACCAGGCTGACATGCTGGTTTCTCACCCTCTGTCTTGCAGAAGTATTAACCTCTGAGTTAACTAAAGGGGGAGTTGATACTAACAGAGCTATTGACATGCAGATATGAGCCCTTCTCAAGGTCTGGACTCAAACAGGAAGGAGGCATATAAGGAGAACTTCAGTTAAATGAGGACCAAGGTAATGCAGCATCTATAGCTCTTCATGTCTGGCCATAAGTAGAAATGTTGATGGGTTAGAATTGGCTGAATGTCTCCTGTGGTTATCAGTGTGTTAAAGGAAGGACTAAAAACCCCTCCTGTGGCAGCAAAACTGGTGAGGGACAAGACCTTGGTAGATGTGTGGAGGCACAGACAATGCTGACCTGTAGGAGCCCAAGGATCTAAAAAGTTGAAGAACGGGTGAGAGCCTGCTTAAATGCTATGAGGTTTTACTGGCAAACAGGATAAATTGCTGAACCATCTGTTTGTGAGCTTTAGGGAGATGATTCAAGAGTCGGGGGTAGAAAGAGGGACGACTTCAGGAACACTTTGTGTCTTGAAGAACAAAACAGCCCCCAACCAAACTGAAATAATGGATGATTTCATAGTGCAGCGCCTGCATGCACTGCAGCCCAACCTGTGAACAAACCTCATCCCCACTGACAGAGGAACATTAATTGCTGGCTGGGAAAAATAAAAAGAAAACCCATGATTGCCTGAAGTAGGAGTGAATGTAATTTGATTACAGCCCCTGCCTACTGTGTGGGTCTGCCAGGATGGCAGGACAAGGCAGTAAGCAATGTGTTATACTCAAAGTGTTGTGAAACTGAGCTTTTTTTGTTGCACCCTCAATAGTGCACAGGTGTAGGGAGGAGGGAGAAAACAGACAAATGTGTTTGCAAATGCTAAGAAAAGGAATGTGTTACCTAAAAATACAGGTAGCATTTGGAAGAAATCAAAGAAACTAATGGACTATGAATGACCAGAAGAGTCAAAGACCATAAGAAAGCACTTAAATAGAGAGGGGAATTTATTTGTGTCAAAAATGGGTCTGTTGTTAGAGACAGATGGTAAAATTGTAAATAGCAGAGTGGAAAAGGTAGGAATGATCCACAGATATTCCAAATACATCCTCCTGCCTCCTTTCTTCTGTATTTGCCACAAACAGTGCTGTGGCTGGTGTATAAAACCTGCTGTTCGTAACACAGGAGGCTGCATGGCAGCCTGGAGAGCATCTAATGTTTGCCAACCTGAGTATGGAGCCCTAAAGTAGGCAGCCAGGCAGTTCAGCAAATTGCTGCTTCTTCCACCCAGATCATCTAAAGTGGGGAGATTCCCCAGGGGCTGGAGGGATCCCAATATTATTGCAAGTTTTGGGGAAGAAATTGGGTCACCCTGAGGCAAAGTCATGGGAAAATCTATTAGAAATGTTACTGGTGAAGGAGTGGGCACTGGGAATACCTTTGCAAGTTGGCATGGCTTGGTGAAGAGTAGGTCAAACTGAAGTGGGGTCTTTATGGCAGCTCCTCTGTTCTGGAGGCATCTGCATGGCTACAGGGCATTAAGATTTGGGTGTATTAAGATTTATTCAAGACTTTTGGCTTAGTACCATATGGTCCCTTGTTTGGTGTTGTGGAGGATGAAAAGGGTCCTTATTTGCTGGGTGGGTCATTAGTGGCTTTCAAAATGCCAGTATTAATGGAGGGATCAATGAACGCTTGTTTCCATCGGGATCTCCCATGGATTCTTTTCTTGGTTCAGTGTCATTTAATAACTTGATGGGGGGAAAAAGTAAAATCACTGGTGTGCTGTGAAGGATGCGTGGTGAGGGGGAGTGTGACGGAGAGAAAGAGAATTCACTGTAAGATTCAAATTAACAATTTATTTGAACTTCACTTAGAGGTCCAATATGCCACTATTGCAGGTTTTTATGGATGCAATGGAGGAGTGCACTACTGCAATTAAATACACTATTACAACCTACAAGTAATTCCAGAATGTACTGACACAAACCACAAGTGCACTAGATACTATACCTTAAAAGAGTGAACTAATCACAATCTTAAAGCATGCCAATTACCATACGTATGCTTCTTAATCACTTACCCTCTATCTCGGGTAAGGCCTCTTAATCCCTGGGAAGGTACCTTGTAGAGTGTGCTGGACAAGGGGGGAAGAATCTCCTACAGGCCAGCTGTATCGCTGGAAAAAGTCTACCCTTTTCTGCCCAAACTTTATGGTTTTTATTCCCTGATTCGAAGGGTGGGGGCAGGATTATGCATGAATGTTTCTCTGGTGCCTTGATGGCTCCTTAGTCTGTATGGCTAATTCTGTGATGTCTAGCACGCAAAGTTACTGAATAGTGGTGGAATGGTACTCAGGGCGTTTGGTTTGTTAGGGGATCAGTGGTGGCTCCATTCGGGTTTTGGTTGTTCAGGCAACCCCGGGCTGAGCCGTTTCTGCAGCTCCCCCCAAGTCATCTCTGGGTAGACAAGGATCTCTCAAGGTGAGACAAAGCTGAGTCGAATCACAACTCCCTGTGTCACCTTTGTGCTCCGAAACAGCATTAGCTGGGTGAGCCCATACAGGGAGCAACTACTGAGCAGGAGATGCCCCAGTGGCAGTGATGGGATTAAACAATCCCACCATTTGATCAGACAGGGCCTCTCAAAGCTGCCGTTACAAGCTGCTGGGAACCAAGAAAAGCCGGTTTATTTATATGTACATGCACAGGGCAAAAGATCGTCCTTTAAAACAGTGAGTAATCGAAGAGCTCTGCTGTCGGCACAGTAACTGCCCCAGGGGCTCCTCAGCACTGAGCAGGCGAAGGACTGTTGGGGTCCCAGGTGAGCCCTTTCCAAAGGGTCAGTGCCCTGGGCCTGAGCTGCAGGGGGGTCCAGGATAAGCCTGTCCGTTAGCTGTAATCAGCATTATCTGTAATAACCACCCTTACTGTTGTGGCTAATTATCCAGTGTGGTCGTGGGTCAAGTGAGTTGTTCGGACAAGCTGGGAGGTCAGGCCTGGAGCAAGGTGTGGAAAGTGGGAGGTGAGAACGAGGGGGATGGAGTGGGTGGGCTGGTTCTCCCTGAGTCACCCATCTCATCACAGCTGTGATTTGGAGGGGCTGGGTGGGGTGGTTACATGCGTTATTCTTTTTTAAGATAAAAATAACTAAACACTCAAGCCCCCTGCTCCCACACTGGGATCACAACTGGCCATGAATAATTTATCTTCAAATAATTAATTATTCAGCTCATTTCTTCATTAGCTGAAGAACCTGAACTCAATTAGCTGCTTACCTCCACAAAAAAAACTTTTTTCTGAAGCAAATAAATAAAATATGAGCAGCTCTTCACCAAAAAAAAACCCACTGGTGACCCTTTATACCCTTTATTCCCTGAAGACCTTTCTGGGTGCAGTATTCCCATGCTGCCACTCACCCATGGTGATTGAATTGGATCAAGGTCCTGCCATGCTCCCATGGAGACAGTCCCTAAAAAGCTGATCTAAGCCAACTGGGATGGGGTTGATAGATCCCTGGGGAATCTGGTTAACCTCTCCCAGCCTGGCATCCAGAGCTGCTTTATTTAAACTGCTGTACTTTCACGTGGGGGGGATGCTGCCTTCTCATGTCTTTAAAATATTGTAATATTGTGGTTGTGTATCCTTGTGCCTTTGAAAATTTATTCTTTGGGGTGAGACTTGCTCCTGTGCTGTGGCTGTGAACCGTGGGGGTACACCTGCCTAATCCTGCCTTCACGGCTGTGTTGGCAGAGCTGGGTGAGATGGGCATCTCTGCTGGTACCAGAAAAGCTGCCCCCCCCTTGCTGACATTTCTCATCTTCATAGGGTGGCTTTTGGGGAAAAAACGTTATGAATTGGCAACTGTTGCTGCTCTCCTTTCCTTGCCTATTGTGCCTGATGTAGCCCATTCTGCTAGTTCACTTTGCGTGCCTGTAGCTGCCCAGCTAGTGTGGAAGGGGAGTCTCCTGGGAAAAGCTCATGGGAGCTCTCTGGTTTTCCATGCAGCCGCTTGGGTTTGCTGGTGGCTTGTAGCCAGCAGCAGTAACACCCTGGCCAGGGCCTTCACTGGATGGATCTGCAGAACTGGTGTGTTTACCTGCCTTGGTTTGTCAGTGCCTGGCTGTTAGCTGGTCTGTTTGAGCTCGTCCAGTGGCCTGTAAGTAATACAGCTACTATGCACTATGCGTCTTCTGCATTGGTTTCCGCTTGCCGGAATTAGTTCATCAGTAATGTTGCTCTCCAGGCGCAATGTCATGATGTGACTCATCGCGGTGCTGGCTAGCATGAGCTCCGGTTGAAGTCATTTGGGGAAAAAATGATGGTAATAATCAGCTGTGCACAGGTCATGGTTTCATTGGTGTCGGAGCAGTTCATCTGTCTGCTGTGGGCTGGTGCTCCTGGATCAGTTCCAGATGAGCAGAGGGTCTCAGCTCTTCTCTCTGGTGCTTCATGCTTATGTGGCCATCTCAATCCTATCTATTTGTTTTCATTTTAAGGGGCGATAACCTCTCCGCCATACCACACCACACTGAAAGTCTCTGCTGGTGTTTTATAACTCCCAGCACTCTCAGCTGTGTTGTCCTTGGCCTTGCTCTTTCTTTCCTCCATTCAATGTCAATCCTTTTTTCCCCTTTGTTCCACTGTCTCTCGCAGCTGGGGGAGCCTGTCGCTTGGGTTGTGCAATTCATCCTGATTGCTTTCTAAGAAGTGTCTGTATAACTTGCTGCAGAGTTGGAGCACGCATCTGCCTTCTCCTCTTCTCCAATTGCTCGGATCCCTCTGCTCCAAGAGTTTCGGCACCAGGCCTGCAATCCACTTGCAGCTTTTAAGATCAGCTGTGGCAGACTTGGCAAGGAAGAAGCTGGAGATGTCAGGGATGCTTCCCTGGGGGTGGTGATCTCCAATTTCACATCTGTGCATACATCCAGGGTGAGGTTGGCCAAGAGCAGCTCCAGACTGTGCAGAGGTGTTGGGTGAGGGGGGGTGGCCAGATGTGCATTTTGCTTCTGTGGGGGAAGGAGCTTGGGGAAGGGCCGGAGCTGGGACAAGCTTGCCAGTTCTCTGGCCAGTAATTCCTCCTCATCGCAGCAAGTTTGGAAATGCTCAGCAATCCATGGTTTGCAATAGCAGCTTCATCTCTCTGGCAGCCCCCAGGCTAGCCCAGTGGAGCCAGCCTTTTGGTAGCTGGAGGAAACACCCCAGTTTCACTGGCTTGTGGACTCTGTGGCCATAGTGAGCTGCTGCAGCTCAACCTTGACGCTGCAGGGTGCTGTGGGATGCCCTTGGCTGTAGGGCAGTGCCGGGAACCCCGACCAGCTCCCATGCACTTGCTGGGTCCCTGTGTGCTGCAGTTCCCCCATGTGCTGGCCATGCCTGCTCCTTGGCACTCATGTTGCTGGGTCAGAAATGAGGTGGCTTCAGCTAACTTCTTGTTTGGATTATTTCTTTAGATACCCTATGCCTCCAATCAGTCTCTTATTTTCTTCCACTGCAGGATGTGTCTTTATGGTTTCCCTGCTGCCATCAAACTTTCAGTCCGCTCGAGTGATCCTGAAACTTGCTGATGCAGTGTTTTGGTTGTACTGGCATGCTTATTGCCATACCTCCCATCCCCTGGTCACCAGCATTTAACCCTGCTTTCATCTGCTGCTGCTGTGATGGCAGCTCCTCTTTTTCTCTCTGTATTCTGTTTGAGATGCAGTTTTGCTTGAGCCCACTTTATCAGCTCCGCATTTCCCTGTGTTTCTGCTGACCCTAGTAAGAGTTATGCATGCTTTATCACTCCTTTTCTTATTTATTTGTATTCTTTTGCCTTGTACCAGAGCCAAAAGGGCCTCAGAGTCGATGTTGCTAAGTTCTGCAGCTGCATGCTCTGTACACCCTGTACCTTTGTGCATATTTATGCAAAATTACTTTCTCTATCCTACGTTGGGCAATATCCCTGGCTGTCATCTAACTTTGTATGATGCAACGCACACCTATTGCAAAGCCTTTGCTGGAGGCTGCAGGTGGTTTTCTGTGTGTGTAAGTGTGTCTCGATCTGCTGGCTGTATCTTTGTTCCTATCGCACACACATTGGCAGGTTGTAATGACTGCTTTTATCTGTTCTCTTGGCAATCTCAGAAAGTCTGGTTCTTTAGACAGCTTTTGCAAATGCTAACTTCTCTTACCTCAGCGATCTTCCTTCTTGCATTTCATCTGGTCGCGATTAGACTGTGTGCCGAAGGATATGCATCTTGCAATTGCCTTCATTATCAGCTTTAATGGGGTTGCTTACTGCTTGGTTCTTCCATGGCCCTGCATTTTCTCATGGAAAAACTTTTCTGTGCCTAGTGGACACAAGGAGTGGGGGAGGAGGGCTGTACTTTTGAGACCAGGGAAGGAAGAGGCAGAGGGAAGGCTGTAGTATACCCTGTCTCTAGCTGCCTGGGAAGCAAACAGGACCTGAAGCATCAGCAGGGTTGCTTTGGGGGACTGTTGAAGTCATTACCTGACTGTGCATTGATGCAACCCGCTCCCCACTGCCCATGGGAGGAGCAGCTCTCAGGCCTGGGGAGGGATCAGTGCCACTCCCAGATGGTCAGGGCATCCCTGGAGAGATGCCACTGCAGCACCAGTGGATGCTGCTTACTCCATCACCTCCCAGGGGCTGGGACTGCTCTCCCACCACCCCCTTACTCCCCCCGTGAAGGGGCCAAAGTGAGGATCACTGTGAGCACCAAGCCCCCCCAGGGTCCCTGTACCTGGGGTCAGCAGCGTGGTCCAGCTGGGTGTTTGTGTTGCCAAGCAACCTGTCTCCCACCGCTGGGTTTCCATGGTGATGGAGCAGGATTGTGGGGCGGGGCGGGGGTAGAAGCCGAGCAGATGCTTTTCATGGAGCTGCACCCCTGCCCAAAACCTTCACATGGGGGTGCGGGGATGCAAAGGGTGCAGGAGCTTGCTCTTCTGTGGGCATGGGGAGGGGACAGAGGTGCAGGTGGGTGCACATGGGGAAGTGAGAAGCAGATGACCTCAGTGGACCATCAGACCTGTGCCAGGGGGTTCAAGAAAGCCTCAGTGCTTGACGAAACATCATTGGGTGCCTTTGAACATGTAGCAGGGAGTTACTGAAGGCTAAGACAGCAGGAGTTGGGCAGGGAAAGGACTGTGTGAGCCTGCGAGGCAGACTGTGTTCAATCGCTGCCCTCTTTGCTGAGCACAGACTGCTCAGACTTCCCTGTGCCCTGATGCCAGTCTGTCTCATTCATAATTACTGCCCTGCTTGGCACACAGTGTCCCCTGCTCTGGCCGGTGGATGCACAGTGAGCGCTGGTCACCATGGGGGAGAAACACCCCCCAACTTGTTCTCCTTCCAGTTGGCTGAAATCTCGGTGGCAGCACCCTATTTCTAGAGTGCTGTGTCAGCTGTAGATGTGCTCCTTGGCAGCCTCCACCACTGGGTAACCCTGGGCATAGGGCACCATCCAAACTTGCTCAGCATTTCTGGGTGCTTCGGCCACTTTTTGGCTGCTCTGAAGACAGCTTTTTTTCAGACCATGAAATCCATTTTGGTGCAGGGCTGTTGGCAATGTGGCTCCATGGGATCACATAGGAGCAGGCACAAGGAAATATGAGGTCCCAAACGGATGGTGAGGATTAGAGCAGTAGAGAAAGGAGGAACTTGTGCTTATGCCCCATGCTAGGAGTATTCAGCCTTGTTCAAGAACAGTCCTTCTCTTTCTGGTCCAGGAAATGCTGGGTTTACCCTTCTAATCCCATTAGGAATGTGAGGGACTGGAGGGACAAGTGTGCATGGCAGCTTGTCTGCTGGATCAGGGCTGGGAGCTTAGGGCCTGTGTGCTTGAGAGGGACTGGGGGGATTTTGCATGACAGCCAACTGTTCTTGCTGCCATGCTGCCCCTTTGCTTTGGGGAGAGCATCTGCTGCCCTAACACTCAGTGGCTGCTGACCCCTACCCTGCCTGTCCCATCTTCTCACTCTTCTTTCCCTAGACAAAAGTGCACAAAAAGCTCCCCAAAAGCAGATGATCTGGTTAGGTTTTGCATGCAGAACATCTGCGGACAAGACTTCCAGGATTAAATCGTAACAGTTCCTCCTCCACCCAGAGGAGACCAGGGTGTGTTATAGAAGAAACCCCAGAAAGCTGGCACCTCCGGTAGAGAAGAGTTTCTGACCAATGAGACTGGAGAAGAGCCTGGGACACTATTTTGGTCCTCTGCTGTCATGGATGTGATATCTCCCAATCCCCTTCATGGGCTGGCTCCTCAGGTGAAGCCTCTGTGATCGCAATGCCAAAGCTGGATCATGGGAACAGTTGGACATTTCCTACAGTTATTCACAGCCAGTTTCTGCCCATTTGTCCTCATGCCAACATTGTCTTCTGGCTTCAACAGCTCTTCTCCCTTCTGTGTATTTAGACTCTGATGTATTTATAGCTGACAGTGATATTCCCTCTTGGCCTTTTTTTTTTTTTTGCTAACACAGGCTCCCTCCTCATGGTCTCCCTCTCTCCTGAATGTTGGTGGCCAGATCCCAGGTTGTGTCTCTTCCCTACAGCAGCGTTATTCCTTACCCTACAAGTGGGATGTGTATCCAGACTACCTTTAGTCTCATTCACAGCCACGTGGAAGAGCTGTCTCATAATTCTCCTTAGATCAACCTGGCCCTCTTTCTGAGGGACTGGCAAAAATGCAGAGAAGAGTAATTTTAATCCAAGTACCTGGCCTTGCACCTCACGCTGTTATGCTACAATTTCATTCCACTTCTAGGGTACTCAAATCTTGCAGTACAACATCTCGTCTTCCTATTTTGCAACCACTCTCATCTGAATTTTCCCCTGGGGAACAAGGGCTCTGTTCAAAGTGCTAAGCAGGCTTGGTCTCACTGTATGCTGTAGGCAGATTAAGAGAATTTTATTTTAATGATCAAATAAAAGGAGGATTTCTACATGGAGGCAATGGTCCTCTAGTGCTGCTCTGGTCATGGGGTGGTTCCCCTCTGCAGATGTTCTGAAGCCACCTTGGAGATGTTGGACTTGATGATCTTACAGGTCTTTTCCAACCATAGTGATTCTGTGATGTGGTGTCTGATGTCAGGTTGGTGACGTTTCTCATTTTTTCTGCCCCACTGTTACTACCTCCCTGTCATTGCCCATGCAATGTTTTTTATGTGTATTCCTGTAGTCTTCATCTTCAGGTGCTTTAGTTTTGTCCAGGTGGATGAGAACAGCTGATCCTGCAGACAAAGGGGATGTGGTAATCCACTTAGTCTGGTGTGATCTCCCCTTGCTAGACCCTTACAACATTGTTTACTTACTTTCAATTAACTTTGCTGTCTGAATCTGCTGTGAAGCCTCATCCTCTACAAGATCAGATTAATGGGCTTGTTTCTCATATTTAAATACAGCCCCCACATGTGCTGTATGCCAAACCAATAATACTTTATCTTGATGTAATAAAAATAATTGCCAGCAGAAACGCTTTCCCTTGTGCCTATTCTTCACCACTCCGGGGAATTGCTCACTCCTGTCTCCTGCTTCCCTGTTCCACTTCCCCATATGTCTCTTACCTCCATGGGCAATCTCACCCTGGTTGAAAACTGAGGTCAAGTAGTGCTGGGATGTGCCCTGAGTTATCCTTTAATCTTTTCCCTGTCCTCCTCACATAACAACCCTTGTTCTTTTTTTTCTTTAAGCCAGAAAGATTCTGAGGCTCTATAACTAGCTATTTGTTTCAGTACCTTTTTTGCAAGGTCTAACTCTGACTTGATGCAATTTCCACTTTGTTGAAAACTTGGTGGCCTCCATGACCTCCATTCCAGGTCTACTCTCTTCCAATCTGTGCAGGGTCCCTGCTTCTTCCTAACACCTTTCTTCAAGTGACTGCTCAGCCCATTACATCGCAGGCTCTTCTTTGCAAGCTTTTATTTTTAGTTTCTCTTCCTCCTGTGTGGGGTTTCTTGCAGCTCTAACACCTTTTGACTTGATGCAATTCCAGGCATCCTGCATATTTGTGTCCATGACCTGTCTCCAACTGACTTCACTAACCAATTCCTTTGTTTCTTGATGTCCACTCTGCTTGAAATCAAGATGCTCAGTTGCAGGCTATTTTCATTTGTTCATTCACTTAATAACAAGTTGATTTAGGTCAAAGTATTCAATTCAGGGCTCATTTCTGCAGTCAGCTCTTCCATAAGATCTCCCTTTCTCACCAAAACTAAGTCTAAATAATCATTGCCTCACAGGTTCAAGTGAACATAAACCTGCCAGCTCTCACATCCAGCTTTGTCTGCTCTATGGCTGCAAGCAGCATTTGCTTTCCAGACTCCCCTATAGACAAGAGCTATTGAAGTGGTTTCCACAGGGTAAATGATTGAAGTGCCCCAGCAAGAATTGCTGCTTCACCTCCCAAAGGGTAGGTTTGCTGCAGGAAGAGGTCACAGCTTGGTCCCCATATTCCCAGCAGTTCCTATACGGAGGATTACCCCAACCTGGTTGTTCGAACAACTTTTTCCTTTCTCTCACCCCTTTGGGTTATTCACCTATTCCCTGTGTGTGTCTTCTCCATAGCATTGGTCTCCAAGGGGTCTTTGGAGAAGACCATCACTGCTTGCATTGCACTGCAACCCAGTGTCATTGCATGCGGGCAACCACCAGCTAAAGGGGTTGATCCTTAGACTTCCCCTGAGCTGAGCTACCCCACGTCTCCCCATGCAAGTCGTGTCTGCTTGTGCAGGGTCCCCTTGCCAAAGCTGGATCTGGCCCTCAATTTTCAGGGCTGTTTATCTCAGCCAGAGCATGAGGGAGCTGGAGGCAGGCAGGAGGCCAGCGGGCACAGCCCGGGCAGGGGACTGGAATTAGGCAGCGCTCTTTAATCCAACAGAGGTGCCCCCCGTTTGGTGTGGGGTGGTGGAGGTGGCTGGACTGGACTCTGCAGATGGAGGCACCAGACTGCTGACTCCTAGGACACTTGATTATTTTCTGACACAGCCTTCCCGCCCCTCCCTTGAGGAAACACTGGTAAAATGAAACATGTAGCCCGCAGAATTCATCCAGCAGCCTCTTGCTCTTGCAAGGCTTGGCTGACTGGATCAATCTGACCTCCTGGGTCAGTGTGACACATAATAGAAATGGCCAAAAGGGCAAAATCAAGCTGGGAAGGTTGTCAAGAAGGCTAGAAAGGAAATCTTCTTGTGCTCAGCTTTTGGTTTCTTGTGAGATAAAGCTGAATTTTCAGCAGCTCAGGGCAAAATGTAATTTTCTAGTTGGCTTTACTTGCAGTCCACCTTACTGCTCTTTTCCCTCTTGCTGCTCTGGCTGAGATACCTCCATCCCTGCTCCCACTTCTGCACTCTAGCTGCCATCCCAGGCCCTTGGAGGATGAGACCTAAGCCTGAAAAGCAATCACCATCCCACCAAAGGACTGGCCACAGCTGGAATATAACCACCGACTGCCCCGGGAGCTGTCAGAGCCCTGCGTGCCAGCACATGGGAGGATGGGATCTGCCGGGGAGGTGGGTGGAAAAGAAGGGCGAGAAAATCATGGCAAATAGAAGCTGACTGCCCAATAGTTATGGACAATAAGGCTTTTCAGCAGGGCCGTAAATCGATGGCAGATGAGAGACACAATGGGTGGTGGTTATTGATTTCTTTTTTTTTCCTGTTGTTCCCCCTGTTTGCTGCCTGGCAGAGTGGAAAGGCTCCGGAGGCAGCACAGCAGGGGCTTTCTCTTTGCTCAGCAGCTCGCCCACCTTCCCTCCCCGCTCCTGGCTGCTGTGCAGGAGGGCAGCACTCATGGGCGGCCAGCCTCAATAACATCCATCCGTGGTGCCTCCTGCCAGCCTGAGTTGCTGTGCCTGAGCCTGGCTTGGCATCCTGGAGCTGCCTTTGAGCCTGGGGGACATTGAGGCTGGAGGCAGAGGTAGGGATGGGGCTAAAAAAGGGCAGACCACAGCTCTGGCCAAAGTCCCATCCTCAGCATCTCCAGCAAGCCACCTCCACCCTGCCACCATCCATCTCACCCAGCCAGCAGCTTTCCCACTCCCCTGCTGTTCATCTCTGACTCATCATGTTCTTCTGATGAATGCAGCAGTCCCTGTTTCTTCTTCTCATCTCTCCCTCTACCACTTGCAGTTCTCAGATGTGATTTAAGGGACCTGCCAGGTCCCTCTGCAGTGTCTCTGCTACTCTGAGGGAGACAGCTCTGGGAGAGGCACATACCTTGCACTACTTGGGGGCTGATCCAAAGGATGCCCTCCACCCTCACAGTTACCAGCAGTTCTAGGGGAAGGATGGGGTGTCCCATGGACAAGAATAATGCTGCTAAAGAAAATCTAGCCCATGCCAGTGGGTGAAGCCATGGGTTCATGGCTAGAACAAAGTGCTAGGAAATAGGGCTTTTCTCCCTGCTTAACCTTTTCTTAAGACCTTCTCTCCATCTCCCATGCTTTTGGGTGGCTCAGCTCTTCAAGGTCTTCGTGCAATGTCTATGTGGGATTTTAAGTAATGAGGGGCTCACATGCCCTGAGCTTAGTTGGTACTTCTGGGCACTACAGTAACAGCGAGGGTGTTGCTATCCTCTGGCTCGTGAAAGCAATATTATCCACGTGGGGGAGAGGGCATATCATTTTAGTAATGGCTTTCTTTCCAGGATGAAAAGCTCTGCCATTAGAGCTGGTCTGGGCAGTATTTTTTTCCCTTCGCTTTTGTTCAGGGCTGCGCAGAGCACTTTGGAATTCATAAACTGGTAATTTATTGAACAAGTCTTTGGAGAAGGGAAGTAATGGAAACTGCCATATAAATTACGGGAGCGTTTGGGATTCTATTGCTGGTGGGAGCACAGCGGCTCCTTGGCCTCTAATGGAGTCAGCGTCTGTATCAAGACATCCACCGAGGAGCAGACACCTCGCAAAGCCACCCCAGATGTGGGTGGAAATGGGATCGGGGCTGCCAAAAACAAATGAGTAACCATGTTCTTGGGAGACGGAGCCATGCTCACTGCGGAACGGAGAAAGCATCTCCTGCAGAAACGCCATTTGCCTGTCTTGTAAGGGGCAGGAAGATTTACTGGCCCTGTAGCATCAGCAGCTCGTGGCGCAGAGGGGCTGTGCAGGCCTTTTTGTTGAGCCAATCTTTTTTTTCCGCCCCCCCTCTTCTGCATCTTTTGCTGTGGGCAGGCAGAGCCCTTGCTGCTTCCAGGCTCAGCCAGATCCCTCCCGGCGCATAGTCTGTAGTGATGGAGCGTGCTGGCTGCGATGCTCTCGGACCAAGGAGGAATTGCAGAGCTTTTACGCATATGGGAATCGGCAGGTGTGGTGTGAGATCCCGCTCCCAGTCTGCAGCACGTGGGCTGGATTTGCACCTCCCTGAAGCTCTGGGTTCAAAATCCCAGCCCGAGGCCATGCTGCAGAGCTCCGGAGATGCCACGGGCAATGAGCAGGTACATGGTGCTGGCAGGAGGCAACATTCCCTCTGTGGGGCACCGTCGCCAGGCTGTGATCTCACCGCTGCTCTCTGTGTCCGTCTAGTGAGATGTGGGGATGATGGCCACACATGGCAGCCTGTCTGTGCACTCCCAGGCTGGGAGCAAATCCTTGCAACACACTGCTGTGGCTCAGGTCACCCTACTGAGCTTGCCCAAGGCAAGGTGGTAGGATCTTTTGGGGATAGAAGAGTTGGGTTTGGTTTCTGAAAGCCTGACCCTGCTAAACCCTCTGTGCACGCATGCTGTGGAGCAGAAATCTTTATCAGAGGCGCTTTTGGAGGAGCTGGGATGCAGGAAGAAGTGAAGCATCAGCAGTGCGGCTGCGTTGAGGGGCTGCGGAAAGCGAGGGGGGTGTGTGGGAAGGGAGGTGGGGGCTGGATTCATGTGCAAGCCCGGGCCAGGGGCACCTGGCAGAGGTAAAATTATTGCAAGCCACAGCGTTTTCTGTGTCTCTGGTTAATCAGGGTAATGGGCTGTTTGCCTCCAGGTCTTGGCTCCCATTCAACACTCTGTCCTAGCAGGGCCATCGTGGAACAGGGTTGGGGGGGAATGACCCTTGCTGGTGGGGTGACAGCGCGGGCACTGCCTGTGGGTGCTCCTCGGGGCTGTGGCAGTGAGGCTGTCCTCAGGGGCAGCAGGATTTTGGTTGCCTGTTTTTATAGTTATTGGAAACTCCTGTCTGGTTCCTCCAGCCCACGGTGCTCCGTGGCCACGGACGCACGGGCTTGCCCCACGTCAGCAGGGAGATCCTTAGTGAGAGGGAGCCAAAACATTAATACAGGGTCACCAGAGTTTTCCTCCTGCCCTGCAACGGCAAAAGCCCGTTTTCTGGATCACCCGATCTGGAGTGCTGTTAGAAGGTCCAACAGATGTGGCTTCTTCCCCACGGCTGTCAGAGGTGGTCACTGCTGAGCCCACCTATGTCTTTTATGCACGTGTCTTTGGTCCTGGGAAAGAGGAGGTTTGGTGAGTGCTTCCAAGCCAGAGCTCCTGGAGGGCCCTGTGTGATGCTGAGTAAAACGCTCGCAGGGAAATGCACCCTGCCCCAGCCCCCGGGTCCACGTGGAAACTGGTTTTGGGTTAAAAATGGTGTTTCAGTGAATCCTGGGAAAGGAGAGATGCAAGGTTTGTACCTGAGCAGCATAAATAAATGAATTAATGAATGGATTAAATGTAAATTGTGGCAGCTTTAAAATGGAAGTCATAGTTTCCAAAAGTGCTTTTAACCGGTACTTATTTCTGCAGCAATATAACTGCCAGCAAGAGCTTAATTCATTATCACCAGAACAAAATGAAGACCCTGTAAATTTGAAGTCCAATTTAATTTCCCCAGAAAGAGCTTTTTTCATCTTTCTTTTCCTTTCCTCTCTCTTTCTGCCCAAGGAAGGAGGATTTCCATCACTTAGAGCTGTTGTGTGCCTCCTGCAAATGGGATTTTCTCAACCTGCCCGGCTGCGGGCACCTGCTTGTCAGGAGCGAGGTGGTGGCCTGCAGTGGGTCCATATGTTGGGGCTTTGTGCTGCACATCAGCCCTGCAAAAGGACAGCATTGCTTTGGAGAGTTCAGGCTGTAAATCAGTACTGGATGGGGAGGGAAGCAGAGGCTCAGAGGGAAAAAGCAGCTTGTCCTGGGGTGTCTTGGGTTCATGGCAAAAGATAGGCAAGGACCTCAGTGCCCGAGTCCTAACCTACTGCCCAACCCCATGGCCATCAGTGTGGTCCCAAAAGGGTTTGCAGGGACCATTGGTCACACCTGAGGCAAAATCATCTGGATTTGGGGACCTGCTGCTGGGAAGATCATGGCTTGTTGGTGAGCACCTCAGGGAAGGCAGGGATTTGGCAGGGATGCAGGTGGGTCTGCTGCCGGGGCTCCCAGGGCAGAGCGGCTGCCAGAGGCAACTGAACCCATCCCCACCCGGGGGGTTCCATCCATAAACCAGCCCCCAACTCTCCATCCCCTCCCCTCCGACCTGCCGCCTCGTCCTCCTCGGTTTCACTGCCAAGGAGAGGAGTGAGAGGGGGGGCTTGACTCTCTCAGCTCTGTTAACAGCGCAGACGGCCCTACAGGGGGTTGGGGTGTGCGTGCATGCATGTGTGCATGCATGTGCCTGCTTCTGGAGCTATAGAAAACCGGTAATAGCATGTTTCTGCCCTAAAATGTAAGACAGAGACGGAGCAAATGGGGGAAGGGGCCTGATGCAGCGGGAAGAGCACGATGAAGCTTCTGGTCTCCATGGAGTCTTTGTTTATACTCCTCTCATTTCCCCATCTTCTTTCTTTTTCTTTTTTTTTTTGTTCTTTTTTTTTTTTCTTAAGGAAGTATTTTTAGCATGTAGGAAAGAGAGCAGCGCGCTGGTTCGCTGGATGCAGGGCAGTCAGGAGCAGATGGTGTACAAGATTCTCCTGCTGTGTTCCCTGTAAAAACACCTTGAGTCACCTCGAGGTTACTGCTGTCCCAGGCTCTTCATCCTCCTCCTCCGCAGCCCAGACCTTCCCTTGCTCACCACCCCGGTCCTTGGCTCCCGGGGCAGCTCTCAGCAGCGGCTGGATGGCAGCGTAAGGCCAATGATGATGCACAAACCAGCACGTTGTGCAGGTGAGTCAGATGCATTCAGAGGAACAACGGGTGGAGCCGATGGAGAGACGTGGGGGCCCCTGGCCACCACTGTCCCCTTGTTCTTGCAGCTCTCCGTCCCCTCCTTGCACCCAATAACCCTGCAGCATGGGACATTTCAGATGCATTTACTCTGGGACACCCTACTAAAGCACCACCTTGTTTTGCTGCTGCAGTGGCGGCTTTCACCTTGGTGCAGTGCCAGCAAACTTCCTCGTTCGCTCCCCAAAGCCCCAGCAGCAAAAGGAATCCCTCCAGGTGTCTGAACAGAGCAGCCATTTCCGCTCGGCTCCTCGGCGCGTTCTTGTTAGCCCATCCCCGTTGCATTTAATTATAGATATTACACTCTATTCTCCTTGCAAAGAATGACTTGCAGGGTGCTCCCGGAGTTCATTTGAAACATGAAATTACTGGTGCAGCTTTCATACAGGAAGAATCACTGCTGTGACCTGCGGGTAATTAACGAGACGGTGCATGGCCAGCAGCCCCAGAGTAATTAGCGGCAGCAATAGGAGTGTTCTCCGTGGAGCCCCGCTCACAGAGGCGTGCGTTTCTCTGCCGTGACGGCAGCCCCGTCACGGTGCTGAGGCTGGACGCGGCCACGGGGGCATAGTGGTGTTAAGAAAACAGGTCCACGGGGCTGGTGAGACGGCTGCCTGAGAGCTGCCGGGGTGAAAGCTCGGTGCAGGACCCCAGGGAGCCCCAGACCTGTTGTTCTCCAGCCCTCCACACGAAAAGGCAGAAAGAAGGAGGAAAAGAATGAATGAAATGGGGGCTGTCAGGGAATTGCACCTACAGATCACATTTGCTGGGGTCTGCCCAGCATGGGCATAGATGAAATGTTCCCTTCCAACACCGGCTATTCCGCCCCATGAATCAAATATTCAGTATAATATTTAAATATAATTAATTCATGTAATTTCAGCTTTTATACTATAGTAAAATATTCATTTTCAGATAGTATAAAGGTTGAGACTACATCCATCAAAAATTAAGAAAAGAGGATAATGCTTGAAATAAAACGTTTTCTCCCCTGTACGACACTGGGTGTTGGAGAGGTGGAACAAGGGAGTCAAAGTGATTTGCTGCAGTTTGCTCTTAGCAGCTTTAGCCCCTCCACCGGATAGCAAAGGACCAGTGCAGCGGAGCTCCTTGTGCAGCGTTGCAGGAGAGGGAGGCCCCTCGGAAAGCACCTGGGTGCTCCCAGTGCCAGGAGAGGACCCCAGCAGCTCTGGGAACTCTCTGGGATAAGAGAGCTCCTTTTTCTTTAGCGTGACCATCTCATGTGCAAACAAAGCTGGAACCAATCTAGCTTTTATCCATGCACAAAATAAACCAAGCTTCAAATAACACACCTTGCAGACCAGCCTAGAGGAGAAAGTCCCCACTTTCATACCCCCCAGGCTAGAAAAAACACTGGCTGGATTTTGGGGTCCTTCTGGAGGAAGCTGGGGGATAGCAGAGTTGCTCCAGTAGCAGAAGTTTCTCCTGGGGGCCCTCTTCCCCAGGGTCAGGGGGATTTGAGCCCGGGTCTCTCCCATCCCAGAGGAATGGTGTTGCCTGGGGATACAGGATGCCCAGGAAAAATTATTCCCATGCAACTTTTCTGCTAGACATTGGTGTGGAAGGGGGCTGGAAGAGAGGACAGGAGGCAGACAGACTGTCCTGGATCTCTGCTGCCTTAACCAGGGCATGTCACGGTTTCTCTTCACCACCTCCAGCCGTGGCCCAGTGCCACAGTGGGGATTTACTGGAGGTGCTTGGCCTCTCGACTCCCATGGTCAGTCCAGGCTCACAGGGGCTTGAAAAGCGAGGGCTTGATTTAGCCACAGACCCGTCCCAGCACCTGCCCTGATGGCTAGTGCCCCGCTTGGGCGCAGCAGTGCGGGTGTGATTTAGGCGAGCTGGGGACCGGGGCCACCAGCTGACCCCAGCGGCACCGTTTTGCGGGCTCTTGCTGGAAGATTTACATGGGGGCACAGTCCTCCGGTCTGGCTCACAACTCAAAGAACACTTGGTGGAGGGAAATGGAGAGGGAAGAGTAATGATTTCAGCCCAAAGGGCAGCGCAAGCTATCTCTGGACTGAACCTGGGACAATTAATACCTCCAAGATGGTCTTAATGGATTGTTTGAGATTTGGGGCTGTGAAGTACAATCGAAAGCGAAGTGTTTGACTACTGTTATAATTGTTAACAGGCTCCTTTTGAAGCCCTGTGCAAAGAAATGGATAGACTTCAGCCATCAATAATATCGCTGGAGGAGAAAATTGAAGGGATATCTGCCCAATTAAATAACCTACAGGGCTGGAATTGAGAATCAATGTGGCATGAACGATGAGGTATGGACTACCGATGCTGAACACTAAATCCACCGCAGCCTCTGATTTAACAAAGAGAGAGGGATGGGGAGGAATACTGCAGACGTGATTTCCCAGGCTGCGCACGCCAGCCTTGGCGTGGCCGCTGCGAGAGGCAGGAGGTGGCCGGGGAACAGCTCAGCTTTGCTGTCCCATGGGCTGGGACACAGTGAAGGTATGAGATCTTCAGAGATCTTCTCTGCTCAGGTGGGACTGTGGCAGAGGCAGGGCTGGTGGTGCGGGGGGACACACACGGGGTGGATCTGCATGCCTGGGGAGCACCCACGAGTTGCTTGTGGATGGTAAACGGGGACTGCTGGAAGACCGATACGTTGTTTTCTGGATATCTTCCTCCTTCCCATTTAGGTCGGACCATAGGAGGCCTTGGGTGACTTGGGGAAGTGGAAGGGAGTTTGCTGAGATAGGTTTGAGTGTTTGAAGTGGACTTGTTGAAAATGAGCGGGGTGGTGAGGGGGGGAGAAGGGCAGGTGACTCTGGGGATGGGGCAGGGCGTCTGCTGGGGACAAGGGACTGCAGCTGAAAAACATCAAATGTTCTATTTGCAGTAAAAAATGGAGAATAGGAAGAGGGTTAGGGGGAAGGACCATGGATCTTCTTTCCCCCCCACGA
Organism: Gavia stellata; assembly: GCF_030936135.1. Classification (NCBI taxonomy): domain Eukaryota; kingdom Metazoa; phylum Chordata; class Aves; order Gaviiformes; family Gaviidae; genus Gavia; species Gavia stellata. The sequence goes on from NC_082618.1 coordinate 6,192,528, forward strand.
GGAAAACCCAGACTTGATCGCTGGTATCTGTGTGCATTTTGCAGGACATACCACTCGCTGGGACAACCCTACCCAAGCGTCACCAGAGCCACCAAGGCAGAGTGGGCCCTTTGTCTCTGTGGAATTATGATCCCGTCTTATGGGCCCCTTTCCAGCTGGGTTTAAGGGTAAGAAACATCTGCTCTGTGTGGCTCATTCCTCCTCCCATCTTCACCAAAACGTGCCCTGCTGCAGCGCAGGCATCGAGCTCCTCCCGCGGTGGGATGGTGGGCGGGGGCATGGCCGAATCCATGCTCTGCCCCTTTAATTTGTTTTAAAGGAGAAATTAATTTTGTCTTTGCCTAAGTACCCATCACTTTAAATTAATGTCGCTGATAGTGAAAATGACGAAGCAGCCAGGTCATTAGGCAAATTTTAATTAGAGGCTCAGATGGCCTTTATGAATAAGATGCTACAATTCTTTCCCGACGTTCTCACTTTCCATCCATGGGGTATTTCCAAGCCCACTCGAGGATGTGTTTCCATATTGCTCCCCTTCTCAGCACCCACGTACTCCTCTGCATGGGTATTCAGCGTCGGGTTAGAACTTGGGGTGAGACGGGGGATACCGCTCAGTGTGAGAGATGCAGGAGACGCCGTTTCCCTGGGGACACACATCACATTGGCTCTGCTGTACTGGGAGCTGGTGTTTGCAGCAGCACGTACAGCAGTTGCAATAGCTTAGGTGATGTCAAGGCATGGCAGCTTCTCTCTTGGTGCCACAGGAGAGGTTTTCCCATCCCGGCAGCCCACTAGCTGTGGCTGGGGCTCCCCAGGGACTGCCGGGGCGGGAACACCTCAATGATGGGCTGGCTTTATTTATCATTGCAATGAGCCCACGTGCCACACGCTACCTCAGGAGCCTTTGCCAACAGCAGGGAGAAGTTTATAAGGCTGGTGCGTTATGAAAGGTTATTTATTAAGACTTTATGCAGAGAGTAAAGCTGCTCCCCCCTACGTATTCCTTTCCTCTATGCACTTTCAGTTGTTAAAAGGGGTAAGAAATTACCTAATGAACTGTCACCCCCCACATTTTCTCTGTCCGAATAGATGTGGGTTGGATCTAGAGAGAGCATCCCTGGGCTGGCTGTAAATCCAGCCTCCAGCCCAGCATAATAAAAGGCTCAATCCGTTCCCAGGTGAGCCAGGCTGGTCTCTTGCTTCCTTATGGCACAGCCAGGGAGGAGAAATACAGCCAGTGAGCTCTCTCCGGGCCAGCCCATGGCCCTGGCCACAGAGAGGGGGAAAACAAGAGGGAGGAACAGAGGAACAGGCTCTTTTCCTCTATTCTTCACTGGTGACAGGATCAAATCTCCTCTCCTCCTGGTGTGACCAAGCCTTTGTGCCCTGCAGGTACACATGTTTTTGTGCTGGGTAATTTCACGAGTGAGATCCATCCATTAAGCTCCCGGTTCCAGTCACTCTACCCAGTGCAAAATAACTGACAAATGGGGCTCTGACCTACTTATATTTTTTTCCCTGTTGGTGCAACGCGGCTAGAGCCAGGCAGGGAGCAAGGCAGGGATGCAGGAAGGTGGCTACAGCGGGTCTGTGCCTGGATCCTGCTTCCTTGGGGCTGGGGCAGAAGAAGAGGGCGTGACCGGGCTCCTCCTTGCTGCAGCTGATCCCACACCGCCTGCACAGAGTTACAGCAGCCGCTCTGCAATTCCCTCACCCCCACCAAAATGCTGCAGGGAGGGAACCTGCTTTGGGAAGGGAGCCGGTCCAGGACAAAGGCAAGAAAAATCATTCGCTTTCATGGCAGAACTTGCCATGTCCAATCTAGAGGTGAATAATTTACTGCAGCTGGGAGAACATCCCTTTCAGCCGAGCATCCTGAGGCTGCTCCGGGTGCTGCCAGTTACTGTACCTGTCTCTCCAGTGCCAGGACCCGTCCCTTCCCAGCTTGTGGTCCATCCTGGGGACATGGGTCAGTGACCACGTGTGTCTCTGCCATGATGACTGTGTTATTCCCAGCACTTGACCGTCCCCATGGATTCGCATGCTGCTTGGAAATCCTCAGCAGGAGTAGTTTTATTGACAGGAAAGGTGGTTTTCTCAAAATGGAAACTTCCCGCAAGAAAGTGGTGCTTTCAATCAAGTGTTAGTTGGGAGGGTGAAGGGAAGGGAAAAATATGTCACGGAGCACTTTGTTAAAATGAAAACATCGTTGTTTCCACATATTTGGAAGGGAAAGCTTCAGTTTTTCACCTCCAAATTATTTTCATGCTGACATTTCTTTCATTCCATATAATCAGGCAGCTCTAAATATTAGAGTCTCGCTGCCAGAAGGAAATACTTTGAGCAGCGTCTCCCCACCTTTCCCACCTTCCCTTCCCTTTCCTCCCTTTAGGCATTTGGAAATAGTGGAATTTCTCTCTGTAATTTCTGCCTCCTTGCCTCTGGCACAGGCTGAGGGCATTTTAAGCCTTCCTTGCACGCTGACGAGCCACAAGACCTTGTCCCTTATCCCACTCCTCCTGCCCTTGTGAGCACCACAGCAGAAATCGTGCCGAGCTGAACCCAGCTCTTGCCCCTTTTGAAATGCCAACGTTCATGGACATTGAACGTCTGGAGACTTGGTGGTGGTGACCAGCAAACAGGGGAAAGAATATTTATAAAGAAGATTATGCAAAAGAAGTAGTGGCCCTTTTTTTCCCCTTTCTCCTCATCTTGTGCAAATTACCCTATTATTCTGCTCCCTTAAGATGCCTGAGTGTCCTTATTTCTTCTTTTGAGCTAAAGTCATCCATGCATTAAATTAGTTCTCTGCCTAGAAATAGCTTGATTACTTTCTCCAAGCTGCAGTTAATGTGAGGTTCCCTGAGAGTTTCAGAAACAAAAACGGGGCAAAAAGGGAAGAAGGGAGTGAAAGGGAGGAGCAGGGGCAGGATGCAGCCTCCTTGAGCCGGTAGAAGATCGATATGCCTCGAGCGTGAGGTGCCGTGGTGCAGGAGAGGGGGGCAGCGGCTGTCACCTGTGTGATGTGACTGGAGGGGTTGGTTCCCCCATGTCCTGGGAGCAGTCACCTTGCACAAGGACACAGGGAATGGATGGGGCTGGAGTCAGTGACCCATGCGATCCTGCCCATCATCTCTTCCCATTGTGTTGGGTGGATAATGATCTTTTTCCTTCTGGCTTGCCTCGAATCATGTCTCAGATTTCTTATCTTTTCTGCGTTGTTGCTCTGTTGAACTTGGACCAAAGGGAATGGGTCAGTTGAGAAAACCGCCAGAGCTCATGAAGACCCAGGATCCCTCAAGATCCCAAATTTTCTTCCATACCCTAAGTCAACCCCCAGTGCAAGGCTCCCCTGCTCCCAAGGGGGGAGTCCGCTGCAGAGGACAGCGTATTTGAATAGTGAAACCTCACTTTTCTTAATGCATTTGCTGTAATAACACCCTGCAGAGGCACGCACGCATCCCCACCCTGGCCAGAATCAACTCTTTGGCAGGGTGCAGGACCACAAAATGCACTCCCACCTCCCCAAGCTCCTCTCCTCCTCCCTGCTGCACCTCTGAGCCTGTTCCCTCATTACTGGGGACAGCCAAGCTCCTCATCCCCCCTCCATCTGTAAACCAGGGCAAATTATCTCCCTCACACCCTTCCTTTTAGTCTGTAACCAGTGGGAAAGGTGACTGCTCAGCTCCATTCCTCTCTGAGCTCGGCATCCCCAGCACCTCTGGGCTGGCACAGCACAACGCCTGCGGCTCACACCGACTCCGGGCTCCCTGCTGGGCATCAAGATCATCTCTGACTTTCACTCCCTGCCGAAACGTGCTCTCTGTTCCCCTATTAACTGTGGCCATTTTTCTTCTCTTCACCCTCGTTTCCTTTTTGCGGAGCTTTTCCAAGGAGGCAGCCAGGGCCAAGCACATCGCCTAAAAGAGGCTGTGAATCTCAGATAATGGCCTTAGAAAACGTCCTTTGCTATTCTGTGCGCATTCCTTTGTATCGCCTTGACATTTGTGCTAGGTTTTGGGGGGTTTTATTTTTTTTCCCTTAATTCCCCTGACTGTTGGGCAGGCGTCTGCTCCCAGCTGTTTGCAGGAGCCCCAAGAGATGTTGCCTGAACATCAGCCGCTAATTCAGGGCCAATTATCCTTCCTTTCCTGCTGCGTTTTGTTGTATCCTTTACAGAACTACATCTGCAGATGTGGGGCTTCATTCCTTTTTTCTCCTTCCCAGTTGTTTGGCTTCCCACAGGCTCCTCCAAAACCCCCTTCACCACTTTTCCCGACTGCTGGAAGTAATTTGAGGAGCATCAGAAAATCCACAGTGAAGGTGTGTGGCTGCTGTCCTCTCCGAAGACCTGCATCGCATCCCATTGATGCTCCTCATCCTCTCTGGGAGCAGACCAGTTCTCCCAGTAGCTGGGGAGTCACTGGAGGGATCCCAGCGCACGATTCTCTTGCGTACAGCCGCTAAAGGAATAATTTGCAATTACCGAGAGCCCAGGCTGCCTGCCCAGCCCGGCCGGCATCCAAGCAATCAATTCCCATTCAGCGCGGTGGCCTCCCTTCCTGCTCTCACAAACAATGACAAATGGAGCACCGCATCGACTTGGATGGAGCAGCAAGCATCGGCAGGAGGAATAATTACCCATTTGCCAGATGAGATAGGATGTGCAGTTTTCCTGTGCCACCTTCCCGGGAGCTGGGCAGCTCGCAGCGGTTGAGCGCAGAGGTGGGGAGAGGGTCCCTACTGCAGCTGCAGAGCAGATCCTGGTGGAGATGCATCAGCAAGTGATGCTCTGGGGGTCCCCAAGGCTGGCACATCTCCAATGTGGCTGGGGAAAGGCTCCCTGGCCAGCCGTGGGGACAATATAGCACTGCTGGGGTGCAAATAATGGCTGTGCTATCCCTTCAGCTTCCAGGAGAGCAGTGGGATGAGCTTCTGCAAAGCTCTCCAGATATTTGTGGGGGGACCAGGTGAGCTGGAGGTCTTCTCCATGGTCTCTGTGGGAGAAGAGCCACATGTGGAGTGGGTTTTGCACCATCCAGCCTACCTTCTCCATGTGAATTCGAACTCGGAGCGTGTCTCTCCTAGCTCACTTTGATCAAGGCACAGAAGAGCTCCTTGTCATGGATGAGGAGGTGGGAGGATGAGGTCTCCAAACTGGGGTACACCAGCACAGAAAATGTCCCTGGGCCAGGCCCAGCCCCTTCCCCAGTTGCTGGAAGAGAGATAAACTGCTTTAGGAAAATCTTGTCCATGCCAAGAGGTGGAATGATGCCTGCGTGTCGCTACAGCTTTCCTCTTCTCTTCCTTTAATTAAAAAGAAAATGTCTCCCTCCAAAGTCATTAATTACTAATGACACAATTAGAACCAGTAAAGAGGGATAGGAAGAATAAGATGAAAAAGAAAAAGAAGAGAAAAAAAAGGCAAAACAAAACCAAAACCCAAAAAGCCCTCAGGCAATTTGAGACATTTGAAGCTGGAGAGAAATTAAGGAAATAATTGTTTGATTTAAACTTCATTCTCATTCCTGCTGGGCCCACACAGAATGGGCAGTGTGTGGATGGAAACCACCGTTCCAGTGCTCCTCCCTTCCATCAGAGGAAGGCGATAACTCTCTATCTCATGTAATCTGATTTTCCTGCTTGGACGCAGACCCCAAGGCAGCATTTCACATCGGGGTCCTTTTCTGCATTCTGCCAACTTCCCATGCAGGAAACCTGGATTTAGCACTGTAATCCCCATAGTCACATTTTTCCACATATACCTTGCCAGCACTGGCATCTCTCGTGGCCTCACCCCTACTTCTCTGTCTCCAACCATCCCATCTCCCCAGACAAGAAATCACAGCTCTTTCCTCCTGCCCCGTTCCCTATTCTGCGGGCGACCAGGGATGGAGCAGAGCTGCAAGCTGAGGACAAGCAGGGACAACTCTCAATGTCCAAATTTAAAGCTTCTTGGCTTTGAAAGGCCGGCTTAAATTGCTTGAAGACTCTCTGAAAAATAGATTAAGGGCGTGGGAAGAGGGAAGCCCAGCAGAGCTGCTGGCTGCCTGCTGAGTGCTTATTATTTCTGTCAGCTGAGTGTTTTAACTTGATAATCTCAGATTGAAATGGGTTTCGGGAGAGGAGGGAGTAGCAGGAGGCGAGGCGGCTGCTCCCGTGGGAGTCTGGATTAGGCAAAGAGCAAGCTTCAGCCTCTCCTTTGATGGTGAAAAGCAATCTCTGACCTGGAGGTGGGATGGGGCCACAGCCCTGGGTTTGGCAGAGGAACGGGTTGAAGCAGGTCACCTCGTGATGGATCTCCAGGCTCCTCAGCTCCTTCTCCATCCTGCCTATCCCTGATCCTCGGGAAATGAAGGTACCCAAAGCTGGGCTTCGTGCCACGTGGTAGATATGAGGACCATAGCAGTCCCTCTCTTCTGGGGCCCATGAGGGACAACGGGGTTTCTGTAGATCCTGCACTAAATCCCCTGGCAGTGGTGGTTTAAGCTGTATCCCGGGGGGAGGCTTTTCTGCTTGCTAAGGGCTCTGGCACAAGGATGCCTGCGTGGTCTCAAAGGTGGCTATTTTTCTTGACGGATATACAAGAAGGGGTGACCCCACTCCTCAGTGCACAGCGAGGGACTGTCCTGACACCAGGCCAGTTTTTCTGTTCCCATTTCAGTGCAGAGCAGTTTCTAGGCAGGACATGCTGGAAAAGATCCCGGAGGGAAGATTTGGACACATTTGCCTTGCCTACAACTCCGACCTCTTAGCAAGAGCAGGTGCCCTGCAACATGCAGGGGGAGATGGATCCCACCCACACGCAACATCTTTGTCTCACTACCTCTCGCACACCAAGACTTCGCAGCCCGAGTGCCCAAGGTGCTGCCTGGTGATGAAGGAGGAAGGTTCATCCTTGCTATTCTCCAGGTGACCTGTCTTGCAGGCCACCAAACCATGGTGTGCAACCACGCTCCCTCTCATCAGGAGGCTGCAAAGCCATCACTCCAGGTTGCAGCAGTCTTAGGGCAAAGCCAAGCCCTTTTCTCTGTGCAACATGACCCTCAGATAGCAAACCTTAAAAATTTGGTCAGCATTTGTCACGGAGGTCCCAGGGAAGGTCTCTGTGCCCAGCCAAAGGCCCGCTGGTCTTCTACTGGGACATGCTCTCAACCCCAATTCTCACCAACTTTATTCTTCTGGATCTATAATGGGTGTGCAAAAAAAGCAGGGAAAGGCAAAAAATGGGAAGGAAAATCCAAGTTCTTATTGACTGCTCAGTCCCTCTGGAGGCCATGGCAAGTGGGGATGGGGAGGGAGAAAAGCTACTAATACATCGTTTTGTCTTCAAGCAATTATGTGAAAATGAGTTAATCGCAGGGTCACAGAAGCCATAACCATTAATTAATCCCCAGCAGGAGCCAAAAAGATGAATTTCCTGCAGTAAACAAACGTGAGTAACAGCGTGACAAGGAATCGAGCTCCCGCCGGATTATCACAGCCCGCGCCAGCAGCTCCACCACGGCTCTGCGGGACGGGCAGTTTGTACCCCCGGACTGCAGACCAGCTGCTTGCGTCCCTGCCAAGCCCCAGCCCTTGAGGGTGCAAGCTTCCCTGTCGAATCGCTGCCTTAGGGTGGCTGTGAGGGGGGGAGCAGGGGAATTGTCACAAATACAGATGTTCGGTCACTCCTGCGAATGGTAGAGGGCAAAGGCACGTGGTTGTGCTCCCTCCTGGTGCTGTGAGCAGCGCTGGCATCCCTGCCGTTTGGAGCAGGGGTAGGAAACTGGGTGGGCAACGATGTGGAGTGCTGGGAGGTATCCTTGCTGTCCCTAATCCATCTGGATTAGGCTTGGTTATAAACCGATGAAACCCTCCACTGGCTCATCGCAGCAGCCTCCAGATGGGAGAAGCGGTGAAGGTGTCATCTGCTGCCGGTGGGTCTCTGCCCTCCCATGGCACCCCGACGGGGTGCGCTGCCTGTGGGCTCTGCTCCTGCGCTGGTATAACGGGAGGGGGGAAAAAGGGCATGGAGGGGTGGATGGGAGGATCTACATTATCTATTTAGTACCTATTTTCACATTATTGCCGTTTTAATAACTATCTGCTCTTGTATTTTGAACCTTTTTAGAAAGATCACGTTAAATCCCAAATGCAGACAGATCCAGCACATCTCCTAGTGAAATGGCTCTAAAGCCAGCCCAGGACAAAGGAAACTTCGCTGTAAATCCAGGTGTCTCCTTGAAAAATGGCCTTTTTTTTCTTTTTTTTTGCCTTTTTTTTCTTCTTTTTTCTTTTTTCTTTTTTCTTTTTTCTTTTTTCTTTTTTCTTTTTTCTTTTTTCTTTTTTCTTTTTTCTTTTTTCTTTTTTCTCTTTTCTCTTTTCTCTTTTCTCTTTTCTCTTTTCTCTTTTCTCTTTTCTCTTTTCTCTTTTCTCTTTTCTCTTTTCTCTTTTCTCTTTTCTCTTTTCTCTTTTCTCTTTTCTCTTTTTTCTTTTTTCTTTTTTTCTTTTTTTCTTTTTTCTTTTTTCTTTTTTCTTTTTCTTTTTTTTTCTTTTTTCTTTTTTCTTTTTTCTTTTTTTTTTCTTTTTTCTTTTTTTTTTTCCTTTTTTTTTTCTTTTTCTCTTTTTTTTGGCACTTCCCCTCATTTTCCCATATGAAGCAGTTAGTCACTGGCCCTTCTGGAAAGGGTAGGAAATGCTCTGAAAATTCATCTTGTAGCAAACTCTTCCTCTAAACTCAAACCACACGAGTTCAATAAAAATTATGATTTGCTTTAGGCTGTGCAAGTTGGCTGCGTGCACACGATTAAATTAGTTTAAACCCAGCCTCTATTTATTTAGCTAAATGGAATAGGAATAATGCTAAAACCAAACTGAAATCATCCAAATTCCTCCTGGGCTGTCAGAGATTGTTCAAGGCAGGCATGAAACACTCCTCGCTGTGTCTCATCGCCTCTCTGCTTTGCATTTCTTTATTAAGCCCCTGCTCTCCCCGGCGCTGTGGTCTGCTCATCCCAAGAGAGACAGACCCTCAAAGCCCGATGGTGAATAGACCCGCAGCATCGTGACTGGAATCCCAACAAAGCAATTGAAGGAAGCCAGGAAGGATGTTCCCTTCCAGAGCACTGGAAAGGCTCCGCGTGCTCCTGTCCACCTGAAGCTTTACCCAAACTTTGCAGGGTAGGACCAGCCACTGGAGATGCTCCTCCTCGGGATGTTGCACCTAAGCGTGGTTTCTCCTGCGTGACTTCCCCGGTGGCATCTCGCAGGTCCAGGTGACATCCGAGTGCTGCCCAAGAGGCTGCTGCAGCCTGAGCCTGGGTGACCGCCCCGTCCCAGGCTGGATTGCCAGGACAAGGTCTGATTCTGGTCCCTTGTCCCCATGGCCACTTCTTGCTGCAGACCCTCCGGCTTCATTCTCCTCTCGTCCTCCCCTCCTGTCTTCGGGTTGTTGTAGGAGGAAAGGCACGCTCAGCTGATCTGTGTTATTTGGCCGGTGTCAACCCAAAAGAACAATGCTTCCGAGGTGTGGGGTGTCTGGGAGTATATGAAAGGAAAAAAAGATAATAAAATACATCCCTGCACATCAGTGGGAAGCGAGTTTTTTTACACACACACACCCCCGATAAACATAATTTTAGGACTTATCTACCCTTTTTTTTCTTTAAAATCAGACAATTTTTCTTTAAAAAAAAATCCATTAAAAATAAGTCAAAACATTTCACTTAAAAATGATCCAAAGGGAGCTGAGTGTCCTGAAGTGGAATATCTTATTTTGAAAGCATCAGAACGAAACATTTCATCCCCTTCCAGACATATTTCTGGGTGTTTCCAGCCAGACCTGCTTGCCCAAGCTGAACTCCCCTGGTTGTCCCTTTGCTGGGCATCCACCAGTTAATGCTGTTTAATACTGGAATAAGTGAGTTTCCCATTGACACAAGTGTTTGCACTGATTTAACTGTCGCTGGTTAACTATAAATCATTGCTGCTGTTGCCTCCTGATTCAGCTGTGCGGGAATAAACGTGAAGCCTGTACAATAACACCTGGCTGTTGGCAAAGCCCGAGACCCAAGGCATGCACTCAAACCCTGCCGGTGTGTTCATATTCAGAGAGCAAAAATTAACTCCAGACACCAAGAGGCATAAGGTAAGGGAGCCCATTATAGCATCCATCAAGCTTTGTGCTCAATCAGACATTTCCAAGAAGCAGGGGCATTTTGCTGAAATTTCTCATCTCCTCTCATTTATTTGATAACTGACCTTTACGAAATTTGCCAAATCTCGCACGGCCCGAGTAGCACTCGGCAGTGTTTATTCTCCTGCAGCCGGCTCCCTGCTCCTAATGATCAGTCTCTTCACAGCCATACTAACCTTTGACAAGAGCACTTCATGAGCCTTATTAGCTGCTGGAAAGTTGTACGATGGCCCTGTAAGTAAGCGGAGGGATCAGGATGAGAAATCTCCCTGTGAAATAGGGTGTTTTGCATAAGAGTCGGCTGTGGTGGTGTCTCAGATGTGAAGAGTTGGGCTGGAAGAAGCAGGGGAGCGTGGCCAGGCTGGGGAAGGCGTTGCTGGGCGGTGGCTTTTCAGTGACTCGCATGAAGGGGGATAAATGAACCTTGAGCCAGATGAAATCACGTCCCCAACCCCATCGACCCGAGCGGTCGGAGCGCGAAGGCTGGTGGTGCCACAAGGACCAAAATGCCTCATTCACTTGGGTGAGGGCTGAGGATGGGGATGCCAAAGCGGACGGATGGGCATGTCTCTTCCCCGGGACTGTTGGGGTGGTACCTGGGAAACTGTGTGGGGTACTTTTGGGGAGCAATGGTTGTGTGCCTTGCAGCTCACGGGAAGGTTTGCACGCCCGTTCACCCTGAATCGCTGCAAGGCTGCACCTCGTCCTTGGCTCCAAGTGTGCCTGGGGACCAACCCTGATTCACCTGGGCTGAGACCCCACCGAGAGCCAAAAATCCCACAGAGGCTCAGGGACAGCTCCAGGTCTCCTGGGGCTGCAGCGCCCAGGAGCAGCAGGGTGGAGAAGTCCTCAGGCCATGAGGAGACCGTGGGGCTGTCCGGCAAGGGCGGATCAACCAAACAAGGTGCCGGTCCTGCGTTGAGCACTAATCCCCTGCTGAAAAGCAGGCAACATTCCTGCCTGTGTCTGGGGAGAAGGCTGGGATATATAAATGCTGCCGGCAGAAGAGCAGAAGGGAAACCAGACAGCTCCCCGCTTTAAAAGAGAGAGAGAAAATGAGCCTTTGCGATATCCTCGCCCATTTACACACATAAAACTTTCTAAATGCTAAGCCAAATAAAGTCGTCTTATCGGCGTATTACCACTTAAGGCTCTTTCAGGCAGATTTAGAATGAATTAGTGCTTTTTTTAACTACAAATAGGAGCAAAGTGAAATTTCTTACTCCATCACCCCGCGTGGCTCCTGCCTTAACCCTTGGAGGGGAGAGTGGCTCCCCGGGCGGGCAAGGACTGTGCTGGGTCCAGGCTGGGCCAAGGGCTCCTGGTACCAAGGTCTGGTGTGAAAGCTGCTGCCTCCCACAGATCCTGGAGGTGCTGGGCTGGGTTTTGCTAAGGTGAATCGGCTCCATCCCATCATGATCTCCTCCTCATTGCACTGGGATATGCGGCTTTTTGGAGCACAGAGGGGTGCCTTCCCTGTCCCACCTTGCTGCAGCCAGGAGACTTGCTCCAGTGGTGGGAAAACGCCACTGTGGCTCATTATAACTGGACATTGGCCACTTGGTCGGGATGGTGCTGAGTGCTGTGCCCATCCTGTGAGCCCCTGTCCGTGGCCAGGGCCAGCGTGGCCCCTCCGGCTGCCTCTCAGGGGGTGACTTGGGAACCCGGAGAAGATCCAGGTCCCATCGTCCTCCTTCTCCGCCCTGGCAGGGGTTGGGACACAGCGCGGACGAGCACTGTCAGCACGCACTGGTGTCTTCTCTTTGCATGGAGACAAGAGTCGCGATTAACTGAAACGGTGCTTCTTTCCTGGCCACAGCCTGGACAAGAGGAATGATGGAGCTGGGCAAAGGCAGCGGGAGTAAGTGGCTGGGAAGTGATGGGGTGATGCATCCCCTCTCCTCTTTCCCTCACCGCAGGTGATAATTAACAGCTCCGTGCACACGGGCATGGGTGGCTTGGCTGGTGTGTATTTATGGGTGCTTCGTGTCCTCTCTGGTTTGGGAACTCAAGGGTCCAAGCTTGGGTCTGAGCTCTGTAAAGACGGAGTATGTCTGTTATACCTGCACAGGATTGATGTGGTCGGGTCTCCTGGTGACTGTCCCCTTCGTGTCCAGACAGTACACTCCCACTGACTCCTCAGATGATCCCTGGGGCAGAGCCAGGGGCTCTCCCAGCTCCGCTCATGCCAGACCTGCTGCCACATAGGGTAGAAACCCCCTGGGGCTGAATCAGGCACCCCCAGAGGAGCCACCCAGCCCCATCAGCTGGCGGCTTGTCGCCAGACAGCTTGCTGGCCACGCTTCTCCTGCACACGGGGCCCCCATCAGCCATCAGAGAAACACCGTTTGCTAGCAATTAGTTGCCTGACTTAATTGCTCTCCAGTCCTCCAGTCTCGGTCAGGCTGATCTGCTGTTTCAGGAATGCTAATATTTTACAAAGCTTTTTTTTTTTTTTTTTTTTTTTTTTTTTGCAGGGAGTGGGGGAAACAGCCGTCGGAGGCTTCATGGCTAAAATTATTTATAGAGATTAATGGCTGTGGCTTTTGGTGCCTCCAGGAACAGAGTCACCATATGCTAGCACTTCTCAGCGAGACACATTCTCCACGCACACACACACCTACGCACGGCTCTGCTCCTCGCTGCCGGTCTGCGGTGAGGCTGCTCACGAGGCAGTTTGGGACAGCCAGCAAGGACCCAGCATGGCTGAGCGAGGCGGGGGGGCACAGGGGCTCCAGGGGGAACCCCACCACGTGGGGAAGCTGCTGGGAGGAATGGGGCTCCCACAGGGCTGCTCCAGCTACTGTGGCTTTCTGGGGACAGGACTCTGCCCTGGTCCAGGCTGGTGGTACCTGCTCTGGGATGCTCTCGCATCTCACCCTGCCTGCCGGGGTTGGCTTGTAGGAGGGGTGACTGAGTCCCTGGTATTGGTCCAGCCGCCCTTGCTTCCCCCCCTGCCCCACCAGGCAGTCCTATGAGCCTTGGGCATGTCCTCCTAACCATGCTGCAAAAACACCCATGGATCCCCAAAACCCTGTGCTTGCAGAACACCAGTGCTGGAGATACCGTACACATCGTTCCTCGAGAATAAGATTGGGCTTTTTTAGGACTTTGCAATCCCCTCTCCCCAGCTGCTTGCGGACCAGTACTATGGGAGCGGGTCACTATGGACTGGCTTCTCACGCCTCCTTCCCTGAATACAGGGCTGCGATGAGCCTGGACTGCCCGGGGCTTGCTGGGCACAGCACTGGTGCTCAGACTTTTCAGTTGGGATCTTCTGAGATCAGCTGAGAACCAAAGCTTTGTGAATGGTCGTTTTGACCACTCCATGATGGTTTCTCTCTGCTCTGTCCGGGGCACAGCCAGTGCTGCTTTCACTGACACCCATCACCTATGCGACTCCCGGGCAGGAAAACCATTCCCCTTCCCAGCCCCTGTCTGTACAACTCTGCGAGCAAAGGAGGAGCTGCCTGGGGAAAGAAGGGTTTTGTACAAGCTGGGACATGAGCCAAGAGCTCAGGGAAGCAAACAGTCCCAGCAGTTTGCATCCCATGCTCTCTTACAGCTAGTGATGTGGGATGGTGGTGTGGAAGGGGAAGACACCAAGATGTTACTCCTCTTGCAGGCCAGCCTTCTTCAGGCTAGCTCCAGTTTCTGTGGGATGTTGACACCCAGGATATACGAGGCCAGAAAGTCTGGGAAATGACACAGCCGGTGGCCACTAACTGCCAGCTGTTCAGCACACGTTGAACGATGCCACCCAAACCATCGCTGCTGGTGGTGAAGGTGATCTGGGCTGTTTGCGAAGGTGAAGATCCAAAGCCAAATCCATCTCTGAAAGGTTCACCTTCAAGAGGGGCATCACTGGTGCCCTTCCAGAGTTCTGCTATTAATAAGGAGTCATTAGCAGAGCAGCTGTTGGAAAGGGCCTCCTGGGACCCAGCATGCGAGAGCCATATGGTGCGGGAGGGATGGGTGGAAGAGTGCTGTCAGAAGCCTCTCGGCATCTGCCAAGCTGGGGCTATCTGGGAGGCATCTTCTGCCCCATACCATGTGATAAATGGTGCTAGGAGCAGAGCTGACATCTCCATTTGCTCCTCTTCTTTGTGTAGCTCTTGGAAGTCTTCTTCATGCGTTGGGTTGGGGCCATAAGTCTCTTCCGCATGTGTGTGCTCTGGTGTCTCATGGAGCTGGTGGGAAATTTGCCATGAACCGTTGCTTCAATTTGGGATTTTCAGGTTGCTCTTTTGCACCGTGTTAATCTTCTACACTCTTGAGCAGACTCTAGTTCCCAGCACTGACTGAAAGGAGAATTTTCCCCTTGGTGAGGAATCAGCTTTTTCTTGATTCCTTTTCAGTACCTGCCAGGATGAGAGGAAAAATCAAAATATGCTAAATCTCCAGCTGGGTATGAAAGACCCTCTTCAACCCTTCACAACCCACTTTGCAGTCTGTTAACACCAACTCCACTATCTTATTGATTTTTTGAGAGCTCCTGGGCCATCCTACAAAATTCAGAATCTGTCCAGGTCTCTTTTTTAAAAAAAACACACTTTTTTTTTTTTTTTTAAAAAAAGAGCACTTTCTTCCCAAGGCAAAACCCAACTCTTCAAGCATGTCTTTTTCACGCAGGGCAAATGAAGCTCACTTTGAAAAAAACCACAAAGGCAGGAGTGAATCCCATAGTCCCCGGTCCCACCCTTCCTCGGCTGCACTGAAGCAAATTAAAAAGCAATTTGCAAGTCCTCATTCACAACAGTCCAACAAGGGGAAAGTACGAGGGCTGAGTTTAGATTCACTCTCTCCTTGACAGGAGAGGGAAGCGGCACGTGGCTTTTGTCGTCTTCAGCTTTTGTTTAAATGAACAAAGCATTGGACATGAGTTACTGCTGGTGGAATTCCATCAGAAGCAAAAAAGCAGCGATGGCAGGAGACCGGCTGGAAGCCTTTTTGTGCCCATCAGATGTGGATCGGGGTGTCTTAGCATCGCTTTCATCTCATCCTCTCCCATGGCCCCTCTCAGCATCGTGCCCACCTGCACCGCTTGGAGAGAATGAGACATCCCCCACCCAGAGCCTTAGCTCTGAGCTGAGACATGGCTAT
This sequence comes from Gavia stellata, assembly GCF_030936135.1. NCBI lineage: Eukaryota > Metazoa > Chordata > Aves > Gaviiformes > Gaviidae > Gavia > Gavia stellata. Next base: position 6,207,808 of record NC_082618.1, read on the forward strand.
TGTAAATTGCCCCAAACCACTCAATGACACACGAGCTCCATTTTCTCACAGGAAAAACAAACTCCAAAAGAAATTTTTTGCAAAACAAGAATCTTTTTTTCCCCTCCTAATTACAGCCACAAATTTGGCTTTTATTGGTGAGTTTGGGGAGGCTTTCTGTGGAAAAAGTGTGAATGGAGACCTTTACTTGCCTCCCACTTCCATCCCTATTTTTCTGACTTCAGAAAAAAATCTGGTCTCCATGAAAACCTCATCCTACCTAACGACATCACATTGCTGCTAATGAGAGAATTCAGCTATTGTCATTTTGCCCTGGGATGGCTACCTTAGGCTCAGTCAGGAACAGAGGCTCACAGGAACGGAAAGATTTGTGGAGGATGGAGAGGAGACTAAATTAGGCAAACGTCCAGCCCCACTCGGTCCCTCCACAGCTTGGACTATCTCGGGGGTGGCAGTGTCCTCTTGCTGGTGCTTCAAGGTGGGGCTGGACCTTCCTTCCTGAGAGCTGGTGCTCCGAGGAGATGCAGTCTCTGAGAAACATCATTAGGCCCATCTCTCAAGCATTCAAACAAAGGGCATGATTAGGTGCGTCAAGGTGCAACCCAAAGGGACTCAGGCCATGGCTGGCTGTCTCCATAGACATGGGACATAGCTTCACGTTCCCAAAAAGCCCATACTCTTGAGGTGACTTAGTGTCTGGGGAGCTGATCCGGCTCCCAGACTCTCCGAATGACCTTGTGCCTTGTCCTAATGCTCCAGACTGTCTTCACCTGGGGTCTGCAGTGTCCCAGTTCCCAATTTCCTTTGAGCTGGCCCAACCAAGGTCTCAGCTGCTCTCTGCTCTCCCACCCCAGGCCAGCTCCAGACCTACCACAGCCTTGGGAGAGCGTGCGCCAGGGGACTCTTGCCACCCTGCAGTGACCTTTTCTCTGTCAATCACCATCACGTTTCCTGCTCCCCTTTTCACCTCTTCCTGGATCTAAGCCATCAGAACAATTTCTCTGTGCTTTCTTTGCAGCCCCGGAAGGCAAAATGTATTAAAAACCATGACTGTACGTCTGAAATGTTGTGTTTCTCGCTGTTTGTTTTGAGGAAAAAAGGCTGGAGCTTGTAACTGTGATGAGTAAGCAGCAGTGAAAGAACCAAGTTAATAAATATGAGCAAAAAGAGGATCTAAGGGAGGAGATGAATCAAGACTTTGCCTTGTGTGACTGCTCACACAAACTCACCAACAAGTACTGTATACCATGGTATTGCGGGAGATGTGACTTTATTGCCCAAACCTCTTGCAGAGCCAGCTTTTCTTGGAAAAAACCTCCTTCTTGCACCACTCAGAGAAAAACCAGAAGATTCACATCGGTCCAACCTACTGCATTTTTTTCCCCATCTCCAATATATTATTTCTTCTGAAAAGTTATCATTTTTCCACTTGATCCACCAAGCTCTTTGTACAGAATTACAAGGTGATAGTACATCCAAGGCCCATTTACAACATCACTTCTGACAGCGCAGACACGGGGGCTCTGTGTTTAGGAAGCTTTCCTTAGCTGAAAGCCTGTTCCAGTTGGATGGCTTCTGTCGACAGAGACCGCTTATCTTGGTCTCTCACCCTCACTTACATCTTCCAAGGCACTTCTAGCAAGTAAACACCCAAGACCTCTTCCCAGAATGAAGTAATGCACCTCCTTCCTCGAACAAAACCCAAGCCAAGAATTGGCTGACCCTCTGTTTTCCCTGCACAGGTGGTATGGATGAAATGGCAAAGACCTTCCCCCCATCCTGGTGCATGGAGCAGGCTGAGTTCTCCATCTCTGTCTGTTCAAGACCAATCAAGAAGGTTGGACAGGCAGGATTTTGATTTCTGACTCTATAGCCCATTGAGTTTTCCCCCAAAGCACCACACTGAAGCTCCTATCAGTAGCCACATGCCCAGGAGCCAGCCCTCTTTATGGTCAACTGCCCAGATTTAAGTAAAAAGCATCTTTGGCTCATTTGAATGTCAGCCCTTCAGCTCAGCGTCTCCATGGCTTATGCTAAGACAGAACTTTCTCCTTGACATACCAAGACTCTTCCAGGCCAATCCTAATATTATGTCCTCTGACGAGTCACTCACAGTGCCAACATTTTACATGCTGAGTCCCTTAATTTTTGCTTTTTAGCCAATTTCTCCTGTTTGACTTGAACATAGAATTTTTAGCTCATGGAGCAATGGCATTTGGTACCAGACACCAATCTGTGCTTGCATGGCTCATGGCCAGCAGCTCTCTTCCTCGCCAAGGGTTGCATCTGCATCCAAGGAATCACACCCCCAGACGATGGCTTGGGATCCTCTTTGCTTCTTGTAGTCTTGCACAGTGTAGAGGTCAGTGCTGGGAACAAGGTGTAATGGCAACAGCCACCCAGCAGTTGTTCTGGGAGATGTGGTGGCCGCCTTTTTCTCTGCATCGAGCTTGTAGCTGCAGATGGGCCCAGCTCAGACAACTGATGGACTCACAGCTCCATGCCAGAGCTAAAGTGAGCCCAATACCCGACCTTCCCAGACAAACCAGAAAATTTCCCCCTCAAAGTTTTTGCATTACTAGAGCTGATACAACCCAGGCTGTCTTTTCTGGGTCACCGTTCATAGCTTCTCATGGTCCTAAGTCTGTATCCTCATGCGACACAGAGGTGATCTCTTCCTCTGTACAGATCACTGAATGCCTGGGAGGCAGACCTGCTGGGAGACCAACAGTTTTCTGGCCAAAAACCCCACCTAACTCATAGCTCTTTGCAGGAATGAGCCTCAGCTCACCTCCCTGCTGGACTTTCTGGCTGGTGCAATAGCAGAAGACCTGCCCTGACTGCCAGCAGCCTGAGACCTCAGCTGGAGAGTTGGGGACCAGCTCAGCTGGGGAGGGCTGACCCTGGGCTCCCGTGGCTGAAATCAGAGGCCTCTGCTTCTCTCCCGTGCACATCCCTGGGGAACGTCTTTGCATTTCTCGCCTTGGAATGGGACTAGCAGAAATTGGGTGCCCCAGGCTCGGAGCAGTCTCTTGCAGAAGTCCAGGGTGGGAGAGCGAGTCCACTGCAGCGGGAGAGGGTGGGTGAAGCACTCAGGGTGTGCTCGGTAGCCTTTTTCCCTTTTCTTTGCCCTAAAACCCAGGCTGGGTCATCGCAAGATTTATTAAAGATCCCAGTGACCTCCTCCGGCTTTTTGGGCCCCGACTTGTGGCTGAGTGGGTGGGTGGTAAATGGAACAGATGCTCCAGAGTTGGGAATATTTCTATCTCATCTTGATTGCTCAGAAAGCCCCGCAGAAACCCTTCTCCTGATTTATTGCCCCGCTGTCACTGCTTGTTCCCGCTCCCCTGGGAGGAGATGAGAGGCTGAAGCCAGAGACCATCGGTTCCTCCCCAAGCGGGGCTTCATTTTCCCAAAACCAAGGAGGGTTTCTCCTCTCCCCAAGCCCAGTGCAAACCCAGGACATGCCATTATTTAAAGGAATTATTTAAAGTTTAAATCACTGCATTCATGAGGAAAACTGGTCCTTTAAGTGCGAGGCTGGGCTGAGCCTCACCTCACCTGCAGCCTCCCAGGTGATGGGCTGGGGCAGGATCAGGTGCTGCTGGGCTGGCTGGGAGTTCTCTATAAAAGGGGTACCTGGGGTCTTCAAAAGGTTTTGGCTCCTGGGTGGTGGTGAGTACATTTGGTACTGCGGTAACAGAGACCTATTTTTGTCAGCCTTCTGGCGCTGCGAAGGGGACAGGCTTTTTCTGGGGATGCTGGTGATGCTTTGCTCTCATTTCAGGTTGGGGTGGGGCTGCCAATTGCATGACTCAGGGTGGCTTAAGGATAAGTGCACTGAAAATATGAGGATGTTGGTTCCCACCTCCTGTCTCTCCTGCTGCCAGGGTTTGTACAGCTGTTTCCTTTAGCTCAAAACTTGATGCTAAAAATACTTCTGAAAACTTCGGGGTGCTAGCATCCCAAATTGCCTTATTTTGAGCTTTTTCCTTGCTTTTTTTTCCCCTTGGTTGCTTTCTCCCTGAGCAAAGAGGCTGTCAGGTGCTTTCCCCTGCTCTGTAACAGGGGTTTCCAGCAACTGGGTTTGGGACGTGCCGTTTGCTTCCCACAGGAGGTGTGGGGAGGCTGGCTGGAGGAGGAGGAGGGTGAAGCTATCGGGAATGAGCAGAGTCCGGCTGAGTCAGAGCTGGGGAAGTGACCCCTGGGAGCGGCCAGATTTACACCAGCCCCAGACTGTTCTGGGTCCAGCAGAAAAATCCTCCTCCCACCCATCGCCTCCTCTTTGCTGGCTGTGCTGTGGAAGTCATCCTGCTCTCCAGCCTGGAGCTGCTGACGGGAGGCTCTTTGCCCTGGGGCAATGGGGGACCCCCATCCTGGTCCCTGAGATAGATACGATCCTGGGCGGTGGGGAGAGGAGCTGGGAGAGCAGCACAATGCTCTCAAACTGCATTTATCCTCCGCGCTGCTGGGCATGGTCAGAGGCTGGGTTTGGGAAAAGGCTGGATTTCTGGGCTGCCCCCGGACGGCTGTTCTGGATCACCAGCCCACACAGAGCAATAGCAAAGAGCAGTAGGAACACAGTGGCCTCTCCTCCATGTCATCCCTGGGGAGAACTGAGGCAGCAGACAGCTGCCCTGGGTGGTCATGTGCATCATCTCTTCCTACTCCCTGTTGCTTCCCACACTGAAAAGAGATGGTCCAGGTGGCTGTAATGCAGAGAAAAACCACCAAGAAAATCCACCCTGCCTGGGGATTTTGTTCTCTTCCCCACCCCTGCCTGTTCTCCCCTTCCCTGCAGCATGGTGGCCCCTGTTTCTGCCCTTCAGAGCAGCCCCCACAACTGCGATTTAAATGCTTTCTGGATGCTGAGAGATCCAGGTGCTATCGGACTTTATCTGCAATCACCCTCTGGGATGCTGATCCCCAGCTGAGCAGAGAATGACTCCAAGCAATGTTTCCTTTCAGATATTCAATTTTAACTTCCTCTTTCTTAATTTAATTCCATCAGTCCTCCATTTCACCCCCCGGGAAGCGATATTGCATCCTGATATCCAGAGAGAATTTGCTTTGCCGTCTTTAATTTGGCTCTGCTATTAAAAGGCAAAGAAGAGGCAACACTCCAATTTGTCTGATGGGATCTTCATTAGCCTCTCTCGTTTCACCCCTCTTCCATGCTTCCCAAAGTCCCAAATCCGTGCTGGCAACTGATTTAGGAGCTCCTGGCGCTGGCCAGGAGAGGGCAGGATGTGGCCCCATATCCCTGTCCCCATCCATCCCACTTGGTCCCCAGCACAGGGTCAGCCCCTTCATCAGCTAATCCCTTAATGCGCTCTGCCAGGATGCTTCTGCCATGCTCCTGTTTCCCGAGTGTTTCTCTTCTCCCCAGAGCTATTTTTACGAGGCCTTTGTTACTTCCTAATTGTCCAAACCACTCTTCCACATTTCTCTTGATAAAGGCAGATTTTTAAAAGCAGTTCAGCATCTCAGCCATTTTAGAGTCATCATCTGCTTCATCCCTTTTATTGTTTAGCAAATGGCCTACTTTCGCTCGAACATTTTTATTCCCCCCCCAAGAGAGGGTTGATTTTTTCCGCCTTTTTTTAACGGCTTTCTTCTACCTCTTAAATAATTCCTCTTACATTGACTCTTTCTGCCTTTATTTTATTATTTTATTCCCACCCATTTTTCTTCTGGGCCAGCCTCCTCAGGCTCTGCCTCTCTCCCAGTGCTGGGACTTGGGTTTATTTATTTTATTTCCTTTTCCTTGCAAACCTCGTGGGTTTGGGGGGTTGTTGCCTTTATCAAAGAAAGGGAAGCGCTGGTGCTGGGTTTCATCCACCCATGGTGATGTGCCAGGGAGCACAAGGAGGTGGTTGGTGTTACAGTGGTCATACAAAGCAGGGTTTGGGGGGGTTCTACTTTCCCAGCCTTTTTAGCCAAAAAATGTAACATATATCCACTGTTCACACACAGTTTCAGCCCTTCTCTGGTGTTTCCTGAAGAAACCAGTTGTTCGAGGAAAATCCCAGTCACCCCCCCAGTCCTTTACCCAAGTAAAGGGGGAATTTGGCCCCAAAACGGAGCCTTTGGAGCTGCCTGGGGACTGCTGTCAGCCCCAGCAAATTATTTGCTATCAGAGGGAAGGAAATGGAATGGAGACAAAAATGCATTACTGCAAAACAGTTTTGTTTCCAAATATTGAAATAAGGGGCATGAAGGGAAAGGAACTTTTAATCTTGGAGGCAAACCAACCCTTTCCCCTCCAGCTGATGCAGGTGAGATTGCAGGAGGCAGGTAGCAGATAGGACAATTTGTTACTGTTTTTTAAATGCTTTTTAACCCCTCACCAGCCCACTGCACCCCAGGGCAGCTGCCTTTAGGCTGCAAGGATACAGAGAGCTGAAAAAAAAAAAATTCCCCCTGGGAGATGATGCTGAATCCCACCCTGATCCAGCTGAGCCCCAGATCGATGGTTTGTGGGGGATGAGCTTTGCTATAAACTTGACAGAAACAGGAGCTTTTGCATTTGCTGTTTAAGACAATTTTTATAAGGCAAAGAAAAAGTCAGGAAGATTAAAGTTTAGGTTTGAAGCAAGCCTTTCTATTAAACCTCCTGAGGATTCAAATTGGTGTTTCTACGATGAGGTTTGAGCAAAGTCCTCAGCTGCAATAGCAACATTCAGTTGGATTCCAGGTGTAACAAGTGATATTTTAAGATTAAATATATGTACAGCACATCCCTGTACCCATGCAGAGCTAAGTGGAAATGGCAGGACAAGCGTGTTGGTCCTCCAAGCATGTGTAGATTGTCTCTGTGCTGGGGAAATGTAGGGCAGCACGTACTGTGATGCCTCGGTGGAGGGTGAGGATGGAGGGAAGGGTCCAGCCGGTGAGGACCGTGCATGCCCATGGGCTCCTTGTGTCTGGCTGAAGGTGGGTGAGAAGGCTGCTGAGTGGCACAACTCTGTAGTAGACATCAGAGAATCCACACAGGAGAGCAGTGGCCTGATGTCCCAAACAGGAGGAAAGCTGCCTCTGCCAGACTTGCCCCAGCAGACCCTAGAGTACCCGCTGCTGGCTGGGGTTTCCTTACTGGTGGCTTCTCCACTGGCTAATGCAAACACTGACCAAGGCTTTCCCCCTGGGGACTGGTCTTAATTGCCTGTAGATTCTCTGATGTCTAGTAAGGAAAACACTACGCAGCCTTTTCCTCAGCGGGGCCATTAATTATGTCTTTCACTCCTCTGCCAGGCTGTGGATCCTCACCAAGCCTGTCAGAACATAATTCTCTTCAGATTCCTATTATTACTGTCAAATTTGGTTCAAATTGCCTCGTAAGGTATAAAATGACGAGGGAAGACACGCTGGCTGTCTCGGGCACAGGGAGTGTGATTGCATAAACATCTTTTCCTCAGGAAACCAGGTTTATGGAAACCAAAATACCCTTTTTTTTCCTTCTCTGGAGCTTAGCACATTCATCCTGGCATTGCTGAGGGATGGCAGTGATGCAGCATCCAGGGACCGCTCCCTTCAGGGATGCTCACCTGTGGTCTCGGAGCCTTGGAGCACTGCCGAAAACCACTCCCAGCAGAAGACCGTGACAAGTGACCTGTCCTTGAGTCATAGGAAAAGCTCCTGACCAAACAGCTGATTTTTCGCTGAGCTTGGAAGCACATGGTGTGTGCATCTGTGGTGGTGCGTTCCTTCCCCCCTCTCCCCGGGACCGCTCTAAGATCTCAGAAATTCCAGCTAGGTCCTGACCTTTGTGTAACAAGTTGGGCAGTTAAGTGTTCCTTGACCGTTCCAGGAACTCTTGCGTGGTTAAGGCAGGGAACAGCACTGACTGTACCGAGCACTCCTGTTACCTGACTGAGGCGGGTAATGAAAGCAGGAAGAATGGGATCATCCATCATTCCCTAACAGCCCTGGAGCACTCCTTATCAGGATCATAACCTAAGTGGAACGACACCATGCTTACTGAAATTCCACCATTTTACTAATGGCTAAAGCCAATTGTCACGCAAACCTATATAACAGTGGTCCCAAGTGAGACCCTTTGAGCTCTCCTGGACCGCAATGGGCTGTGACCAGCATCTCCCTCTGAGTGGGACACCTCTTAGTTTTGCAAACTGTCCAGTTTCGGAGGAAATTTTGGAGGACTGTGCTGAGCTGGCGATGGGACCTGGGCTAAAACCCTCTCCTCCCTGACACTCAACCCTGGCCCGTTGAGGAATGCAGTGACATTTGAAGTGAGTATGTTCACAGAACTTGATGGGAATTTTTAACAGGTATGTCTTTGCATATATCTTATCTTTATGTCTGTGTGTGTGTAAATCAATCTGTAATCAAGCTATTGTTGTGATTAGCTTGCTTTGTAAATCTTAAAACTAATCTGTGATTAAGCGCTGCTAAAATCTTATGATTTACCTCAAACCGTGAATGAACCTCAAATTGCTGCTAAATACACACAGTCCTTTAGATAAAACCCATTGACCAAGTCTGGGACTAGGATTAAACCTAGCCATACCTAGACTCCTCTCTGAGGAGTTTAGAAAGCAAGGGAGTCTATTCTGAAACTCATGACTCAACGGGAGAACTTCTTTATTCCTTATACCCTCTCTTTTCCTTTAGACATGAACTGCTGACCAAATCTGAGACTAAGTCTGGATTCAGCCACACCTAGACTGCTCTTTCAGTAGTTTAGAAAGCAAGGGAGTCCATTCTGAACCTCGTGACTCAACGGGAGGGTCTTCCCTATTCTTTACTCCTTTTGCTTCTCTGCTCCCTCTCTCTGTATAAATCATTCCAAGTTGATTCTAATTTGATTTTCCTTTGTATGTTTTAGTAAGTAGTAGAGTTAACATTGCCATTGAATTCTGTTAAGTCGCATTTTTATAAACTTCTATTAAAATTGCTTTTGCCAGTGCCCTTGATGGTGATTCTAAGCAGCCTAAATCACTCATTTGTGACAAATTGGCATAGCTGGCAGGACACTAAATCAGGATTTGCGACAGCATCATGGTGGGAGATGCCCTCTGCCTTGGGATTTCACTCTAGGGAGTTAAATGGGTTTTAGCTATAGGATAATTTTTTTTCCCCCAAATAACCTCTGTGGGGTGCAGAGCTTGGTGCTTTCAGGGACCGGGAGTACCTGTATTTTGAGAGCTTACAAACCAGTTAATGGGGCATCTCCATCCCTTCCCTGGGATGCACTGACGTACCTGCTCATGTGCAGTTTGGCACTTGGAATCTGCAGGAAAAACAGGGAAAAAAAATGCTTTATAAGATTAATCCCAGGGGAACAGCGTCCATCCTTTATCACCCTCCTGTCTCTGTAAGCGAGTGCCAGCCAGGGCCGGAGAAGGCATCCTGAGTTGGCCAGATCCATCTTGACTGCAACAAACTAGAATAAAAGATTAAATGTTTTCTCTCCCTTTTTAGTGTGCCTTATGCCTTATTTATAACTCTCATTGAAGGCAGGGAGCGAGCGCAGGGACGTGGGCAGAATAATGCACTGGCTAAAGGTGGGGGAGAGGAATTACGGGTGAGAATAACTTCTTGCAGCAAAGCCAGGGCTGTGCTGGTGGGACCAGCGTGGGGACAGGGACCTGTCCTGGATGGGGAGCATCCAGGCTCAGGGCAAAGCATGGCTCAGGAGTTATAAATAAAAGGCTTGAAGAGAAAACAGGGATCCAGTGGTGGATGAGGGCTGGGAGTTGGGTGCAGGCTGAGAGCAGGGAGTCAGGGCAGGACCCTGGGGGCAGCTGAGCCCCAAAGAGAGGATGACCTTGGTCAGGCTGTGCCTGGGGAAGAGAGCATGAGCTGGAGCATCCTGCAAGGTACCAGGGCACCCCAATGGGGAAGGTGAAGGATAAGCACTGATGTGTGCTTACCTGGCCGAGGACACCTCATATGGGCTGCTCATCCCCTGCGGAGGGACTGACAAAGCAACTGCAAGGAAAACTCTCTCCCAGAGCACTTTCTCAGCCCATCCTTGTTGTCTGGGTTGCAAGGCTGAAGTTGAGCAAATGGAGAAGGGAGATGGTTGGGATGAAGGTGCTGAGCTCCCCTCTGCTGCCTGAAGATCCAGTCCTGAACCTGGTGTGCAGCTAATCTAAACCCTAGAAACCATTTCAGGGGAAAAAAACAGAAGCATCTTTTCCTTTTGGAGCGCTTCACAGCTTGCAGAAGTTGTTTGTGCTGCTTTTCCCCCAACGTGGAAAGGCGTGCATGCAAACATGAGCCCTCACTTCCTCCAGTGTAAAGTAACCTCCCTCTCCCAGGGAAGGAAAGCAATGAAATTAAATTATCATCCTCCACAAAACACTAGAATGCCAAAACCAGCCAAGATCCAGCTCAAAAATAGATCATCAGGGTGTGTGGCTGTGTGTGGGGGAAGGCACAGTGTGGTAGCTTTGTGTGCATGAATATTTGGATGTGCCTGGGTGCCCTTGGTAACTGTGAGTGAGTGTTGGGCTTGCCATAAATTCATGGTAAGGAAGCACTCTTTGCTTTAATATGCCAACAGGTTGGAAATCCAGAAATGCTGGACATTGGGCTATGGAGGTGCAGTGCATGCAGCTGCTCTCTGCAGAAGCCTTGCAGACTGAGCGCAATGCCTCTGAGCAGATGTTGCTCATCCCACTTACACCAGCACTCACCTGCTTCACAGATGTCCCTGCTTAATGAGCAGCTACTTCGTACTTTTTCCCCTTGTGCTGTGAGTCATCCCAGGTCTGAGTGATTCAAAAATATTCACGGACTGTGTAGCCCAGCACAAGTCAAAGGGGTTTGCTGTGCCGTGTGGCATTGGGAAGCTCTGGTCCAGCAATTGACAGGGAGATAGGTTTTGGGAGCCTTTTAAAGTCCCTTTTAAACCTGGGATGAAGGAGCAGGGTTGATGCATGGTATATCCCTCACTTTTCCTCCAGTAAACTCCATCTTGGGGCTTTGGACGCTGCAGCCACAAGATTCACCCACTGTGGTGGAAGGTCTGTTCAGGAGGTGGTCTGAGAGCCCCCAAACTTGTTGCACGCAGGATGCTTCGGTGCCAACAGCTGGTCTTTTTTAGGCGAGGGGCTTTGGAAGCGAACAAGCATCCTACCTCTGACATCTCCACTGAGCCGTATTATTAGTTTTGGCGATTAAATAGAAACCCGTTTGCAGGTGACAATGCTGTAAAAATAAGTAGGTACCAGAGCCGACATTGTGAAAATAAGGCAGGAGAACAGAGCTCAGGCAGCATACATAATCCGTGGGGAAATAAGTGTGTGAATAATGAATGTGCACTGGAAAAATAAAATACATTATTGTGGTAAAGATAAGTCTATTAAAGTCTTGCTGCAGAGCCTGCGCTGGGATGCCTGATAGATTACTGAGTTCTCTGTCTCTGAGTGCAGCTCTCTCCTCCGCTTGGCTGTGTGCCCCCACCTGAGCATCCACCCAGCGCGGGCTCACCAGACACCCCCGACTCGCCTAGGATGGATGCCTCGGACCTTCTTGGCCCCTTTTCCTGCTCTCCATAAGTGCCCTGCAGTGGCTTTTAGCTGAGTTAAGGGAATCCCCCACCAGCACGGGAGTGGGGTGCAGCCGGGAGTGCTGGACCCCAGCCCCCCCCCCAGTGCTGCAGGACTCAGTCCCTGAGTGTTGGTGGGATTTCTGTTTATTCCCACCGCAGGCTCTACCCCCACCCATGCTCAGCCTCCCGGCATGGGGACGGTGTTGCACCAGGTTTGCATTTGAAGGGGAAAAGCTTTCTGCTTGCCAAATCCAGAGTTACAGTGCTCAGCTGTGGGAAGCGATGGGACTGCCCAAGCTCAGCCCAGCATCTCCGTGGACTAACACCCTCTCTTTTTTTCTCTCCTAGCCCCACCTTCATCCAGGGCTGAACTGCCCTGAGATGCCCGGATCCCAGCAAGAGGAGGCAGTGAGGGCTTGAGGGTCTCAGGGGGCTTCATCCCTTCATCACCCTCCTCTGCACACACCCGGGCAGGGAGTCCCCAGGGCAGACACTCATGTCAGCCATTTCACATGCTGCCCTGCGTTGAGTCCTTCTTGCAGGGACACCCTAGTATTACAAACTCTTTTCCTGCCCCAGCAGCTCCGCAGGTGCTGGCGAGGGGGAGGACGTGTCCATCCATCCCTGCCTGAACATGAGTGTAGCTGTTGCTGCTGCTCTGGAGGATAAAGGCAAACCCCCGCTCACCATCTGAGCTCTCCTTGAGCTCAAAAACCACCCGAGCTGAGCAGGTGGGGTTACCTGGGTAGCAAATGCTGTTTCTCCTCTCCATCAACCCCAAAGCAGCCGCAGACAAGGGCACGGCGTGCCTGGACGGTGCGTGCGGGCAGGGCCAGATTCACACCTCGGGGTGGACAAGCAGCCGGCACAGCCCCTCAGTGAGCTGAGCCCAGCTTTGCAGCCCAGGTGGGCTGCCCTAATTGAAAACACCCAAATTAATTGATGTGGTGCTTTTCCATCAAGGCCTCTCTGGTTCCGAGAAGAGCCTGTGTTGTTCTGCACTGACCTGAAACAATTTGTCGGCGGTCAGTTCAGCTGTGGCAGGGGATGATGTCTGCTCCCATTACAGCTTTCCCTTCTGATCTGAGCTTGGTTTCCCTGTTTTTTTCCCAAAGAAAAGGGTTTTTGTTCATGCTTCTCCTTCAGCAGGAGGAAATTTCCAAAGGAGCAGTCACTTTGAATCAAAATCTTTCCCTCTTGAACAGGCCAGTGCGGTTTGGGGAGACTTTGCCCGTTTCATTTATTAACCTCTTCTGGATGTGACTTGGGTGAAGTGGGGTGAAATGGGGTGTGGGGCCACCCCTGGGTGCCCTCCCACTGTGGCAGGTGGGACCCTTGGGCAGCCGCTGGCTCTGGACTTTGACAAAGGTGTGTTTCTCTGATATTCAAAGATCAAGAATAGCTTTTTTTTTTAGTGCAAGCGCCTTCTCTAGCCAGTGGAGACCTGAGGATTCATCACCTCACCTTATCCAAACCCAGGCAGGACGCCAGCGCTGAAACCAATACAAGCAACACCCAGACCTGGAGCTTCGTGGTCACTTTGGTCTTTGAAGACTATTTCAGGTCTTGGCTCATACTGATGCCCTGGTGAACTCGGCCCCCGCATTAGCCCCACAGCTCCATCACCCACTGAGAGAAGGGTGGTCACGGCTTCAGGAGGGATGAGGGGCTGCACTGACCACCAAAGCTCCCCAAGTTGATTCTTCACCATGTGCATGAGCTGGCGATGAGCATGTGCTGGCTGGCAATGCAAGCTCTGCTTTGGTAGGCATTGCCTGAAAATGAGGGGAAAAAAACCCCAGAGTGGTGGGGAAATGAGGATGAATTCTACACAGAGAACTTCACAGGAAAGACACAAGGTGTAAGGATTTACTGGGGGTAGTGGAAAGGCGCCCTTCATGCTTTCAGCTTTGAAGATGGGATTGCAGAATTGAAGGTTTGTAGATGGGTTCAGTTTGCTTTGCCTTGTTTTTTCTTATTGATAGGTTTTTGGGGTTTTTTTCTCATTAGGATATTTTTAACCTGGGTTCTCTTTTTCCAAAAAGGTGGCAGCTGGGAAAATTTTATTTTTTTCTTTAAATCCTTTTGGAGGAAAAGGACAGGAAGGCGATGCCACGGGCTGGGGCAGCTCTGGCATGAAGGATGCTGCTTGAATGGGTGGGTGTTTCTGTAGTTACTGAAAAGCCCATCAATGAAAATCGGGGTAACTGAGCTCAAAGGCCAGATACAGGAACGTATGGAGAGATTTCCCAACAGAAAACCCCACCTATCTGCCCTCTCCTGTAGAGTCATTTATCTAGCCATGAATTTCCACGTCCATTTCCTCCTTCCCAGCCTGTGCATTAAGCAAATGTCTCTAAATCTGAATGCCTAAAACCCTGAGGCTTTTGGAAAAAAATCCCAGACCTGGTTGCCTCTCCCACCGGAGCCGGGCAGCTCACTGCTGCCGGCATCCCCAGCCCACCCGGCTGGAGCAAATCAGCGTCGTGCCCAGGTAGCATCACCCATGGTGAGCCCAGCTGGGGGCCGGTGTTGTCCCTATGTGTTTCTCCCCTCCAGCCCTTATCTGCAGCGCTGAACTTGCTCCCTACAAGAAATGTGGAGAGTTTTACCAGCACTTCTTGCTCCTGCCAGGAATAGGTGTGAGTCCTCCCAGCATGACCCCCCGTCAGCTCTGCTCTGCAGGAGAGCAGGGGCAAATGTGAGAGGACAAACTGCTGCTTGGTGTCGATAGCCCATTAGCTAAACTCCTGCCTTGTGACCGATGAAAGGAAGTGGCTTTGGGGTCTTTTTCCCCACACTTTAATCTGGAGCCATGACAGCTCGGGATATGGCTGAGCATTTATCACCGCAAACAGGGCAGCTGGAGTTTGGAGGCTCTTTATGTTCTCAGCTGAGGCTCAGTCCTGGGCTTTGATGGGGAGACTGGGAGGACCACGGCACCGATGCTCCAGCGAGGAGCTGCAGGGCAGCAGCTGAGTGGGGTCGCTGCAGTCGATATGTGCATGCAAGTCTGCATTTAGGAGCAGCTGAAAGCAGCTCGGGGAAATCCTGCCCCTGTCTTGGCCACGTGCCTACCGGGGCTGCTGCACGGGAGGGCTGTCAGTTGGGAGGTGCTGCAGAGCATGCGTCTGCTTTGATGATGAAAGGGAGGAATGGAGAAATCTCTGCCATCATGGGAGGGGGAAACCTTTCAAGTTGGGCTGTGTAGCTAGCTGCCCACCCCCCAGAAAAGCACCATGTACCTGTCCCCGTATATGCTTCCTGGCTTCCTCCAGACAAACGTCCATCCCTCTGTCCATCCAGCTGCTCTCACTGGCAATGGAGCTGGTGAATAGGGCACAGACTGACACTGAGCAAAGCTGCGATCTCAGCCTGATCCCGGGACTGCCACTGTCCTGCAGCATTTTGTAGTGGGAAACTGCACCAACATGATTATCATTCTGCTGAAAGATAGAAAAAGAGAGAGATCTGCTTTGGGATGGTCACATAACCTTCAGCAAAGGGCAAGATAGCCCTTACTGGGCACGTGAGCACTGCTGAGCATCATTTCCTTGCTCCAAGCTGCATCAAAGGAGCTCAGGGATATTGTTTGAAAGCAGTCTGGGGTATCGCACCAGATCACAGCACTGGGTGCTGGTGCTGTGCTCAGAGGGGAGCCCAGGTTTGCTCCATCCCAAGATGATGTTCGTGGTCTCTATGGCAGAGCCGCAGTTTACCCTTCTCCGTGAGCTGCCGTCCTCCTGGGAAGGTGCTGGGAAGGTTTCTGCAGCAGAGAGGAAGCACCAGCCACAGTTTGGTGGTTGAAGAATGAGTTTGATACACATTGTGGGATTTGGGGAATTGCAGGGGGGAGAGGGTGGTGGAGGAAATGGAGCTAGGAATATTGGGGGTAAAATAACATCAATAACAAAAAGAGAGCAAGAAGGAAATCAGCCAGGGCTGCCCGTCAG
This sequence comes from Gavia stellata, assembly GCF_030936135.1. Classification (NCBI taxonomy): domain Eukaryota; kingdom Metazoa; phylum Chordata; class Aves; order Gaviiformes; family Gaviidae; genus Gavia; species Gavia stellata. Next base: position 6,223,282 of record NC_082618.1, read on the forward strand.
CTTGCTGATTTAAGATTCACTTTGAAAACCTATTCCCCTCCAGGGGAAGCACGTGCCTGCCCCGCCGGCAGCCGACCCTGGCACGCTGCTCTGCGAGAGGCAGCACCGTGCTCCCTGGAGGAGGTGTTTGGGCAGGGAAGTAAGTGATTTCAAGAACTGCCCCTGTGTTTACAGCAAAGTGGAGTTTTGCAGTGCTGAATTGCTTGGGGAGAAGAGCTGGGCTGGCAATTCTCAATCCCGCAGCCCCATGGCACCTTGACAAATGGAGTGCAGGGTCATGGGTTGTTCGGGGCTTTGTACTGGGAGCTGGGAGCACGGCCAGGGCTTCGGCTCGAGGTGGTCACAGGGAAGGTGCCTCAGCAAGTCCCAGGAGGAATCCAGGCACATCTTCCTGGGAAGAGCTTCAAAGGCTCTCCCTCCTTAAATACCCTTCTCCTTATAGCTTCTGCTTTGCATTTTCATTTTTCAAACACCTCATAATCACACTAATTAATACATTCTGGGATAATTCTTCCTGGCTTCCATCAAATTTAAATCAGCATTTATTAGCATATTGCCATGTCTGTGTTGTTTGTTAAAGTCCAGCATAACCTTGTATTTCATTATGAACCCAGGAACTATTTCAGAAACAAGCCGCAGTGCTGGAGAGCAGTGAGCTGCGATCAGGACGCCTGCCTTTATTTTCCTCCCAGATCATTAGAGCCCTTCTGGGTACCACAGTAGCATCTTGCTAGCACCGTGCCCACAGTGAAATTCAGCTGCAGGCAGCCAATTCGTAGTCCGTATTTGTCCCCCAGGCATTTAGGCAAAGCTTGAAATCACGGTGGTGAGGCTAATACGGTATTGTGCGTCTGGTTGACCCCACCAGCTTTTCCTGGGGATGCTTTGTGTTGTCTCCCCAGCACAAGCGGGTCACAGTGTTATCCCACCCAGCTGCCAGGTCCAGGCTACCCTTCCCCAGCTACTTCCTTCTCCCTGGAAGGTGACACTATGAGATAAGTGGAACTTGGCTAAAGCTGTTCAAAATCACTCCTTGCTGCTAAAAGAGATCATTTTGCCCTTTGCCCCTGCTCTCTTCTTGCCTTCCCTTCCCTTGTGCCAGCAGGAGTGATGGAGCGAGCTGGGGATGGGACAGGACAGGATGGGACAGGCATTCTGGTGGCTTTTACTCCCCAAGCCCATCTCTCGGAGCTGGGCACAAAGCAGCTCAAACATCCTCTCGCTCTGTCCTTGTGAAGGCCCAGGGAGAAGGAGGGTCTCTGGAGGGGGTCGGGTCGTGGCAGGCTCTGCCTTGAGGAGGGGGTTCAGCGTGCGAGTCCATCGGACATGGGATGTGAGGCTGCATCCTGCTCCCCCCGCCTGCTGTCTCTTGCAGGGAGAAAGTGGATGTTTAATCTCTTTGACAGCCAGATTTCTGTGGTCGGGGGGGGGGGGTTGGGGGGGGCGAGAAGGTTTGGAGGCTTTATGACACAAATCACTCAAGATTTTGTCCTTTGGGTTTGGGATCAAAAGCCCCCCTGCCCTGTCCCCTCCCTCCGACCCTCAGCAAGCACAGAGAAGATGCAATAGGGGTAATTGAAGAGGTTTAAAGATCTTTTTGGCACATTTACTCGTGTCCCCCAGGGAAATTCCCACTGCAGAGCAAAGCCAGCCCTCCCTCTCTTCCCCGCGCTCTCTCTTTCCTGCTCCCGGCAATGGCAATAGCCGCAGCCGCCGTGATCGATTCTTGGTGTCAGCGCCGGCCCCCATGTGCCGGGGCAGGTCAGGCATCCGCGCCCCCAGCGCTGGCCGGGGTGCGGAGTAAAAGTCAACTAGATAACCGTCACAACCATTAATCATAATTAGAGGTGCCAGGGCGGGTCAGAGCAAATATACCCGATCTCATCTCGGCTGTCGAACCGAGGTCCCGCAGGGCTGAGCCCCTCTGTGCCCTGGGTCGGGCTGCTCCGCACAGGCTGGGGCTGGGGGGACGTGATGTAGCCCCCCTGGGAAGGGGCAGAGAGAAGGCAGGGAGGCTAGAAATTAATGGGGAGGATGTGTGCAGAAGTCTTCTTTTTAAAAAGATAATGCATATATTCAAGCTGTGCCCTTGCTGGGACAGCCACTGTCTCTCTCTCCCTTTCTGTCCCAACAGCAGCAGCTCCAGGACCACCATCCCCTTTCACAACCTGATGCAGAAGGCCCTGAACGGGCCAGAAAACAGCACAGGTTACAGCATCACACCAAGATTAACACTATCCCTATTATTTTCCAGGCCATTTTTGCTTGCACAGAAAATCTCAGAGACTTTCGCCTCCAGCTGACACATTCCCCCATCACTGCACTTCTCCTCCTGAAAACATTCCCAAAATATTTGTGGGGCTTTTATCCAAGTGTCTGGCCAGTTAGAAGGGCAAAAAATGATCAAACTCCGCCGGCTGCTCGGTGCACAAGCGCTCTGCTGCTGCTTTAGCTGAATCAGCTTGGAAAGTGTATCCTTCAATCAGTTTAAGCCCCTAGGCTTGATGTAATTTTACTGCTGCCTTCTCTCTAAGGTACTTTTATGGCTGCTATCTCTAAGTATTTACAGACGGGGAGAGCAGCGAAGTGAGAAGAGACTTTGCCCAGTTTGTCCCCTACATGGGCAGCAGCTCGAGAGTTGGCAGACGGGGCTTTTCCCCTCGTAATTCGGAGGGACCCACAGTGGGACCCATCCTGCTCCTGTCATGGGTAAGGAGATGATTTCAACACCGGCAAAACCTCCAGCCTTGGCAGTAACCATGGCATTCGCTAGTCCTTAAATCTTGCCATCCTGGATCTTCCTTTGGGGCGGGAATTGAATTTGCTGTGGGTGCAGCACCTCGCAAGGATGCTCTCTGGTCTCCGCTACCCCTTCTGTCCCTCCAGTCCCCTCTTTAAGGTCCGGCATCAGGTTCCCGGTGGGGAAAACCACCCCGGAGACAAGCGAAACTGCAAACCAGGTTGTGATGGTGAACGAGGGGGCACATGCGCGTCCATGCTGAGTTTTCCACGTGCCACCAGCCCATGAAAACTGCAGAGCTGATGGCTTTCTAAGTGTCAGTTTATAACTGAGTTAGATTTTGCCTCCGTCTCTTCATAAAAATTATTCTTGGACAGGTCTCTGAAGCTTAAACTGTCAGCAGTGCTACGTTACATTTTTAAATAAATCAGTCAATAAATCAAGCGCAGAATAAGCAACAGTTGGGCGTATGCTTGACCTGGAGTCAGTGAGACAAAAGGACCTGCTTAAAGTTAAGCATGTGCTTAACTGCTCTTCAGGGTGGGCCAACTTTGCTGAATCTAGCCCTGCAGAGAGCTTTTTAAATACAGTTAATTGCGCATTGTGTGTAATGGGCAAGTTCTCGCCTCCGAAATAACCAACAATTAATTATTAGGAACGTTCTTTAGCAGTTGCATAACAGACATCAGTGGTGCTCTATGGTGGTGCCTGCTCCAGCTGTATTTGCAAGGTCGGTGGCATTTTGCTCGCTATATCTAATAAGTGGTCTATTAAAGCAGAATGAGGGCTGTGATTCAGACACCTTGTGTAGAGCGGGGCTGAGCCATCTCCCACTGGGGTGTGTTGGAGTGGGACGGACCCACACATCAGCCAGGAACCCAAGGGGGACCAGAGCGGGGAGGGTAGAGGTGATGGGACACCTTGCCAAGAGTATCACTGCCCTGCAGCTCTCCCTGTTTATCCTGCACCCTGCAAACCAGGGGGTTTCTGCACCGTTTCTGCGTACTGCTTCTTCTCCCCAAGTGCAGTTCATGGACGGGGGGATCCCTGCTGTCCCTGCTCTGTGCACACCCCGGCAGACGCATCGTCATCCCTCTCCTCCAGCACTTCTCGTGCACTCCTGGGCTACTCGGGTTGGTAACTCCAGCAGAGTCCCTTGTCTGAGGGCAGGGTTGTAGTGTTGTCTGGGGATGCTCGGGCAGGAGGGATGTACCAGAGCCAAAGTGTTCCACCTGGGGGCTGCAATGACAGCCTTAGCCTCGACTCTCGGGGACCTTCATCCCCACTCGCTTTTGACCTGAACCCCATGAACCCCATGAACCAGCTCATCCCAGAGCCAAGGGTCTTGAACTCCATCCAGCTTCTCTTTCCTTGGGTGTAACCCGTCCCAAACCCACCCCATGCCCATGCAAGGCTCTCTGACTCTCTAAATGCTTTTTATAACCTACTTTTTATCCCACCCTGCAGCTAATTGAAGTTAATTTACCCACACAGCCCTAGAACTACCACGACCTTCTCCAGAGCCTGCTTTTGGGCTTTGACATGTCATGCCCAAGTCTCCCTCCTCTAGTCATTTTACAATAGCCTTGTATGGACTGAAATGCTCCAGATGTGGGTGGCAGAGATAGGAAATGATGACGGAGAGCAACAGAAAACTTGTCCTGTGATTCGGTAGGTCTCCTTTCATCCCATCCCTGAAAGGCACAAGAGATGCCCACCAACCTGATGTGTTTTCTGCCAGGTGGGACATTGTGAGCAGCACCATGCATACAAAAGCCCATCTGTCCATCCCTCTATCCATCCCTCCATCCATTGCATCTCTGTCTATTTGGCCTGCACTGAGGCAGGGACACTTCTTGCCTTGACCATGCAGATGAAGGTATGGTTGTTAATGCTGTAAATGAAATTCATTAATCATGGGGGAGAGAAAAACCTGAAGGGAAGAGCGCTCATTCATCCGCTTACTGACATGTTTAATGGTGCTTTTGTTTTCCTGCATCTTCATTTTTGTCTTGCCTTGCAGACATGCACGCAGAAATTTCAGGACCGAGCCGAGTTGGAAATTCCAGCAGAAGACAGACAAAAATCCCCCATCACCACCTCCCTTCGCATCCTCCAAACTGGGGAGGTTGCTAAGTGACAGCATTTCTGTTCTCACTAACTCACTGCAAGAACCTGAGCATTTAAAAGCAAGAAAATGGCTATTTGAGGACATGATAACTCATGTTCTTCGGTAGCGACCAACAAGCTGTTTGTTCTGAGAGGACTGGGGATATTTTCACCCAGAAATTAAATGCGGAGGGGACGAGTAACAGCTTTGGTGGGAACTTGTCCCTGTCTACACCTCGTCTACAAACACATGCTGGGACATGGACTGTGCACAGGGACCCACATGCACAAGTGGTGGATTTTAGCCCAATTTGTGGCCATGGAGCCCAATGGGCAGAGCGCGGGGGTCCGTGCACCTGTGCCTCAGTTTCCCTGCCCTGTGCATGGAAGCTCGGGCCCTTGCTGTAGGGACAGTTGCGTGCCATGTCTGGGCATCCAGCGCCATGGATCCTGTCCCAGGTGTGATGCTGAAAAGCTGATCCCAATTTTACTTGCAACACCCAATACAAAGGAGCAAGGGGAGCTCGCTCGGACTTTGCAAGGTTGCCCCTCGCTTGGTTTTACCCAGGCAAGCTTCCAAGCGGGTCGACCGGATCCTGTCTCCTGTATCTCATTCTGGCGGCTCCGGTGCCCATCACCGGCGGCAGGGCCTGAAAGCAATCAGCCCAGCGCTTCGCCCCTCCTCACTGCTGACTGGTTCCATTTATTTTTTTTATTCCGCTGTTGTTGGGATTGCTATTTTGTGATCCCATTTAAAATCATTGATTTACCACAGAGTCCTCAATAAGCAATTTGGAGCAATTGAAGCTGTTATCTAGCTATAGATCACATGGTGCTGGGAGTGGGGGAAAAGGGGGAAGGAGAGGAAAAATGAGAAAGAAAAATGGCTGGAGCTCCCCACAGCCAGCCTGCATCCGTCCCACATTGCATTACACATCTCTCAGCCCCATGGAGGTCGGGCAGAGGTTTGTGTGTTATGGTCCAGGAGGGAGAAGAGGGTCTTTGCTCCCTTTATTAGGATTTAACCCAGATCTAGTGGCGCAAAGAGCATGAGCTCAGGCTGGTACCCGGGTGCTTTGCAGGGTGGACAGGCACGGCATCTACAGAGCCCGTGGGACGGGGGACACCCAAGGTGGGTCCTGAAGGTCAGATACGGGGAAGAAGCTGGATTTTTCCACCATTGATCGGCAACAACCACAATCACAGACATGGGCACTTGTGGAAAGTGTAGCACAGCCCCCGTGCACCAGAGGTGTCATTTCTTTTTTAACTTGGGTTCAAAGGTTTCTCCTCTCTCTGCCGGGGAGGAAGGTTTGTAGCCTGGGATGCCACCTCTCCTCCTGGCTGTCTTTGCCTCCTGTGTCTTCTGCCACAGGCTTTGGGAAAAGACCTTTTTTTGAAACACTTAAGTTTTTTTGGGGAGGGGAAGGAAAACAAAATTGCAACCTGATTACAGGGGAAATTTGCCATCTCTGCATCAGTGAGCTGTGAAACAAAACGTTCCCTGACGACATTAGGCAAATAGCAATTTACAGGGCCATCGAGGAGGAAGATAAAGCATCCCAGCACCACGGGCCGGGAGATGTAGTTTTTAGCAATAGGTTTCCAGTAACTTCATAACCCCCCCAGAAGGGAGCTCAGGTCTTTAAAGCTAGAGATACCCCAGACCCAAAAGCACAAGGAGGGCAGGTTTTAAGATACCTGTATCTTTCCAACCGCAGCCATTAGCTGGGAATCAAATCATAAGAGCCAGGGAAGCTGCCCCAGAGAGACTTTGCTTCCACACTAACGGATGGAGAGCTCTCTCCTGATCATAACCTGCAATGCAAAGCCTAAATACAAAATCAGGTAATAGAGAGAGGACCTGGCAAATGTGTGCACTGCAGTGATTTGAAACATGGTGAACGTTTTGAGTGCAGGGAGAAAATAACTCAGTTATAAAACAGCTACCTGAGAGCCACAGTAAAGATGGCTGTAAAAACACACTAATGAAATGATTCAACTGCTTTCAGGAGGGTTTGGGAGCTGAGACAGGCAGGAGGGTGCTTGTGCCCTGGTTGTATTCACAGTGTGCAGACCCTTCGCCTAGGCAAGGCGATGCCATCAGCTGTGGTGGGACCAGAAATTATGTTTCTTGGTGCAATGGCACTGAACTTGTGGCTATTGCTCCCAGAAAGCCCCGGCTTGTCTCTCCCACACCTCCAATGCTTTCCAAGCCCATAACTTCTGCTTAGCCTAGCTGAAATGGAGATGACCCATGATGCTTCTCATGTGGACTCATACTCACCCAAGCACACGCTGCCCGGTCTGTGTGGTTACCCCTCGCAGTGTCCTGTGTGATCTTGGCCAGCCGAGCGGGCTGGGGGCCAGCCAAAATCCAGCAGAGTACCCAAAGGAAATATCTCAGCAAAAAATAAGCTTGCAAGTTATGAAGATCCCCAAAGGTCCATTTTTTTTCTGGGGGGAAGAGGGAGAACTCAATGGCAGTGTGAGTATTCAATAAGTCGGGGCAGGCAGCTTTCTCTGTGCTGCAGAACCCGCTGCCTCTCCATCCCTCTGAGCCTGGATGAGAGACCAAATCCTTGAAATCTCCCCCAAATTTCCATGCTGGAGGGCCTCATTTTGGCTTCAGGGATGCTGCTCCATCCTCCCTCTGCCAAGCACCCCGGGGCCCTGCTCCTGTCCTCCCCCCCAGCTCCCCTCCAGCTTTTGTTGGAGGCATTTGGCTGTTGGTAGAGCTGAGCCAAGGCCAGCCCCCCTGGAGACCTCCACACACTCAATATCTTCTTCTCTGCTGTGCCAACAACAGATTTATTTGGGGTTTTTCTTCTTCCTCGTTCTGGAGCAGTTCAGAAAAAAAAATCACTTTCCAGAGACATCATCTGTGCTCCTGCTCTGTTCCAGTCAAAATCAAAAGGGCTTGGGTTGATTTCCAGCTTTTTATGGCAAAAAGTAAATAAATGCAATCAAAGGACGTGTCGGGGGGGAAGGAATTTCAGATCAAAAGATCGAAGCCGTTTATCGCAACCCAAGAAAACATGTCAAAAGGAAATTATTTTTATTTTTGAATATGTTTTTTCTGTCCTTTTTCTCCCGGAGTGTCTTGGTGTTTCAGCCATGAGCGATCAGGCGAAGCAGGGACAAATTGGAGCGACTTGGAGCAAACTCCTGGGATGCAACACACCCATCGCTCCCGAAACAGCCAAGGCGATGCTTTCCCCAGCCCCCAGCAACATCTCTGCCACTGGCCAGTCCTACCTATTTATCTAATGCTACAAGATGTGTCCTGTGAAGCTGAAATCACACAGCAGACTGGGAGCGCTAATGAAAAGCCTCACTGGAGCGGGTGATTTGGCCGGGGCAGGCTCAGTCTCAAGCCCCTGCGCTCAGCCTGGGACAGCCTTGGTGACACCACCATGGTCCCCAAAGTCCCCGGCACCTCTTCCCCTCTAGGGAGCATTCATGTGGGCAGCTTTCAGCTCCTTGCACCTCCCGACTGGCTTTCTGCATCCCTCTCTATGGGGACGCAGTCACCCTTTGGGGTTTGAACGTCACCCAGGCGAGCAGCATCCAGTCATTGATGAGGAGTGGCAAGGAGCCCTTTCCACGCTGCAGAAGGACTTTCCAAGCTGCTGGGACCACGGAGCCAGCTGGGGCAGGCATCTCTCCCACCATCACCTCTGCCTGCACTTGCATTTTGGGGGTTTTTATTGTTTTGGGTGTTTTTCCCCCTGCTTATTTATCTGGCAGTGTTCACTGAGCCTAATCCTGAGAAGCAGCAGTGTTCAGCAGGTCCCTATAGGCATCTGGGGTGGGAGAGGTAGTTTAGGGGAATGCACTGATTCCCCATGGAGCTACCCTCTGCTTTTTGATGTTTCTGAACCTCCTGGTCAGTGCCCAGAGTGGCTGGGAGGAATTAGGATCACCAATATGGGGGGGAAATGGGTGGGTAGATGAAGAGACACAACCCACATGGAGAAGAGGCACAACCCTTAGTAGCCACTAGAGAATCCATGGTGGGACTCAGACCCGCTCATGGACCTTGCACCTTGCAGGGGTGATGATGAGTGCAGGTGAGCTAGATCCAGCCCTTGCTGGGTGCTCCTTCCTAGCTCCTGGCTCGTGTCCCCTCTCTTGAGCTCCCCGGAGGACTCCAGCTCCGTAAATCTGTGGTTGGATAACACCAATCTAGAAATTACTTTTTTTTTCCCCTCGACTACAGATACAACTCAGAGAATCCTCCTGGTTCACTAAGTAATCCCAGGACCATTCGATAGCAGCCACCAGCATGACATGAGCGGCAATTATTCCTCATTTTGTTTAACTGCGTGCACGGGAGAGCCAGGAAAGGCGGCGTCTCTACACACACCCCCAGACCTAAACCGGGGCGATGTTTATTAATCTGCTCAGTGGGGTCCTGCCAGGTGAAATGTATTTCACTGTTGAAACAGAAAGAAATAGGCTCCCAAGAACAAGCAATATTATTTACATGGCATTGATCGGTGCAGAGCTTTTGCTGGCTCAGCAGTTTGAACCTCTGGTTTTCATCAGCGGAGTGCTTAACCCTTGGCTAATTGGATTTGCTGTTGTTAGTGTGATCTATGCTGCCTCCAGTTACTCTTTGCACGGCCCTAGCTGGGCACCCACCGTTTTTGACCAGGACAGGGAGCCAAAAGGCCTGAACCCCACCAAGGTCAGGGGGCCAAAAACATTTTGGTGTGTTGGGACATCAGCTCCCTGGTAAACAAAGCTGGAGCTGGGTGGAATTTGGGGCTGAGGAAGGTGGGCTGTAGTTTTAATTGTCCTAAATGGCATCTTGCAAAGGACAGAATTAGACCCTATAAATCCAGGGAGGGGGACAGAGTTTGTGTGAAAATTGGTTGTGATTAATTACTTAGCAGTAAATTTTTATTTCATTAATTAGGCTGCATCTGAAACTGCAGCCCTGAGCCTACCCCAGCAGGGTAAGGACATCGTAGTCTCAAGGTAAACTGAGGTACAGATGGATGAAGCCACTTCCCTGGGCCACCCGGGGGAGCTTTGGGGGACCAGGACTCCGCATCCTGTCCCCATCATGTGGGATCATGACAAGAGATGCTGATTCCATCCCTAGTCTGGTCTTCCCAGTTGCATCCCAGTTTAAGCCATTTTTCCCTTGGAGCTGAGCTGGTTTTTCCCACCATGGAGGTCCCTGACCTGCGGGGCAGTCCCTTCTTTGGGTTCCCAACAAAGAAACAGTGACAACAAAGAAAAGCTATAAAACAGTTGATTTGCAAGGAACGAGGATCCATGCTTTTTCCTGCACGGCCAAAAGGTTTCATTTTTCCCTGGACTGGCACCAAAAAACACTCAGTGTTTTGGCCCCAGAAGTGTGGAGACCCCAGGTGCTCGGCTCTCCCTCAAACGCCAAATATTTGGGAGGTGCTTTCTCCCATGGTGGGCACCCTCCTCCAGGGAAAATGAAGGGACCCAGCCACATGCTGACCCCCACATCCCTGTCTTCAGTCATGGACAAGAGAAACCCTTTAATCGGACATAATGCAGAGCCTCAACAGACGGGTAATTGGGTGCCATTTGCTGAGCCGTGTCACGGGGGGGTCAGACGAGATGCTCTTTCATGACCTTTAAATCCATGAACTAACAAAATTGGGGCCTTTCTTTGGCCATGCTGCTGGGACCACCAGCAGCATCTGCTGCCTGCCCTGCCTGGCTCTGCTGCGCAGGCAGCGACCGGCCAAGAATAGCTGTGTTTAGCAAAGCACCAGCTGAGTGTTCGCTGCACCCCTCTGCAGGGAGCGATCCCCCTCCATTACCTTGGGCAAGCGCTCCTCATCTGCTCCAGCACAGTCAGCTCGCTTCGCCAGGCTGGAGGGGGGACACGGCATCGCTGGGCACGGGGGTCCCACCCAGCTGTGCCAGTGGCATCGGATGGAGCCGGACCACCGTGAGGTCAAGCCCTGGGTCACCCCACCGGTGCCTGGCAAGGTGGGAGCAAACTGCGGGAAATTATTCCCCCAGGTGCTGAGTCAGTGAAATGAAAATGAGCATTTTACCTTACGGGAAGCAGTGAAGCTTATTTAAAATGCAATGGTGGTTGAAAGGGATCTGCCTCTCCTAATGCCATCTTGATAATATCTTTACCGAAGCACTTGAATGAAAGCCCAGAGCAGGTTTGGGGGAGCAGACACAGCAGCGGGGAGCACAGCTCTCTGTGCTGAATGTGTAGGACCTGACCATGGTGAAGCACCCCTTGGGTGCTGGAAGGAGGGAGGGAGCTCACGGATGCCCACGCAGTTCCGTCCATGAGCTCCATCCTCCCATCACCCAACGGTGCTTTGATTTTATTTATGGGGAATTTCTCGACATGCAGCGATTGCATGATGTCAGCCGAGGCAGAGCATCCCGCAGCTGTTCACCGACAGCCTCCGAGAGGTGGCCGGTGCCTTGGGGAAAACTGAGGCACTCCTGGAAAATCAAACCCTCTTTCCCTCTTTCTTGTGGCCCGGGCACTGTGGTGTTTTGAAGCTCTACTGACCCAGCTATCGATTCCCTGAAGCTGTTATCCAAGGTGTGCAGCCAAGAGTTTGGAAACCAGCTCTGGATCCAGGAATTTATAGAAGCTATTGGAAATTCCTGGAAAGGGCAGGGAAGCCCTGGAGTTCCCGGCAAGCTGAGGAGAGTCCTGGAGAGCTGCAAAAGTTCCCAGCAAGCCCTGAAAACCTCCTAGACAAGCTCCAGTACCACCGTCCCTGGAAAGTGCCAGGGAATTCCTAGAAAATACAGGGAAGTTCGTAGCAAGATCCTCGACCCAAGGAACTGCTGTCCCCTGGGCATTTCTGGTTTTCATGGACCTAACACCTTGCGGAGACCGCCCGGTGCTCCCAAGTGTTTCAGGGATCTACAGCCTGCTCCCCACCCCAGGGCTGCTGGCTGGGTGGCCGGATCCGGCTCTGGCTCCTCTCCCTGCAGGGGCAGCCCTTGCCTAGGGGTACATTTTTGGCAGCACAGGGGAATATTTTGCCAACCCGCAGTTGGCAGGAGGGGAACAGCTTCCCAGCACAGAAGAGGAGCCCCAGAAGTTTGGGACCTGATGGGCTTTCCTGTTCCCACTCCCTGGAACCACTCAGGAAGCCCGTCCTCAGCTCCGGCTGGTCTGGGGAAGAGAGCATCCCTCTTTATCCAGGGAGATATCTTTGCTGAGCCGGGCAAAAACACAGCCGAGAGCCCCCAGAAATAATGGTGCAATTACCAAAGTAATTATCCTGGCTGTTGTGCAAATCCTGCCCAGTTAATGTCAACAGTGAGGGGGGGGCAGCACGCAGGTCCTGCCTTAATTAAACTTCCCCCAGCCAGTCAGAGGAGATGACTGCGGAGAAGCTCTTGTTATTGCTTTTATTCCCGGAAAATAAATCTCTCCCACTGTCGGGAATATCCCTCCATCCCCCGTGATGTGGGGCATCTCCACGCGCAGGACCACGGTGGTGGAGGCGGCATCGTGGGGCAAGAACAGGGATGGAAAAGCAGTCGGGTCCTTCATGGCCCCTTGGGTTTTGTGGTCTCTGTCCCTGTCTGAAAAATCCCACCACGGGGACAGAGCTGCACGTGGAGGGGACATGGCTGGAGGCACCTCAACGGGAGCACAACAGGGGTGGGGTGGGACTGCGGAAAAGGGGCCCTGATGGCTGTTGCTGGTTGAGAGAAGACCCAAGGCACAATGGGGGAGATGATGGGGGGGTGGATGGAGAAGGGGGGGGGGGGTAGTCTGGGGCACAGCTGGGGCTGACCTCAGCGGAGGAAAATTCTGTTTTTCACCCTCCCTCCCTGTTCTCTCTCTGTGGCATGAAGGCATTGGGTGCTTTATGATGAGGTCTGGGGGATTTTTTTGTTTTTTTTTTTAAGAGCGTATCATTTTTTAAGGGGAATATTAGGTTCTTGGGAAGGTGGCAAGATCGGGGAGAGGCCAAGCATCTCTCAGGGTGCAGGGGTGCCCATCCCCAGCTCTGCCTCCTCCTCACAGGTGGTTTGTGCAGCCTCAGAATGCCTCATTAAAATGCAAATTTGTCCCTGCCTGCTGGGAGCAGATAGTAAAACGCTAAACAGGAAAGAGGCAGCGGAGAATAAACAGAGGGCAGCGCGAGAGGGGAGCTGGAATAGAGGCTTCTTTTAATTATTTTTCCTCTTTCTTTTTTCCTTCAATAAGATTTGGCTGTTTGGTGGGGGTTCATGTAATGGGACCTGAAGCAAGAAGGGAGGAAGGTGCCGGTTTCGGACTAGCTGGGTGCTGGGGCGCATGTGGCCGGTGGCCGGTGGCCGGTCCTGGCGGGTGCCACCCGTGCCTGGCGTGAGGGTGGTCTGCAGCCTAAATTGCACCATCTCCAACTGCTCTCTTGGGACTTTTTGTTTTATATTCCATGTCCCAGCTGGTCATTCCTGATGGGAAAAAACCCAAATTGCAGTAGTAGGAGTGAAGAGGACCAGCTGGGGAAGAGACCAGGCACTGTCAGAATCCATCAGAGCCTTCACAGTGTTCCCATTTTCCTGGGGTTTGTCCCCAGCGGTTTGCCCACTGCCTGCTGCTGCATTTGCTGCCGGACTTCAAGGGCATCAGGAGCCCAAATAAATTGTTGGTGAGCTTCTTCCCTCCTGCTCCTAATGCCCAGGGTAGGCTTTTGAGGGCTGGGGTGGTGGGTGATGCTCAGGGGCAAGCGTGTGTGTGTATTTATAGGTGTATGTATGTGCATATATGCACACATGCACCCAAGCAAAGCCCTTTGCATCAATCCATACAGGGACTACACATATATATATAAAAATATATATATGCACACACATATTATGTATGCATAAATATATACATATGTATGAAGTATAAATGTATACATATTTATATATCAATAAATAGATAGCTATGCAGCTCTATAGAAGTTTTTCCTCTCTTCATTCAAAAGCGAAGCCACCCTGAGCAGGTCTCTCACCCTCCCCGCTGCCCCTTGCCCAGCACCGCACCGTCCCCAGCAGCTGGAGGGAGGCAGCGATGCTGGCAGGGGTGACTGGACGGAGGTGCCTGGGTGGCAAGAGCTGCTGGTAGGACATGAGCTGGGGGCGAGGGGGGTGTGCGTGGGCATGAGAGCATCATCAGCTCCCGCAAACAGCTCGGGCTCCCCTGGTCCATGGGTGCTGCCTTCCCAAGGGCTCTTAGAGACCCGAGCCAGATCCATCAGCTGAAATGGGAAGTGATGGGCTGGAAAACCGCCACTGATGCTTGGTGTCAGACCTTGGGCCTGGCTACAGCTGCCGAGCACCGGGAGGAGGCAGTGGGCGAGCAGCCAGCGCTGCTCGGGGGGGCTGGTGGAAAGCAGCCTGAAGAAGGGGGGCAAAACCTGGTGCAGGGCCAGCCACGGGGACACCCCACACCAAGCCCAGCCAAGCTATCTTGTCCCTGACCCTTACAGGTCTGTGTCCCCCCCCCCACCGCCTTCCACCTTCACAGCCACCGGGACACGCTCACGCTGCCTTGTCTTATTACAATTATAAAATTTTATTATACACTCTTCTTACCTCCTTTCCCCCCTCCTTTTCTTTTTTTTTTTTTTTTTAACAAATATTCATATATGTTAATTTAACAGGGAGGTTTGGCAGTTCCAAGCAGGGAAGTCAGCTGTATTAATTTTACTGCTCGGAGCCGCTATCAGCTCAGCAGCTCGTTCAGCCAGACCTGGGTCCTTTAGATAACGGGGCACAGTAAAACCTAACTGCATCATCCACCTGGCCTTTGAGCACATCTCAATTCCCCCATATATATATGTATATATAAAATCAGCATAGAGCGATCAGGTAAGTTTTAAGGCCACTCGGGGGAGAAACTTTCATAGCCCAAAATTGATAAACTCTTTAAAGAGGCTTTCGAAACACCGCACACCACCACGGACTGCTGCTTGCCTGCCAGGGAAACTGAGGCACGGGGGCCAGCGAGGATGGGGCTGCAGCATTGCCTGGTCCCTGACCACCCGTCTTTGATCAGGCTGCCCAAGAGGGGAGGATTTTGGATGGGGGAGCCCCAAATCCACAGCTTTGACCCCAAAGTGCTCAGAGCTTAGGTGGGTGTCAAAGCTGAGCCATGCCCCAGGACTCTGGCAGTGTGTGTCTCCCCCAGCAGACCCCACGCCCACCGGGGCTGACCCCCAAACCGCTGGGAGCACCCACCCCGGACACAGATACGGCCATCACAGTGCTGCAATGCCTTTTGGTTTTGGCTTTTTGTTCCGTCGTTTTTTTCTTTTCTGGTCTTTTATTTAAGAAAAAAAAAAAAAAAAAGAGACACAGTGGTGGGTAACTTCCGATCCAGAAATAATCCACTGCCAGCCTCCACCTCCCCCCTCCACCGGGTGATGCTGGGGGGGGGTCCCCATCCCCACACGCTCAGTGCCCACAGGTATGACAGCACAGCCCAGGACCACCAGCCCTCCAGCCCTGGTACCCGGGTGTCCCCGCAGGGTTAACCTGGCTGAGGATGCTCTGTGCTGGGCTGGGAGATGGGGTGGCCCTGGGCTGGTGGGGGGCCTCTCGGCTGAGCTGGAGGGGCTGGGAGCTGCCGCCAGCACGGGGTGACTGGGGAGGCATTGGGTTATGGCAGTCAGAAGGCACCACGGAGGCTGAGCCTGGCTCCAGGCATCCCTGCTGGGCTGGCACTGGGGAAACTGGGCCAGCACTGGGAGACTCAGGCCAGGTGTGGTTGTGGGTGTCCCCATGCAAGCTTGGCCCCCCCCGGGGTGGTGGGAAGCCCCCACACCACCTCCCAGTCCTGGAGCTACATCTCAGCACTGGGCAGGGGGACAGAAACCAGGGGCTGGCCCTGGAGGTCCCAGCAGAGCTGTTGGGTGGGGGGGTCCAGCACCAGCCCTACCGCTGGGAACAGAGGGAGAGGCAAGGGCAGGCAAGCTCCCAGGCAGCAAGCTTGCTGGCCACCCCCAAACTGCCCCTGCCCGGGGGCCACAGCCCTTCCCAGGCAGCAAAGGCAGTCACCCACAGTCCCCAAGGGTTGTTCCTGTGGCAAACATTACTGTCACGGTCCCACAAGACCCACACCAAAGGGAGTGGGGCGAGCCCAGCATTTGGGGCTGGGACGCAGCAGGCGATGGGGACAGCAGTGCCCCGCATCCGTGGCCATGGGGTTCCAGCCCCTGGGCAGCCATCCTCCCCTCCTGCCTCACCCATGCAGCATGGCATGCAGCAGTGGGCTCCAGGTGGGGGAGTCCCCCGACACCCCAACAGCTGTGGGGCAGCAAATCCCTGAACCAGCAGCCACCTCCAAAATTGTGCAACCGAGTACAGCAAAGGCAGGGGGGCTGCCTTTGGGAAGCCCCCACCCGCCACCTCCCTGCTGGGCTCTTGGGTTGGGGGGGGGGGGATGACGACATGTCCCCTCTTCCACCCCCTGCACAGCAGGACCCACAGCATCGTCCTGCCCCATTCGCCATTGGACACGCGCACACACACACTGAGGTTTTGACCCATCCATCTCTGTCCCCTGGCTCACCTCCCTTGCTGCCCCCTCGCTGTGGGCCGGCAGGTTGGGGGGCCACACATGTGCTGATGCCTCCCCTGTGAAAACCAGACGGTAAAGGGCAAGAAAAGAAAAAGGCCCCCGGGAGTGCCTTCCAAGGGGGTGAGTAGGATGTGAGATGTGAGGAAGAGAGAATGGGCAAGAGAGCCAAATTTGGGTCTCCAGCCCTGGGGAAGCAGCTGGCGTGCTGTGGCATGGTGTGGCGTGGCACGGGGTGGCGTGGCGTGGCACAGCCTGGCATCCCCCTCCCTCCCGCCCCATCCCCTCTGCCCCTGCATTAAGCGATCTCTTTGATTCTGCGGATGTAGTTGTGAAGCTCTTCAGGGTCTTGCAGCCCCATGTCCTGGCAGACCCACTCCAAGTCCTCCTCATCAGCAATGGGGATGGAGTTGTAGGCCAGCTCGTCGGAGGGCAGGGTGGCAAAGGTGGTGAACTTCACCCGCTTCCTTTTGGAGGTGGGCGAGTTGAGCGGGTCCTCGCTCTGGTCCCGCGTGGAGCCCCCCGAGGAACCATCCCCGCGACCATGGACCTGGCTCTGCACGCTGGTCTGCGAGCTCCCGCTGCTGTGGTGGTCCCCATGGCAGCAAGTCTGGACATTTTCCAGGGGGTTCCCGGGGCTCTCGGGCTGCGGGGAGAGGTCATTGTGAGCCCGCAAGGGCTGCCCATTGCCCAAGAAGACCCAGTGGTGGGAATGGTCCATGTTGGTCTGGCCTTCAGGTGGGATGCGTTTGTGCCGGTATTTCAGCACAAAGACAATGCAGTTGATGAGGAAGACCAAGATGGCCAGACAGAAGACACCTAGGAGGGCGTACATGCCTATCTCCAGGTCCGTCAGCCCCCTGGTCACCTGGACGAAGCCAGTGGGGATGGTGGGGAAGTCCTCGGTGGGGTGAGATGCACTGGACATCCTACTGTCCTCGCTTGGCTCCTCTTTCCTCTCCACCTCTGCCCGCAGGGTGGTGCTCGCCCCTGTCTCCACCAGCCCCAGCTTGCTGGACACATGGTCATAGTCATAGGTCGGGTCCTCCTCGGACCCAAAGTGGACCCGCACGCTGGCCAAGGCTGTGAAGAGCACGCTCTTGCGCTTTGTCTTCTGGCAGGTCTCGCAGATGACAAGCTCAGCCCGCAGCAGCTCCCCTGCGCCCTCGCTCTCCGCCACCACCAAGGGGAATGCCCGGTCCTGGGTCACCGAGACCACCTTCTCGTCCAGGCTGCTCACCACCAGGTTGTAGTCCTTGGGGTCGTAGAGGGAGAGTGGGGCTGTGGTGCCATCGCTGTAGGAAATCCACAGGCTCAGGAGCGCTTCCTGTGGGACCAACACAGGCACCGGTTGCCCAGCACGATGCCAGTCCCACCTGCACCCGTTTGTCCATCCCTCTATCTATCCATCCTTCTCTCCATCCAATTCACCTTTTATCCCTCCATCATCCACCTTGTTCCTTCCAACCATCCCCTAGTTTTTCCCTTTTGCCTGTTCTTCCCTCAATTTTCTCCATGCTTGCCCAGGCTCACCCCAAATCCCAGCCCCAGAGGTGCCAGTTGTGGCTACCAGAGCTGGGCTGGGAATTGTACAGGATTTCTTCCAGACCCCTGTGTCCCCATGGCTGTGTCCTGTCCCCAGGCTGGGTACAGTTGGTTCATAGGTCTGCGTGAAGGTTTCTGGGGTGCTTTTGGGGTCACCAGGGTGTCTGGAGGACAGCAGGTGCTGTGGGCAGGATTTGGGAGGGGGAGTTTGCAGATGGGAGCCCTTACCCCACCCTAAGTCCCCCAGCGGGCCTCCCAAGCCCGAGTGCACCCCACTGGCCTCACCTGCTTGAAGAAGCTGAGGGTCTGCTGCACGGACGTCCGGGCAATGATGGTGTGGCTATTGCCGGGACTGGGGTGGAGGGACAGCGAGAGGCTGGAGACCACCTGGGCCTTCAAGTCCGTGATGCTGACCTTCTCCTCTGCCACTGTCACCAGTGTCTCGCCCAGCACTGCCTCCATGAGCGGGGACACGACCTGCAGGGGACGAGGGTGCCCCATCACCGCCTGCCACCCCCAGCCAAAGCGGCAGAGGCTGGCAAAGGCGGCTGGGGGGGTACCTTGAAGAGCGTGGTGCCCGGCTCCCTCCCAGCCAGTGTGAAGCTGTCCACCATGTGGGCCACTCGTGGGTCGTCCACACGCATAAAGTCGCTGACCAGGTCGGTGACCTCCACCAGCCAGTCGGGCCCCAGCATGGTGACCACCTGCCCTGTGCCCTCCGCCGCCGTGGTGTGAAACTGGGTGAAGACCTGCAGTGTGGCGTGCTGGTACTGCAGGGCACAGCCCCGGCTCTGCTTCCGCTCCTCTTCATCCTCCTCATGCTCGCTGTCCCGCACAGACCTGCGGGATGGGGCAGTGGGTGGGCAGCGCCACCAAGCTCCCCCCTGCCGCAGCTCTTCAACCCCCCCAGCAAAGGAAAGGGGTGGCCAGACAGGGAGAAACGCAGGGTCTCCCCAAGCATGGGAAAAAACTGGTGGCTCCTAGCCAAAAAGATGCCTGTTGCCCATGAGGTCTCTGAGGGCTTTAACAGGACCTGGCAAGGGGGGGTCACCAGCATCTCTGCCCCTAACCAGCCAAGAGGAGAAGACATCTCAGGTTGGGACGGACACCTGGAGGTCTCTAGACCTCAAAGCAGGGCTAACTTTGGAGTTTTGACCATTGCCAAGGATAGATGTTCCCCACAAGTGCCAGCATCTGACCACCCTCATTGTGAAATTTTCCTCCTTCCATACAAACATGCAACCTGTGTCCATGATCTCTCACCTTCTCACTGGGGACCCCTGAGATGACTCTGGCTCCACCATCTTTAAAACCCCCTCATTAAGTAGCTGAACAAGGCAATTAGACCCTCACCACCACATTCACCTTGCCTTCTCCAGGCTGGACAGTCCCTGGGCACAGTGGCCCCAAAGCACCCACCTCCTGTCCGGCAGGATGGGCACCCTCCAGCCCTTCACTTGGCTCAGCCGGGCATCCGAGAGCTCAATGTGCAGTGGCAGTTTGGGCACCCACACCGTCATCTCCAGCGGGGCAGAGAGGTGCTCATAGGTGAAGGTGACCCGGGCGCTCATGGAGCCTCGTGACTCCTTCCCGCTGACGAAGACGTAGTCGCAGCTGCTGGAGACCTGGGGGAGATGGGAGGATGGAGGGTTGCAACGCTCCCACAGACACACCAGACAGCCTGGCATGAGGCTGCCCGGAGGATGGGAAGTGCTGGAGGAGCAGAATTTCACCCGGCATGTACCAGGTTAAAGGTGGCCCCAGGAGCAGGGATGCTCTGTCCTCCCCAAGGTCCCTGCTCAGAGGCATGGACCCACACACACCACGTCTGTAACATGTATTTCCCTCTGATCCAGCTCCTCTGCCAGCCCTCGCAGGCACCTTCATTTGATGCTTCAGCTTCTTTGGCCCCCACGCTGAATTGTACCCCGTTACTGCGCTTGAGCTAGAGGCATCCATGGGTGCTTTACAGAGGTTGCAAATTGCTCACCCTGGATATTTGCCTCAAAATCTCCTCCACCCATGCCCAGAGGGCACAGGCAGCGAGCACGGACCAGCCACGTGCCCATGTGCAGGTACCCACCAGTGCCTCGGCCCCATCTCTCCTGCTAACCCCAGGAAGAGCTTCCCAGAGTCCACCTGAATTCTCACGTTCATCTTCTCTCTCTCATTCTTTTAATTCCCATTTATGCAAATGCCGTTAGTTAAATATGCTATAAAACAAATACATCCTGCAGGGGCCACTCATTACCAACCGATCCGAGCCAATTAAGGAGCTAAAAGGATGCCACAGCAGCATCGCTTGAGTTTCGGCTTAGGCCGTCAGAGTCAACAGCACCTTCTCCTTCCCAGCAAGGGTGGGAGGAGACAACCAGGCTGGGGAGGCTCCAACCTCTCATCTGCAGTGGCCCCATGGCCCAACCCCAACCCCCTTTCCCTCCCCCTACACCATCAGGAATTGCATCTGAGTTGTTTGCTGCTGGGGTAAAATAAAACCCATTTGGTCAGCCAGCAGCACAGTCGCTCTCTCAGATGCACCGAGCATCTCAACAGCACAGAAAGGCTTATTTCCAAGAAGCTGCTATCCCACGTGGATTCTCTGATGGCTGATAAGGGGTTGAGTCCATCCTGCATGGTAGCTGACAGCGGAGGTGATAGCATCACTACCTCTCTCCCCACCTTATCTTTGGGCACCTGTGGTCACTGAGCTGCAGGAACCTTGTATTCCCAAGCCCACGAGCAGGGCCTGATTTCTACAAGAGCTCCATGTTTCAGCTGCGGGAGCCCACCGTGAGGCGCCCGTGGTCCCCAGGGCTGGTGGAGGAGGTAAAGCCTGGGACCTGGGCTCCTTGGGAAGTCCCCGCTCCCTGGGCACAGGAGGGAAGTGCAATGCAGGAGGGTTTGTTCCTTGTCTTCCTATGAGAGATACCAGCTCAGCACATCTGAAAAGACAATCTCATCTCTGGCGGGGCAGCATCTGAATAAAGATGAGCTCCTGGGCAAATCCTCCAGCAAAGGAGTGCTCTGGATATTGTGCCATTTATCACAATAAATATGATAGGCTGCTGCTTGCATTACCTTAGCTAATAAATGCCCCCGGCTGCTTCTTCTGGGGTCCACTTGCTTTGCAATTGGGGGGGTTGAAACTACAACAACAAAAAATCCCAGCACATCAGGCTTGTCCTGATGATGGAGTGACTGCAGATTAGCTTTTAAATGAAGTGCATGCTTGTTCGGCGAAACTTCCCGGATTCGCAGCAAGGCGTCGGGAAGCGAGAGGCTGAGATCTGCCCGGGCTCCGAGCCAAGGCACTGCTGGCTCCACTTCTGCGGCCAGGAGCTCCCCCCTTGGCACAGCCTCAAGCATGGGATCAAGGGGACACATTCTCCAAGGCCCTTGGTAGTAGGAAGAGCCACTGTGGCTGGTGGGACCCCATGTTGGCCACTCAGTGGTCCCGGCGGTGGCTGTGGGTGACCAGAGTCCCCGAGGCTCAGCCCCATGGAGCTGACTTGCTCCTGGTGGGTCCCCAAGCAGATGTGGAATGTGGGCTCCTAAAAAAGGTTCACACAGCAGGTGAGGTTGAACATCTCCCATTGAGCGTCGCTGGTGGCAGAGGTGGTCCTTCCACTCCCTCTGTGTCCCTCAACACGTACGCAATCCCCACGGCCACAACACAGGCAGGGAAGTTTGTACGCTACCTTGGGTGATGAGGTCCTTCTCTCTGGGTTGAGCACGGGCAGTCACCCTGTGTCACCGCAGAAGGGGATGAGGGTGACAATTCCCACCCGTGCTCTCACACCATCCTTCACGGGTGGCCCTGGCAACCTTCACAGCTGTGTCACCACCAGGTCCAGGACATGTTCCCTCCATGTTACACATGAGAGCAACCACCACCGAGCCACAGGCGGCATGGGGAGAAGCAGCTCCCCAGCCCTCCTTCACATTAAATTATTTACAGTAACAGATAGCGCATCCCACTATGTAAGCTTTGATTTATGTAACAGGTTTACAGCCCTGACACTGTAATCATACTCCCCAATCTCAGCAGGTAACTGAGAGCTCCCTCGGAAACGAAGCTCCAGCACAAACACAAAATAACTCAGCGAGAAATTGCACGGGGCTCCGAGCGGCGAGCGGGAGGCGAGCCGGGGCCGGAGGGCTGCTCCATGCATTATTCATCCCAGCTTGCGTGCACGTGTCTGCTCCCCCCAGGTCTGGGGACAGCGTGTAAATAGATTTATGAGTAGAAAGGCAGCACATTAAACAGTTTAAGTGTCTTGGAGTCCATCCTGAAGTGTATTATTGCTCCAGTGTTTTATCACGCTGCGGAGGACCAGTCTCCATAAATTAGCCCCGGCACTGTAAATCGCACAGATCAGAGTTTTAGTCAAGAACTTGGGTAAACAGTTTGTGACAGCGGCTGTCACCCGCCCGCGCACCCACAGACCAGCCAGGGAGAGCAAGTCCCAACGCAGCTGGGGCGCGGGGCAGGGGGGCCGGGGCTCTGCCTGTCACCCCTGGCTCGGCTGGGCGAGCAGCCAGCGGAGAAGGGGCCATGCCACCTGGGAGAGCCCAGACCCCCAGCGTGGCTCCCTGCCTCTTCCCGACGCAGCGGGGACACGCAGAGGGTGGGCTGGCTGGGTGCGTGCAGGGGGGTGGTGTTTGGGAGAAGGTAATGATGTCTAGGAGCGGATGGATGGGTGGATGGAAATGGTGATAGAATAATACGGGCAGGTGGGTAGATGGATACATACAGAAGTAGAAAAATGTATATGGATGAATGGGTCTGATGATGGAAAAATCAGGGCTGGATTTGAGGACCGACTGCAGCCTTGGCGGCTGGGATGGATGCATGGGCAATTACTGCTGCTGTAACAGCACACCTTTTGCATTCTCCTTATCAGCATCTCTCCCATGAAGCCCATCTTGCTCCTCTCCCTCAGCCCCCCTTTTCCCTCCATTGACCCCAACTGCCCAGCTCATCCCCCCATGCCTCGCTGGGGCCAGCCCCCAGCCCGAGCTCAGCCCGGCGTCCGATCCGAAGGGGAGATAAATGTCACCTGGAGGCACAAGTGAAGCCACTGATGGAAACATGCAGCTTACACTGTGAGGTGACAATATTTCACCTTATCAGCACTAAGTGCTGTGATAACCCATAGTTATAGCTGCCGCCTGGTGCCAGTCTGCGCAGCGTCAGAGCATCCCGCAGCCTCTCCGGGGACAGTGACAAAGTGTCTTGTCCTTCTCCCAACAGATCTCAGGGAGAGGCACACGTGGACTGAAGCCACCGAGGGGATGATGCTTGGGGTGGGGTGGGCTTGTGCGGCACGTCAGCTCAGCCACCAGCCCCAGCTCATCCAGCTCCAGCCCGCACCACTATTGCGGTCAGCACCCCTGAGGGAAGCTCAGCCCCTCGCTAGGGCCACGAGAGCCTCTTCCCTGCACCCACCTTGATGATGTCTTCGTTGTTGGACTTGCACTCGACCATAGCCGAGACGTCCACGATGATGCCGCTCAGCTCAATGGCGATGACCTTCACAGGAATGGCCACTGTCCGTCCCGTCAGGATGGCTGTGTTGATGATTTCTGTGTCCTGGGGACGGGGCATAAAGGGGACCATCACGTTAGAGGGTAGCCTGTCCCTGATCCCGGCTGGCCCCTCTCCTGCTCCAGCCCTAGGGCAGAGAAGGACCCATATGTGGGTGCGTAGACAGGATGTATGGATGTATAGGTGCTACAGGGCGGATGGGCTGGTGGGAGATCCCTCAGGGGGACTCAACCCATCCCCAACATCAAACCAGATAAGCTAAGCAGAGGGCAGGGACACAACCCCAAACCTGCTCACCATGGCCAGGGGCACGATGGCCCGGATGTCCCTCTGGATGACCGTCAGTTCTGTCACCACCTTCTCCAGGTCGGGCGGGGGGTTGCGGCCCCGGTAGTCAATATGCCACATGATGCGGCGCGTCACTGACTGGCTGGTGAAGTTCTCCATCTCGAAATCCAGCTGCATGATCTCGGAGGAGGAGTCCCCATCCCTGGGCAGGAGGACAGGAGGGGGATGCAGTGAGCTGGGTGCCCGGAGTCCCAGAGACACTCTGGGATCAGCATCGGACAGTCTCCTGTAGTGATGCAGAGCATCCCCAGCAGGTCCCTTTTCAGGTACCCGTGCCTGTGCTGTGGGTGCCACCATGATGCTTGTTCCCAAACACAGCAGTCCTGATCCCTCCCTCCACCAGGGGCTGCTCCAGTGGGAACCTGCAGATTCCCATGGGAATCTTCCCAGTGGGAGAGAGAAATGTATTTCACTGTCTCTCCCCAGCAGGAGAAAAACCTCGGGGGCTCAAGCGGGTGCTCTCCCATGGCTGCTGGGTGATATATTATCACAGGGTGAGTGTGTGGCCATGGCCCCAGGGGACAGTGGGTGGCTGCAGGCGCTGCCCTCATCTCCCCGGCTCCGTCTTCCCGGCAGCACGGCTGGATTTACTGCCCTGGGCTGCTCCTGCTTGCACGCTTGTCTCCCGCAGGTGAAACCCCAAGAGTCCCACACCCAGGAGGGAAGCATGCTTGGGGACAGCAAATAAGTCCCTTTACAAAAGCCCAGCTCAAGCTGTTGATTTTATAGCACTTTCCAAGGGGATCATATGGGGAAACTGAGGCACAGGAGAAAGCAGTTCAACCACAGACAGCAGGTGGGACAACACTGGGCTGGGACTTGGGGCAGGGCTGTCCTTCAGCCTGCCCGGGCAGCCATGGGGATGCATGGGGAGGATGGGCAGGGAATAGGGAGGTAGACAGGACCAGCAGGGAATAATGACCCCAAGACCATCAGCTCATCAAAACCCCACTCATTTAATGCAGCTGCTGAGGACAGTGGGACCCAGAGCTAACAGACAGGGAGCAAACCCTGGGGTGTCCCCAAGGTGGGATGGGATGGAGAGGCTGAGCACAGCCAAACCCGGCACATAATGCCAGTCTAAGGGGACGAGGAGACTCAGCAGCTGGTGTCCCTTGTCCTTGGCTCGGACACAGTCAGATGGCAGCAGCATAAATCACTCTTACACCCCATCCCTATGAGCAAACCTCCATCAATGCGATCCTGCCCTCCCATTTCTGTGTCCAACCTGCAAATCCCTTGGGGGGACTTAGGGTTCAACCGCCCGCCCAAGTCAAACTTTTCCAATTCTCCCCCAAAACAGAGCATCCCCAGGGGACACCCCAGAGCCCCCACAAACCACAGAGCCGGCAAAAGTCCCCCAGAGCAGGAGGAGGGAGTGGGGTGAGGAAAGGTGAAAACCCTGCAGAAGGGGAAGCCAGGACCAGCCCCTCTCTCATCACGCCATGTAGCAGCTATCGAGAAATTCCTATCAATCTGGGGATGCAGGATACAGTTGGGTTCCTCTCTGATAAATATCTAATGAGTGAAAGGGAGCAGAGAAAGGGGAGAGCAAGAAGCCGGGGCTGCTCCAGGCCACAGTAAGCCCTGCTCCCTGCTCCCGCGGCAGGGATGATGGGCTTTGCAGCGGAGCTGCCACACAAGGGTTGGTGGGGTCCTGCTGGGACTTTGTGCCCCCAAGACAGCTACAGAGGTGCAAGGGGAATTGCCAAAGGCCACTCAGTCTGAAGAAGGGGATTTGGCTGCTCACCGCCTCTTCCAACGCAGAAGTATTAAATACAGCCGGGAAAAGCTGGGTTCAAAGGCAAACTAGAGCTGCAGCTTCATGCCAGAGGCAGTTCACCGTGGGGTGCCCCCAGGCATCCCAGGAGCCCTGGCAGGGGCCAGCCACCATCTTCTGCCCTCCCCGAGCATCATCTGCTCTCAGCCACAGCAGGGACAAGAGCTGGGCTGCCCAGACTGGGGGAATAACTTAGGATGCAGCTGCTGGCATTCAAAACGTCCAAAATTGCCCATTATCACCCCAAAGCTCAGGGCCCTCCCCCCGTTCCTGCACAGCTGGCGCTGCCAAAAGCCCCCAGAGCCCCGGTGAAGCGAACTCCTCTGGTTGCACAGCCTGGAGGGCAACACGGCTTTGAGTCATTCATACTTTCCATTCCGTTAATATTTGATGGAGTTGTTTGTCTAAAAGGTGATTGTAATCACTTTAAATTCATCCTCCGTCTCTAACCTTTCCAGGCTGATTTGAAGCGGCGGCGGCAGACGGGGAGAGGGGGAAGGGGGAGAGGAGAGGATCTCGCTGCCGCAGGTCTGGCAGCCGCGTGCAGGGGTGCTGGGGTGGCTGTGCAGAGGACGGGGTGGCTCGTGGCCCCGGGGACACTCCGATGTCAGCCATAGGGCTGCAGGCTCGGATGCTGCGGTTGCATTTTGTATCTGGAAGCAATGGTGTGGGGTAAAGGAAAATCCACCCTCCAGGTAAACCCTTTGGAGGGGCTTTCTGCAGATAGCTTTTGAGCTCACGTTCAAAGCAGTCAGAGCTGAGGATCATCTTTCTGCAACAGCTCGTCCCCAGCTTTACTTAGTTTTAGGGTGAGGGGCAGACATATGGGGAGATTTCCAACACAGAGGGCAGGAACGGCTCAAGTGCATCAACTCACATTAACACAGCTCCTGGAGACATTTGTCTCCCTGTCCCCAAAGACATGGTGATTGAGATGCCATAGCCAGGGAACAATTGCACTCCAGCACTTCAAAGTCTTTCCTGCTAGTGATTTTGAGCCCGTGCCCATTCTCTGTGTCCATTCTCTGCCCTTGCTTGCGTGTCCTGCCCACCTGGATGCAAGGGGCAAAGCTGCCCCTCACCCTTGCAGCCTCCATGCGCTCACAGGCCAGTCCCACATCTCCCTGTCTCCAGGCTGAGCAGCCTCTGGGTTTTCAACTTGGCTTTGTGGGTCCTCACTCCTTCAGATCATTCTCATTTCTATCCCCCGGACTCTCCTCAACCAACCCAAGCTTTTCCCAGAGCCCCAGGAACGGGCATCATCCTCATATCGAGCAGGGTAGAACTGGCTCTGCCTGTCTCAGGTGCTGCCTTGGTTCATGCTCCCCATCTGACACTCATCCATCACCTTGGGGACCAGATGGGACCTTGCCTGGGGACTGCTCCCCTTCCTTCCCAGAGGAGATGCCAGGATAGTCAAAGAGCTGCTGCCTCTCATGGTATTAAAACTTCTTCAAAAATTAAAATACTTCCACCCCAAACTGGGGGATCCTCCATGGATTCACAATTCAGCCCCAAAATCCACCACGTGTGCTCACCAGCATCCGACATGGCCAGGCGATCCCGGCTCAGAGCCAGGAATGAAGCTGCAAAATGGTACCCATGACTGATGAGTGCTTGCTTGAGCCCCAGCTTGGTCACCTGTGCTGACCACGGAGCAGATCCCACCTGAACCACCACCTCACACAGCCCTTGGGCAGCTGCCTGCCCGACCACAAACCTGCCCACCTCGGGCTACAAAACCCACCTTCACCTGCCCTTTAGCCAGCTGCACGGTGCTGGCCGAGATTAAAAACCACTCAAAAAATTAAGCCCCTTCCAGCGTCGGTGCGGGAACCTCGGCTGGCCTGAGAGTTTGACCCCAAAATTGCTCATCCCCCTTTGGTGCCTCCAAGTCCCATGCTCCGGGCTGTGCACTGCTGTACCTCAGTTTCCCCTGCCAGCACCCACATGGCACTGCAGCCAACCAGGCATCCAGGGTGGGGATGAAGGGAGAGCCACTTTCGGCCAAACCCCAGCAATTTCCCCAGCTCCCCCTGGGCTGGGGTGGGGGAGAGGGGGGTCCCTTACCTGGGCCCGGGACTGTCTGCCCTGGCCACATCAACGGTGGCAGTGGAGTGCTTGCCGCCCGTCAGCAGCTCCGAGCTCACCAGCCACTGCCCGCTCCTCGACTTGGTGCTGAGCAAGTTAACGCCTTTCTTGGCCTTCACCCTGCGGAGAGCGACAGTCAGGGCCAGCCCTTGCCCCTGGGCACCCCTGGACCCCCCTGGGCACCCTGCCATAGGTGCAGGGGGATTTTTTTCCCCCCGATCCCTCCTGGCTGTCGGAAACATCATCCAGGCTGGCAGCAACAGCCATGGGGCTGAGCCCACCCCTGCTCCTCTTTTTCACAGGATTTTGTCCCATCCATCACCCCTCCAGCAGGAGTTTGGTCCCCCAGCCCCAGAGGTGCCCCCCAGGACTGTAATACCCCTGTGGGGCTGGGCATCCCTGGGGTGAAGGACAGGAGAGTCTTGAGTGCCGTGTCCCCTGTGCCAGGGGCTCGCTGCTGGCCCAGTGGCCACAGGGATGCTTGTAAATGCCCTTTGAAGGGATGTGGCTGGGGCTTGTCCCTCCATCCTTAGGGACACGCAGCGAGGGGGGTTCCCCCGCACAACTCCCCATACTGGGGTGCTCAGCACCTTCTGCGCGCTGCCCCATTCTGCTCCCACCCCAGCTCTGGGGGACGCGGGGAGCCCCTGCCCGCTCTGCAGCAGCCCCATGGTCATACCGCACCTTGTCCCCAAAGTGGCTGTGAACAAACCCACATCTGCTGGCAGGGCCCTAATCTGCAGGGCTCCCAGTGCAACTGGGAGCAATGGGAAGGTAAAGGCAGCAGTCCATAGTGGGAATGCAGAGATGGAAACCCTAAAAGGACAGCCCTTCCCTTCCCTCCAAGAAGCTCCCACTGTAAAGCCCCAAAATGTTGCAAAATCACATGCTGGCTGCTCCTCTGTCCTCCCTCACCTTCCCAAAGCCCTGCCAGACCCGGTCCAGCCCCCGGCAGGTCCCATAAATGCAATACACCCTCCCCATCCTCTCCCTCCTGCCCACGGCTGCGTTCACACAGCCCAGCCAAAACAACCACCCCCTCGAAAGGCAGCTGCTCCCAGAGTGGGGACAACCCTGGGACCTTACCTGAGCGTGAAGTGCTCCACCGTGGAGTTGGACATCAGGTAGAGGAGGATGCTCAGCACCTCACCCGGCTTGAGGGGCTTGTCGGGCAGGCGAATGAAGACATTGCTGTCCAGCCGATGCTCCTGCATGGGCTGCCCGGCTGTGGGCTGCAGGAGGCTGACACTGCCGATGCGCAGCAGCGGGTGCTGCGTGGGACCCTCGGTCCTGGCCCCCCCGGCCCCACGGCGGGGGACCGTCTCCCCAAGGCACTGGCCGGCCCCGTCGGGGGCATGCAGGGTGTAGTACAGCTCGGCTTGCTGGCTCTCGCCCGGCACTTCCAGGCTGTCAGGGCTCTTCCGCCTGCCCAGTGGCATGGCCGGGGGGCCAAACCAGGCGTGGGGCAGCTCTGCCTGCACTAGGCATGTGGCCAGGCTGCCCCGCAGGCGACACGAGCTCTTGATCTCATGGGCGTCACGGAAAGCATGGAGCCGCACGCAGGGCAGCCGGTCGGTGACATCGAAGTCATCCCAATCCCGGCCAGCTACGTAGAAGAGCACTTGGACCACGGGCTGGTTGGCCACCAGCCGGGGCTGGATGATGAAGGCGCGCACCTTCCAGTTGACGGTGAGGCGGTCGGGGACCTCCAGGGTGCTGGAGGGCTGCAGCTGCTCCTTGGGCAGGACCAGCCCTGTGCTGAAGGGCCCCAGGGTGACGTTGAGGATGGGCAGCTCCTTGGTCTGGAAGACAACGAAGGGCTCGGCGCGTTGCAGCGGGGCACTGCCGTTGCCCACCGGGCCAGCTCCCACCTCCTTGAGGAAGAAGGCCAAGCGGGTGTTGGACAGGCGGTAGCTCACAGGCAGCGTGATGGCACCGGGGGGCTCGGCGGGCTCGGGGCTGGGGGCTGGCCCCTTGGCATGGGCTGCAAAGGGGAGAGAGAGTGTGGGTTAGTGCAGCACATCCCCCCCCAGAGCATATCCTGAGCCCCAGAGCAGGGAGAGCAGACCCAGGCAGGAGTGGTCCAGCCCCGTAGCGAGGAGGAGCTGGTGCTTCAGCCCTTGGACTGCTTGCAAGGGCAGCAAGAGCCTGGCTGGGTTTCTCTCCTGCAAATCAAAACCACAGAAGACCTCCCCAGGACTTTGGGCATCATTGTGCTTCCCGGCGGGTGGCTCTAGCCTCACCAAACCCACCCTCGGCACGGGATGGGGTGTCCAGTGAGGAGGGATGCTCAGGGGCTGCCCAAGGCTGGGCCAGGGTGTGTTGAAGCCACATCCAACCTGGGTATTGCCCCTGGGGAGCCCAAAACGCTGGTCACCCACCCCAGCACCCATGCCAAGGCACCGGCCGAAACAGCACAGACCTGCTCGTAGAAATTGGGCATAACTGGCTACATCCCTGCTTCCAAACGTGTGGAGAAAAGGATGCTGAGTTTCTCCAGAGGCTCGTGACCAAAAATTAGGCAGGTCCGGGCTACTTTTTGGCTGGCAGATCCCACCAAGTATCTACGATCGAGGCTTTCCTCCTGTTTTTAGCTCCCAGATCACACAGGGAAGGTGGCTAAATCAGCTCCTTCGCCTCAGACCCGCTCCGTCCCTGCGGGCTACCTGTAAGGGTGGTGTGACCGCCAGCCTGTCACTCGTCACCCACGCAGGGGTGCCACCCACGTGGTGCTGTCCCTGTGCACCAAAGCTGGCCGAGCCCCAATTTTTCCAGGCATGGACATGACCTGGTGGAAAAGTGATGAAGATGATGTTGGTGCCACCTTGTGTAAACCCCAGCAGCGCCCAGGTCTGATGGCCCTTAGGAAATCCCTTTTATCCTTCATTTTGACCATTTTGCCTTAAAAAAAGAATGAACACCACACAGGCAGAGCAGGCAGCCACTGCGCAGGCAGCGTGCAGTACCTGATGGCCATGCACTCCCGGGGGCCGGAGCTGCCCGAGCCCCTCGGAGGGAGCCGGCTACTCCACTGCCGCAGCCGGCAAGCAGAGAGAAAACCCAAGAAAATCTTTCTGCTAAAGCAGATGCTGCAAAAGGCGGTCGGTGCGAAGCCGGGCCGATGGCACGCGCTGTGCCGGCAGCTGCGGGAGCCTGGAAGACATCTCAAGGTCTTTGCATCCGCCAGCAGCTGCCAGCAATTCCCAGGAGAGCTGGGTCCCCCCCCGCCTCCCTCAGCTCTCCGCCAGCCCCTCGCACCCCCTGTTCCTGGTGCTGATTGCAACCGCTCCCAAGCGGCTCCTAAGCAGGAGAGCCCAAATTACCAGTGTCAAACAGCAGTGTGGATGTGACGGCTCAGCCCCCTCCCTGGCAGGGACTTCGGAGCGTGCTGGGACCCCGGAGTGTGCTGGGACCCCGGAGGTTTCTCCAGCTGGGACCATGGCCTTGGCTGGGCCCCCCGGGGCTGAAGGGGAAGCAGGACCCCGCAGCCCACCCAGGGAACTCTCTGCTGCAGGGCGCGGGTGCGTTAAGCAGCTTAGAGTGCTCATAAAAGGATTAGCACTTGATACAGGGATGGGCAGCATCTGCAGCTACGCTGCCTGGAATGAAATTTGTCCAAAAGCCAGGCAGAGAATTCTCTAGGGCCGGGCAAATGCCAGGGATGTGCTGCCAGCATCACCAGCAAGACCACCATGCTGGCACCACCATGGGCACAGCTCTGGCACCTGCCACGCTTGCCACCGGCTGCTGAACTCATCCCGCTCGCCCGCTGTTTTCCCACCTCCCGGAGAGCCAGGAGCTGCTGCAGAGGTGCTCAGCCCCAGAAAGCACCCATAGGTGCCACTCTGCTCAGAAATAACCACCAGCGAGGGGCTTTCTGCTCCACCGGCTCATGGAGGTTGCTTTCTGTCGCAAAACGTGAAGGTTGGCATACTCCCTGCATCCCAGCTGACACAGCTATGGCTGCTCCCACCATTCCCAGCAATTAGAAAAGGCGATTTTTTCCAAGGCATGAGATTATTTGCGGAAAAGGATCCACCAGCTGAAGCGACATGAGCCTGACTGCTTGGGTGAGGTACCGGCGGGACCGAAGGAGGCAAGGGCAGCCAGGGAAGGAGGCTCATTGAAATAGCATCAGTTTTTATCCCTTAAAAATCTTTGGGGTTTGGGGAAGGATCAGGTCATTTCACAAAGAAAACCCACCCAAAAACCACCCGACTCAATGCCCAGCATGGCCCCAAGCAAAACCCACCCTTGGGATGGTGCAAAACACCTGGTGTCACCTTTGGTGGGGGGACAGGAGAGCCTCTGTGCCACCCCAGCAAAGCACCCAGCCCACACCCAGCTGCCTGCTGGTGAGGGGCACCTGCTGCCACCCGCTGCACTGGGAGGGCAAAAGCAGCCAGTTTTTCGCCTGCAATTTGGCACCCAGCCCCGGCTCGTGGCAGAGAGCCCCAGCCCGAGCCCCCAGCAACAAGCTCCTTCCTCCTTGCCATGGGGATTCTCTGATGGCAAATAAGGGTTGTGCGCCGGGGGGTGATGAGGAAAGCCCCTCTCCTCTCTGCAGCTGAGCGGGGCTCTCAGATGTGTGCTGGGGACCCTTCATGACTCAGAACAGGCACCACTGTGCCAGGCCCTGCTGTGGGGGGGACACCCAGAGTGGCCGCAGCACCGAGCCCACGCACAGACCTGCACCCCGGCCATGCCGGATGGGGAAGGGAGTGGGGACGAGCTGGGATGGAGATTAATGCAACGGTCACAATTAGTTCGGTGCAGGCGGACTGCCGGCACCCAGAGAAGCTATTTCCTTCCACAGACAAAATGCATTTAAATGATGCTATAATCTGTCGCCGGGAGGGCGACGGGACTGGCGCCTCTGTTCCTCGGCCGTAAACTAATCCTGCCGGGAGAGGGTCTAACCCAGCCTTATCCAGCCCAGGGTGGGTGCCAGGAGGGTGGGTCAGAGCCCAGCGCAGCCCGAGCCTCTGTGCTGTGGTGGGACAGAGGGTGGGGAGAGAAGGAGAAGGGAGGAAGGAAATGTATGGATGAATGGCTGCTGGCTAGGTAGCAAAGAAGAAAGGATGGATAACGATAGATGAACCAGCAGAGAGAATGGAGGGTCGTGGATGGATGGATGGAAGGAAGGAGACAGGCAAATCAGGAATGGTTGGACAGCAAAAGAATAGCTCTAGGAAGAGGGAGAAGAGGCAATGGATGGAAGGATGGATGGACAGCACAATGGCTCAGGGGATGGAAGGAAGGATGGAAGGAAGGATGGAAGGAAGGATGGAAGGAAGGATGGAAGGAAGGATGGAAGGAAGGATGGAAGGAAGGATGGAAGGAAGGATGGAAGGAAGGATGGAGAGCACAACAGGTCAGGAGATGAAAGGAAGATGGATGGAAGGATAAAGGATGGACAGAGAAGCAAAACAGCTCAGGAGACTCCAGTGCCCACACCACTGTTCCCAGCCCCCACTCTGGTTTCTAGCAGCCCCTGGGAGGGAAGGCAGCTCTTGTGCCCCCACCTCTGGCTGGGTTTGGGAGGACAGAAAGGTTAAGCCCTGGCCACTGGCTCTGCTCTGCGGCCCACTGTAGTTAACGGGATTTGCAGCGCCTGACCTGCATTCCCGGGTTTATTAGGCTGGCGCAGAGGGGACCATATGGTCCTTCCACCCTCACAGCTCAGCACCGCAAGAAAAAAGCAGATCTCCGTGCCTGGCCAGGCTCCGAATGGCCCAGGGGCTGCCTGGACCAGCCCCAGGCTGACAAGCCACCCCAGCCCCACAGCAGTATGGGACATGACTCCTGTGTGTCCCCTCCTTCCCACCCCACAGCAGCCCGCAGGGAGCCGGGGTGACCTGCAACCCACAGTGGGGAGAGGGGGGAAGACAGGGAGATGGAAACACAGAACTGCCAGCAACCCCCTCGCCAAGCCCCCACATCTGCCCAGCCAGATGTGCCCCACGCTGGCCACAGCCGCACAGCCAGATGGGCTGAGCCGCTTTCCCCATCCGCGAGGGCAAACGGGGACAGCGACAGCACCCTCCAGCCATGCCTCAAAATCAAGAAGATGCCCCAGGCCGAGGGGCTTTGGCACTGCAAAAAGCAGCACCCCTCATCAAGAGCCCCGCTGCGGGGTTTCAGTCACCACCAGCCACCCTCTTGCTCCATCCCCCCTGCTTGGCGGCGCTGGGGTCAGACAGACTGACTGACACATGGGAAGAGAGGCTGTCGGACAGACTGGACGTAGCTATGGCTGGTGGGGGACACTGGCTCATTCGCCTTCCCTTCTTTCCCCAGATGCCCAGCAAACGGGGCATGGGGGGAGCATGGCTTGGTCCCTCCATCCTGCACCCGCTGCAGCCTCGCCAGCCCCATCCCTGCTCCCATCCACCATCCCGAGGCCGAAGAGCCTCCTTCTCCTCATTTTCCCCTTATCCAGCACTGATAGCCAGCACTGACCTTCAGCTTAGCCCCAGCCCCAGCTGTCTGCCATAGGGATCACTTTAGCTACGCTCCGGGGGTGATCTTTATCCTGGCTTATCCTGTGGGATGCAGCGGGGGGCTCCCAGCACATATATCCCCACTTAGCAGGGGAAGAGCATATAGGAAAAAGCTCTGGAGAAGAAGAAGAGGGAAGGGAGCTTTGAGGTCATGCCAGGAGGGTTAAAACCTCTCATGGTGTTAATGGGCAGTGCTGGGGGCTTGGTGTATCAATGGGCCAGACGGAGGTCCGAGGGAGATGCCGAAATAGTGGTGATGTGAGACACCAGCCTGGGCTGCCCTGTCTCCTGCCAGGCCACCGCCACGCACAGTGGCCACCACCACGCACAGTGGCCACGGCCCACACCAGCCCATCGTGGCTGAGCTACTGTGGTGGTCCCGCATCAGAGCGAGCTGGGAAAGTCATCCATAAAGCAATGACTTGAGCTGACACGATGACAAAAACCCCAATAAATACATGGGAAGGGCTGCGGGGAGGGACGGCGGGGTGGTGGCGGGGAGCTGTGTTACTGTCCATAACAGAGGGCTTCACACTGGGTCCAAGCCTGGCTCAGGACTCCTGTGGAGGGGTTCTGGCACTCACTGGTTGCCAGGATTCCTGGCCACAGGATGAAAAGGCAGCAGGATTTCATCAGTGGCCAAAGCCCCCGGACACGGGCCCCGGGACCCTGCCAACTGCAGCAGCCCAGCTATCGTCTCCGGCTCTCTGCAAACACAAGCAGGGGATGCTTCTCCTCACAGCCACGCAGCAATATCCCTCCCACGGGGCTGCAGGGACCACCAGTCATGCCGGGACCACTAGTGCTCCCATTCTGCCCAGACCCTGACCCATATCAGGGTGACAAGGTGACGATCCCACCCCTGAATCAGGAAGACGAGGGCAGGACAGGGCGCTGCCTCAGTTTCTCCACATGGGTCAGCACCCGGATGAGACAATGGGGTGACAGGTCTACCCAAAATGCCGAGAGCCAGGGGTCCATGGCAAAACCCCGCAGCCCCCGAGGAGGAAGCCCAGCCCGGCTGTTCCCCACCAGGACACCAGCACAGATATCCCAATTAGTGTTTCATTTCAAGCCAGCACAAAGCCACCCCGCTCCGCCGAGCATCCCCCAGATCCCCGGCTGAGCCTTCAGAGACCCAAAATCTAGTGGTCCAGGTTTTGCCCCCACAGCTGTCAGAGCCAAGCGCAAAGGGGAAACACAAGCGGCAATGGCCCCAAATGCCAGGGATGTCCCACATCTGGAACTCCCACATCTGGAACTCCCCCATCTGGATGTCCCAACAGCTGGATGCTCCAGCTAGAGGTGGCCCCAGCTCCCAGGGAAGGGCCGGGCTCGCACCCCATCTTCCCATCCGTCCTGGGAACGGGCATCGCACCCATCCCTTTCCATCCCCGCCCCGTAGCACTGATCCCCGCCATGTCACACTCCCACCCAAGGGGGATCAGCACCTCACAAAAAGGGGAAATAGAGGCCTCCACGCCTTCACCTCTCCCCAAAACTCAGTCAGCCCCAACATGAGCCCCGCTCCACTCCACGCTTCAGCGTAGCCGGGGAAAAAAAACACCCAGTAATAAAACACAAGCCAAAATTAGAAAACACAAGCAGGCCCCTTGCGGAAACCTCCGAAACGTTTCCCAGCAGCCAGAGCCTTGAAAATTGTTTTCAGCGACATAAAAGACAACAAGCTCTCCCTTCCCTCCGACGCACCGAGAGCCTCCATCTCCAGTCCCAGCTAATTGGAACTCAATTAAGTGAATAATTGTTACAAATGTAAAATTACCTTCCCTTGGTGCGCGGCAGTGAGACGGCCCGGCTGTGGCCACGGGGAAGGGAGGGACGCGGGGACATGGGGATGCTCCCGGCCCCCAGCTCTGCCCGCAGCCGCAGCAGCGATGGGGTGACAGGGCTGGGAAGCCCCATGGTACCAAGAAGTGCAACGCTCAGCCCAGGAGGTTAAACTGGTCCAGGCTTCCCAAAAACAGCCCACGGTAGGAATTGAGTGAGTGCTGGCCAGGAAAAGTGAATCAAGCCTTCCTGCGAGCAGCAGCGCTGGCTCCAAGTGGATTCTCTATTGTCTAATACAGGGTGGTGCTTATGCCTGGTGGCACTGCTACATTCTCCTTTCTTTTAGGTCCTTGAGACTTCTCCCCTTCCAAAAGGTCCAGCCCAGCTTCATCGGCAGAAGCAATAAAATAAGAAATGCTGGTGGGACTCAGCCCTCGGCCAGCACACAGCCTGTATTTTGGGGCCGGCAGCACTAAGCAAAAGGGAACCATCCCCGCGCCACACCAGGTTGTGGTGCTGAGCTCTGCATTTCCCCCAGGAAATTATTAAAAGAGAGGGGGAAAAAAACCAGCAAGAAACCTAAAGGAATAAATAAATATGGCCTAAATGGGATGTGCCGTGCAGAGGCGCAGCCTGCCATAAATTTCTGGAGCAGGCAAGGCTTTTACGCGGCAGCTACTTTAGAGCAATTTCCACAAATCACGGCAAGGGACAGGCCAGGGGACAGGAGGAGAGGGCCTTTACGGAGGAGGAAGAAAAATGAAGGAATGAATTAAAAGGAGGGGGAAAAAAAAAAAGATGAGGAAGTGCCTGACCATGAATGTCCACAGGCATGCCTGGGGGCTCCAAAAGGCAGTGGGTGGGGAGCAGCCCCAGATTAAAGCCGGCAGCCCCTGAGTCCCCAGCTGTTGTGGGTCCTGGGCTGGGTCCCCCCCCCATGCTGGGTTCCCCCCATGCCAGGAGCTGGGAGCAGCCCCCCAGCAGCAGGCAAGCACAGATGGTTTCCCCAAATAACCCCCCTGGGGAGCCAGAAGTGGGAGGACAGGCAGCAGGGGAGAGCCCCGAAGGGTGGCCTGGGGAAGCAGGGACAGCAGCTCCCCAGGGAGAAGCCCCCAGCATCACAGTGTTGGGGCGGAGGCGATGCAATGATCCCCAAAAAACCCACGTGTCCTGCTCGGATCCCTGTCCCCTCTCCATCCCCTCCCACCATGGCCAGGAGCAGGAACATCTTCCCAGCACCCTCCAAATCTGAACACCAAAGCTGTGCCCCCCCCCAACTGTCACCGCCAGCCAGGGCTATGCAGAGTGACACGTTTCAGACTGATTAGAAGCCGATTAATTTTCCCCCCTGGTGACGTGTGTCAGACTGTGTTCGGAGCCGGATTCAATTCCAGATGCACCCAAGGAGCACAAGGAGCCTCAGATAAACCCAGTCCATAGCCAGGGCTGGGGTCCAGCATCATCCCCAGACCCCAGCCGGTGGCCCCAAAAGCAGGGTCAGGGACAGGCACTGAGCTGGGGACTTCACCAGCTCAGCACTTTGCCACCTGGCAAAGCAGCCACAGCACCAAACACGCATGGCTCGAATACATCCCCTTCCTTTTTTTAATTTAGCTGGTACCCAGAGAGGAGTGCATCCAGCGGCCGCACCGAGCTGGCAGAGGCAGGTATTGCATTTTCTACCTTATTTATCTTCAAGAGGGAAAATATAGCTTTTCCTTAAAAAAAAAAATAAATCAAAATTAATTCATTCTCAACTTTTGCCAGTCCTGGGGAAGAGCCCAGCCCGGCCCAGCCAAGCCCATTTAATCACAGCAAAACCTGCCCTGTTAACTCTTGCAGGGGCTGGGACTCGACAGTGCCTGCGAGTGGGGGCAAAGCCACCCCAGCAGCATCTGCTTGGGCTTTCAGCAGAGCTATTGAAAAATCAAGGACGGCAAATATTGTCCAAGCGATGGGAAAATGCTTGCCAGCAGGAGACGGCGGCTTCATCAGAAGATTGCAAATTGCCTTGATTACGGTATCCTCCCAGAAGGCAAGACCAGCGAGCAAGGGGCTCAGCACCCAGTCGGCGGCAAGGGATGTGTGCACAGCGGGGAGCAGCAACAGGTTGGGCTACAGCTTAAGAAAAATGAAGGGACCAGTCCCCAGGAGAGCCACATCCCAAGGAGCAGCCTCCGCACCCCAAACCCGGGTGTTTGGGGGAGAGGAGACAGCCCAGAAATCCCCCAGCCCAGCTGGTGCCTCCCGTGGGGCAGGGATCGCTGGGCCACCATCAAACGTGGCTGGAAGACCCCGTTTCTCCCAATTTTCATGGAAACTGAGTTCCAACCTCCTCTGCCCTTAGCGAGGAGCACCAGGATCTGCCTCACTTTTCACTATTGAACCATTTCTCTTCCTGGCATCCCATGTGGACAAACTCCCCGGGAGGGACCCAGTCCCCAAAGGCATCACTGGGGTCCCCTGGCCCCATCACAGCGTGTCCCACCCCAGAAGCAGCCACCTCCCTCCCTCCCAGGGGAGCTGCTCGTTAGCAGAGCCATGTATTTAATAATAAAAGACTCTGATTAGATTAGCGAGAGTGACCTTTTCCAGATGGATGGGATGCTCGTACGGCAGCAGCGACGGGCGCCACGCGGGAGGGGAACACGCGGGCAGCTCGCCAATTCCTCCACACACCCATCGCAGGCGATTTCAGCCAGGTGATTGCAGGAGCCGAAAAAAATAGGGTTATGCCGTGGAAACACCCCTTCCCTCACCCATCATCTCCCCACACCTCCCAGGATGAGGCCGCGTCCTGCTGCCTACCTCCCTGTTAGAGCCTGGGGGGCTACGGGAGGCGTGGAGCTGGGATGTGCTGGTGCAACATCGGGGATGCTCTGCAGGGACCCGGCTGGGTTGGTTTTTCCTTTCCTCCTCTTTTTAGGATGCAGAGAGGCTGGGCGAGGAGGGACCTCAGCAGCATGGTGGGGTGAATTAAATAGCAGCACTTAAAAAAAAAAACATAATAGCCACGTTTCTAAAAATAGCTGAGCAATCCCCAGCTGGGGGGTTGCTGCCACCCCATGCTCTGCCTTAGTTTCCCCCAGCGATGCAGCAGGGCTGAGCCCAGGGTGCGGCATTGTGCACGCACAGACGCATGCACACACAAAAGGACGGTTCTGGCCGAGGGTATCAAGGCACCTAACACCTCTCAAAATCCCCAGGGCCAAACCCTGTGACTGATGCTTGCCAAAATCATCGCTCAGAGGATTTCCATCGTGCCACCGATAGCATCCCTCGTCCTTCTCTCTTTCCTTGACAACACTGAGAGGACAAAAGGGGTAGAAGAAAAGGCAATTACCCGGTGGGGTGTCAAACTTCACACCTGTGTCCCAGCACAAGCATCCTGCTAGGATTTAAGATATCGGGGTTGGGGAGAGATGGAGTGGGCCCTGGGGTCACGCAAGGGCACTGAAGGCAAAACTTGTGCCAGGTTTAACCCCGCTCAGAGGCCGGATCGTGTCCTCTCACCTGCCTGCCAGGGTGAGGAAAGATCCTATTGCCCCTTCTCTGCTCCTGGCTGGAGCTAAGGATGCTCAGCTGCTCTGACCCCATCGGCATGGCCGGGATGGGGGCTGTTAAATGCCGGGTGTACATTCTCGGTTCAGGCGTTAAATGAGCAAACGCTGAGCGTACGCTCCTGGTTCGGCAGCGAGTTATTGCACATCTCCACCTGCTGGTCTGAAAATCATGGAGCTGGGAGATGCTCCGAGCCAAAACAGGGATGGGGGGTGGTCTGTATCCCCCCCCAATGGGGTTGGGGTGTGCTGGCTGAAGCCCCCCACCAGGGATGGAGCCACGGGCCACAGCATTGTCCTTCACCCCCAGCCTCACACCTGGGAATTGCCCATGGTGGGAATAACCAGTGGGAGATATGGGGAGAGCGGCATGGCCCCATCCCCACCAGCAGCAGGACGTAGGTGCCGGGGCTGTAGGATGCAGCGCAGGACCCCAAGCCTGCCTTGAATGCCAAGACAGATAACCCCAGGACCCCTGGACCACTGCCTCTGGGTGAGTGCTGCCTCCAGGAGAGGGGAAACTGAGGCACACTGCAGGGACAAGGCTCAGCAGGCAGCAGAGAGAAGACACACAGTCCAGGCTCAACCCCATGGACAGCACAAGTTATTTTGCAAACTGGTGAGTAAATCCCCCCCCCCGCCCTGTGCCACATCCCAAAAGGGCCGTTACAGCTTCACAGCACAACTGTGCCGAGCACACACCACTGGCACCCTGTACCGCAGCCTCGGGGTCCGCCTGTCCCTTCCACAGCCCTGGGGCCACCCCGGTGCCATCCCACCCCAGAGGTGCCAAAAAATCCCTTTCTGGAAGCAGCTGATCTGGGGCCAGCAGTCAAGCGGCTGCCAGGGCTCCCAGTGCTGGCAGGGGAGCTCAGCAGGGGCGAGGCTGGTGCTGAGGGTTGTTCTTAAATAAAAAACACGGGAAAAGGGAATAAAAAATCCTGGCCAGGAGAGCAGGGCACTGCTTCACCGCTGGCTCACCCCTGCCACCAGCCCGAGCGATTTATAAGAAAGGCTGGGAGAATTAGGAGCTCTCAGCTTCTTTTTCTAGCTCCCTCCGAGACCTTTATTTGTCCAGGAAAGGCAGCAAGGGCAGCTGCACATCCTGAAAAGAGCCTAAAAACTCCTGGCAGAGGCTTCTCTCCCCGCCGGCACAGGCAATCTCCCGCAGCAGTGTGGTGAGCCCCAGCCCCGCATCCGGCACAGGCCACCCTCGCCTGCTTCACGCTGGCATCACTGCCATGGGGACCTCCCACCCATGGCATCCCCCAGCCCAGGGGCCGGATCCTGCCCTGGGATAAACCAGAGGCCTGACCCACAGGGCTGTTCGTGTCCCAGCATCAACAGGGGGGCTTGGAAATGCCCAGGAGGGGATGCGGAACAGGGGGCCGCATCCAGCCCCTGCACCGGAGGCGATTCCTCATGGATCGCTCCCACAGGGATATTTCCCGTTGCCTGCCAGCAAAGCCGACAGCCACCTTCAGCAGCGCATCCGCCGTGGG
This sequence comes from Gavia stellata, assembly GCF_030936135.1. Classification (NCBI taxonomy): domain Eukaryota; kingdom Metazoa; phylum Chordata; class Aves; order Gaviiformes; family Gaviidae; genus Gavia; species Gavia stellata. The sequence continues at coordinate 6,264,338 of NC_082618.1, forward strand.
GAAGTGCAGATCCAGACGGCTGAATCTCATCCAGGCAAATCGAGGAGTGGAAGGAGATCGCGCTTCCCTGCCGGCTGCCAGACCCCTGCCTGCAAACCCCCGGACCTGGTGGTCCCAAAGAGGAGAGCTCTGCCCAGCAAACCCTGCTCGGGCAACACCCCAGGAAACAGCCAGTCTTGGGGTACAGGAGGTACATCTGCCACCCCAAAGGATGCTACGTAAAGTTGCGGTGCTCGCCAGCCTGGAGCATCTCTGCTCCTGCTCCTCCATGGGAGTCAGAGTGTTTTAGGGGGGGAACCCCCTGCCAGCTCCCCGCAATGCTCCCCAACATCTCCCCTCCTCCTTGTTTCACCACTGTGGGTGAGCAGCTCCCCAGGCTTCTCAAAGAACCTCAGGGGGGCTGCAGATGCCCGAGAAAGCCCTGCTTGAGCCCCAAAAGTGCCTTGGCCAGGGGCTGCCTGTGCAAAATGGAGCTGGGCACAGTCCATAGACCCCTCCAGCTCCTCGGGGGTCTTGTTTGAGCTGGGCAGCACAGCCCCCGGGACATGCCGAGCCCGCGGCCGGGCTGGCAGGAGGGGTCTGGGTGGCTCCCCCCAAACTGCAAGCAGCCCCCCGCTTGCCGCTTAGCCAAGCCAGCTGCCGGGGAAAGCGGCTTTGACTGGGGCATCTGTGGGGCTTGGTTTTACACAGAAACCATCTGAAAAAACCATCCACGGAAACCAGCCCCGTGTCACACAGGGTACGTGACCCTGCTTCAGCCTTGCTCCCCAAAAAAAGCCCCCAGCAGCAGGTGCCGACATCCCCAGGGCTGTCACCAGGCCAGGCCAGGATGTCACCGCAGCTCGGCCATGGCACGGCACTGATTTGGATGCAACTCAGGGCAAGCGAGTGCAGGCAGCGGGGGCCCCCCCTGCCCAGGCCGCAGGCAGGGGCAGCACCACCAGGCCCAAAACCCCTGCCCCAAACCCCATGGGGGGGGATTAGTAAGAAGCAGAGGGATGGCAGGGTCTGCACCCCCATCCCCACATCCCAAAATGATGCCACCTCGGCAGCGCTTGCCCTGTAACTCAGCGCAGGCTGGGAAAGTGCCTGGGTGCCTGTCTGGGGGATAAGCAAGTGGATAATAGCGGATAAAGCCCCTGATCCTCCTGCTAAAGCAGCTCTGCATTAAGGAGACAAGGGGCAGGGGGGGCTCGGGGTGGGGGGACCAAAGTCCCCTCGCCCCATGTCCTCCCCTGCCACCCAGCTCCCTGCCCGGGGAAACAGCCCGCTGCAAGCGCTCGCAAGCACAAGCTGTCATTTTATTAAGCCAGGAATAAACTCTAATCTTTACCCATTTCGCTGGGGGGGGGCACAGAGGACCAGGGGAGGTGGCGGCTGCGGGAGGTGGGGGTCCCAGCTGGGCACAGAGGGGCAGGGGCTGCCCCTGGGGGGGGGGGGGCAGATGGGGCTGGAGGGGGGAGATGGGTGCAACCCCCCCCCCCGTATTGCAGGCACACACATAACATCTATATTCCGCCCCCCCCGCCCGGTGCCGGCAGCACTTACCGGGGAGCAGCAGGGAGCAGAGGCAGCAGAGCAGAGCGCCCGGCCCGGGGTGCATCTTCTCCGGAGAGGCCATTGCAAGGTGGGGGGCAGCCAGAAAGCCGGGGGGGGCCGGGCGGACCCCGAGCAACCCCCGCGGCAAAAAAAAAAAAAAAAAAAAAAAGGAATCCAAACCAAGCACCAAAAAAATCGCAGAAATCCCCTAAATCCAACCACGTGCGAGCCGGGAGCAGCAGCCAGCGGCGGAATTGGGGGGGGGGGGGGGGGGGGGGGGCCGGCTCAGGTTAGGGGGGGCTCGGCTTTGCCCCCCCCAGCTCAGCGAGCAGAGCACCCCATCTCCGGCCCCCCACCCCTCCCCACCCCGCACCCCAAACCTGCCGCAACCCCCCCAGTGCCTGCAGGGCGACCGGGGGAGCGCCCAACCGGCGGGGGCGGGTCCCCCTCCTCCTCTTCCTCCTCAGGAGCGGGGGGGGGGGGGAGAAGAGCACGTGTAACCCCCTCCCGGAAAAAAGAAAAAAAGAAAGAGAGAAAAGAAAAGATGTGCTGATGAAGGATGATGCTGCAGGGCTAGCAGGTCGCCAGCCCCCCCATGCACAAGAATAAAAACAAGATTTCCAGGCGCGGTTCTTCAAAAAAGCTGAATTAAAGCGCTCCCCCCAGGAAAAAACCCAACGGGAACAAGAAACCACAACCCGAAGCAGGCGGGTGAATAATTAATCCCAGGCAGATGCGATTAATCAGCGGCAGGAGCAGCTCGGCGGCGGAGTCCCCGCATCCGAAGGCAAAGTTTGGGGGGAGCGGGGCCGGGGAGCGGCCGCCCCACAGCCCGAGGGGGGGTCGGGGCTCACCCGCTGCCCCCCGGCGGGGGCTGGAAGCGGGGGCACCCGGCCATGAGCATGCAAAGGAGGGGGGTCCCCGCTTCCTCTGCCCCCCCCCCCCCGATTAAAGAGAGGGGGTGCACCCCCTCCTGCTCGCAAATAAAATTAAAGAAGGGGTGCGGGAGCCTTGGGGAAAGCGGCAAGTTTGGGGGGTTCTGCCCCTTGCCCCCCCTCTGCCCCCCCCCTCCTGCCGCCGGCGCCGGCCGTGCCGTGCCGTGCCGTGCCCGCCGGGGGGGCCCCGCCGCTGGGCGCTCCCGTGGCCGCTCGCCCGGCCGGAGCCGCATCGGGCTCCGGTGGGTGCCAGCGCGGGGAGGGCGGCAGGGGGAGGCGCCTTCCTCCTCCTCCTCCTCCTCCCCCCCCCCCCCTTCGGGCGAGGAGGTGGAAGCCGAGCGGAGCCCCGCTCCCCGCCGGTGCAGTGCGATGCGATGCCAGGCGATGCAATGCAATGCAGCCCCCACCCCCCCGCTTCCTGACACCCCCCCCAGGAGGTTTCCTCCGACCCCCCCCATCCCAGCACCCCGGGGTGCTGCACGGGGGGGCTGCACGGTCGGCCCTGCCCTCCCCTGCGTGCCATGCACCGCCACCGCTGAAATGCAAGGGGATAATAATAAAAAATGGGGTTTGGGGACCCCCCCGGGGGGGGGAGCATAGATGCACGAAGCACCGAGGGGCACATGCCTCGTCACCCCCGGGGTGGAGACAGCCAGCTGGGTTTGGTTGCTTCTCTCCACCCTGGGGGGGTTTGGGCCCCTTCTTCATCCCTGCTGTGGCCAGCGTGTCCCCTGCCTCTTGGCCCACTCTGCCAGTGTCACCCAGGGGGGATCAGCCTTGTCACCCCACTCCCTGTGGCACTGTGCACGCAGGCAGGGCCCGGCTGCAGCCCCTGCACACGGCCAGGGGTGGCTGGAGACCCCCTGTGCCCCCCTGGGGATGGGGGATCAACCACCACCTCACCCCAGTCCCTCGTGGGCACACACCCAGGGACCCCCTCCGCAGGGCCCGGAGAAGCTCACAGCATGGCTGGAGAAGGATTCCCCTTGTCCTAGCTTGCCGCTGCTGGCACAGAGTCACGGGAGAGATGGGTTTTCGGGGAGTGTTGCTGCCTTCGCACCCTGGCAATGCCACACTCCCCCCAACTGCATGGTGCCCAGGGCGGATGCCCGCGTTTGGGGACCGAGTCCCCATCGCAGCCATTCCCTACGTGGTTCACGTGTCCCCTCCCCGTGTGCACACACCACAAGCGGTGCAGCCACCCCAGCCTGAGGGTGGGTTTTCCTGCCTCCACCGGCCCGTGAGCATCCCAGGTGCCTTCACCATCCCTGCTCTGCTGCAATATATTTCCCCATCTCCCTTCACAAGGAAATATGGCCAGCGTGTTCCTCCTGGCAGCCTCATTTACAGTGGAAGTGCATAAGACATCTCCATTAATGCCAAAATAATTCACGGCAATTAATGGGATTGACCTTGAGCAGTGACAGAAGCTGAAGATGCCCCCAAGAAGCAGCAGCCCGGCAGCACTGAGGGGGAAGGACAGTCCCTGGGCTGAGCCCCCATGCACCCCCAGCACCTTTGGGTGCTGCTGGGACAGCTGGGGGCTGGCAGAGGGACCAGTGTGAAGAAGAGGAGGGAGATGGGGTCTGCTCCAAAACCCACCACCCAGAGCCCTGCGGGAAGGGCAGAGCATCACTTTTGGTGACCAAAAAAGGCCCGGCTGCTGCGGCGAGCGGCCCCATGCCACCACCCAGGCAACCGCTGCTTGTTTTCATAAAAATCCCATGATTTATAAGCCAATCTCCCGATTGCTTTGGGGAGGGGAGGGCTGACTCACGGGCCTGAATCCCCAGGGATGGCTAAGCAGCAGACAGAGCGAAGCAGTGGCCCAGCCATGATTCATCCCTCCCCAGCCTGCCTGGAGGGCGACGGGGCAGAGCCTCAGTTTCCCCACTCCGAAACGGACCCCAAGTTCAGGGAATTGGGGACGGTGATGGGACCACGCTGCATCCTGCCCCATCACAGGAGCCTTTTCCTGCTGATGGATGAGTGCTTTGAAAGCAGGGTGTTTGGGTGCCATCCCTCCCGCCTTCCCGCAGCGCCTCTGGCAGGTTCTTGGCACTGCCGCTGGGATGTTTTTCAACTGCTACAGAAATAAGTGTTTTTACCCCGGTTGGATTTTATTTATGGCTCTGGCTGTGGCAGGCGGAGGGCCAGGGTGGGCAAGAGCGGGTGGCTGTGATCTCTCTTTCCTGAGTGAGGACTGAAGCCAGCGTGCTGGTGGGGTTGCCGCTTGTACTGGGGAGATGCCAGAGATAAATCCTCTTATTTTAGCAAGAACCAAGGCAGAGAAGGTCAAAATGCCACACCAGAGCTGATTTCCATCTGTCTTCATGGGGACCCACCTGAGCATCTCCTGCTTTTTTGGACATACGATGCACTGGAAAGCCCAAGGATGGATTTCCCAAGGAGTTACCCCAAAAAACATTGAGGGATGTTCAGGCAGGGCTGAGTCTGGCTCCCCACATTGCCCCCAGAGAGCTTGGGGACACCGACTGGCACCGGTGACCTCCCACCACGCGTCCCGCTCACCCCAGTGGCATTGGCTGCACTCCCAATGGCATCGCATCCCAACTGACTGCAACAGCCCCTTGAGCCCCTGAGCGGAGAAGGACTTTGGGGCGCAAACCCTACGGGCTGGAGGCACTTTGGAGCCACTGACATCTGTGTGGATAAATCCTGGCTGTGGGAGCAAACCACAAGCAAGAGCGTTTGTGCCAGGTCGGGCAGAAAGCATCCGCAGTGCCGGGACAGCCCGGTCTCTCCCCGGTAATCCCTGACCTGCGTTTCACCTGCCTGTAATCCCGGAGCAGCACTAATCGCTGGGATAACAGTGCCCGGGAAGTGCTAATCGCCCAATCCGGCCCTAATCCCTGTGGGAGCCGCTGCGAAGGTGTCGCGGCGGAGCGGTGACACGGAGAGAGGCGGGCAGCGGGTGCAGGGGCTGCTGCGAAGGGCCCCCCAGGTGATGGGTTGCATGGTCCGGGGGGGAACCCCTCTTCCCATTCGCATGGGCAAACTGGGGCACAAACAGGAATGATGCCCCCCAAGGCACATCCAAGGGTTCCAGGGTTCCCTGGCCCCACTGGTAATGCAAGGATGGAGCCGTGAAAGGCAGCGGGGAGGGCTCATGGGGTGCAACACCCCCCCCAGACATGGCAGCGTGGGGAAACGCAAGCAAACCCCATCTTTTTGGGGGGGCTTTAAACAAAAAGCCAAGAGCCAGGGCTGGGGATTTGCACCTGGGGGGACACCCTGGGCTGTTATTTTTCACGCCGTGACCCCCAGGACCCTCCAAAGAGAAAAATCACCTATCAACCAGAATAAATTTTTTTTAAAAAAGCCCTGGGAACACCTCAGGACAGTGAAATCCTCAGCCCAAGCCTCTAGTTTTCCCATTATTTTCCACTAAAGATTAATGCAGGCGGGGAATTTCCTTGCCCGCAAGAAGTTCTCTCCGATGGCAGCTGCCTTGTTAGCAGCCGGAGCACTCGCACTCTGGCCCAACAGCTAATTCTGCGCGGGAGTTGAATGGCTGATCCTGCAACATGATTAAAAATATATATTAATTCCCTCCCCTTCAAAGCAGCGCCCGAAATACATTTATATCATCCGCCTTTCCTTATATAGTTCTGATAATGACATAAATATAGAAATCCCGTAATTGCCATAAATTAATTTTATATTATTATTTCTAAAGCAAGGGAAAAAAAAGCCTTTTATTGTAATTAATTGTCCAGCTGGTTTCCTCACGGCGTTCATGGCTCGTTATGTGGGTCCATGGCTCTGTCCTGCTCTTTCCCCTTGTCTCTGCTCACTTGGGGACTGTCCCCATCACAGTTTCAGGGCCACCCCATGGGTCTTCTTCCTCCCAGTGTGATGCTGGCAGAGGAAAATGGGTGGGAGAAGTAAGAAATGGGCTGAGATATTTCACGACCAAGATGCTGCAGGTCCTGAGCACACCCCACGGTACCCGCAGCCAGCAAATTGTTTTGACTTTCGGGTGCCCCAAACAGTGTTACGGCACATTAGATATTGAATGCAATATTTATAATATTAAAATGAATATTTTAATAGCATATAAAAGTAACGGAAGGGCAAATCAAAGCAGTAGCACCAAGCCCTTTCCTTCTTGCGAGATAAAAATGTTTCATTTCAGTTTTACTGTTTGGATTCGTCTTTGCCTCAACTTTTACGTTCTATTAAAATATTAATTTCGGGCTATATCATAGGCCTTTAATATTTTATCTGATATAACAAGTCAACATTATCAAAGTTGTTGGGGCTCTGCATAGGGGAATGGGGGGAACGAAATGGCCCTGTGAGTAGGAAACCCTGCGGGTTCAGCGGTTCAGAGGGGAACATCTCAACAGACCAGCAGTGATTTTTTTTTCCCCTTTCCTTCCAGAAATTTTTACCCCATGGGGAAATTTCCCCATTTCCATTTTTTTCTGTATTTCTGAGGAAAAAAGAGGCAAATGCCAAAGCCTGGGTTTCCCTCGCAGGGCAGGACCGATGGTGTAAATCCCCACGGCTGGGTGCCAGGCTGTGCTCCACACGCACGTGAGAGCATCCACCACATGCCAAAACACCCCGTATTAAAACGGAGCATCCCGGCATCCTCGCAGAAAATTGATGAACACCACGTTTCTCCAGCCCCGGGGATTCAAGGCACCTAATTACAGCAGCTCGTTAGGAGGGGGCGGTTATCTTGGCAGCCAGGGAGGCCAGCAATAGCTTTCTTTTCTTGCCTTGCTGTTTGCTTTTTTTTTTTTCCCCAAAAAAATAAAATACCCCGTGGAGTTTCGGGGGAGGATTTAGCCACTTGGATGAGTTCAAAAACAGCTCTTCCGAAATCAGCAGTGGGCTGATGGCAGTGCTAAGGCCACGAGCAGCCGGTGCTGGATGCTGTTAGATGCGGGGAGCAGCACAGTGAGGACCATCCTGTCATATCGTTGTTATTTTGGAGGGGTTGAGGAGATTTGCAGCACCTAAATCAAATACCAAGCCCTTGAGGTGAGCGAGGCATCAGCAGATGCCGGGAAACCAAAGGCAACAGGTTGTGTCTTAAGCAAAAGTACGTTTTGCATCCTGACCTCGGGATTTTGGCAACGGCCGAATCCCGACATGCCGATTGCCAAAGCCCATACGGTGCCTGGGGGTGCAGGGGGGTTGACGGGAAAACTCAGAGCACCAGTGGATTCAATGCCCAGAACACAGACCCTATAGCCCCTATGGATATACACCCACTTGGAGCAGGGCACGCGGCAGGCAGGCAGCAGGCTGGCAGGCAGGAGCAGGCAGGGTGAGCCTTGCCCCTGGCCCTTCTCCCTCCTGCAAGGCTGATGAGCTTGCAGCTGGTTTCTCCTATAAGCCTGAAGGGATGGCCAGGGTCTCGCTGGGGCAAGGAAGGACGTTCATCATCTCCAAACAGCTCCGGAGCTGCAACCATTTATTTCTAGACCTTGAGCGGGCTGAAGGGCAGCAAGGAGGCAGGGAGAAGGCAGGGAGAAGGCAGGGAGGAGGCAGGGTGGGTGTCTGCAAGCCCCTGCTGCAAACGGACCCTGCTCTTGGAGGAGTTACTGCCACCCTCCACGCAGACCTCACCAACACCTATACATATATATAAAACATATTAAAAAATGCAAAATCCCTTCTTTTCCTGCCTTGCTCCCCATACTGTGCTCTTTGGGACCTTGCAGGGGTGCAGGAGAGCACGTGGGGCCGTGTCCCGAGGGCGGTCCCCATCAGCATCCTGTGCTCTCACAGGGAACACTCGCCTTTCCATCCCTGTGTTCCCCCCCTTCCCTGCCTCTCTGGCCAAGACGGAAAGACAGACAGGGAAAAGCACTTAAGAGGAGGAGAAAAGCCCATTTGCTTTGGTTTCCCAGTCGCCTCCTCGCTTGGCTCAGCTCAGGCAGTTTGATTTTCTGGAGGCTTTTAGGCTTCCCCCGGTCCCTAATCATATAAGGGGCTGCAGAGGTGGGGTAGGATTCACGGCTGGACAGCCCTTAATGGTGCTGCGGGGATGAGCTCACCACGGGGCGCAGTCTTCCCACAGATGTGGCATGACCCTGGTGTCCCCTCCATCATGCCATGCTCCTGGACAAGCTCCCTCCGGTGCATGCGTGCCCGGTGGGGCAGGATCTGAGACACTTTCTCCCCCCACCTCCAGCTCCCCAGCTGGGATGCTCTGGGCTTGAGCCGGTCCTGGGTAATTTGTGGGCAATGGAGAGGTTGGGCTGGAGTTAGGTTGATTTGCAGGGTGAGAGGTAGGGTACAGGAACATCCTGGGTGGCCCCAAATCAGGCAAGATATGCCAATTGACATGTACTGACCTGTGGATCTTCAGTATCCTGCCACTCCGTAGCTCCCTCCCAGGGGGCTTGGCCATCCTCAGGGTGGGTTCAGCTGGGAGTTGCATGGAAAGGGCTGTTTGGCCAGGTCCCATGCTCCCAGGATGCTCAGCCCTGTGCCCGCTGCATCCTCCCGCTCACCCCTCACCGGGTCCATCTGTCCCCAGCAATCCCTCCCGGGGAAGCGCATCCACCCGAGGCTGGCTGATGAACTCTCCAACCCCTGCAAAATGGGTCCTGGTGGGATGCGGCAAAGACTGGCACTGTGTGATTGTCCTGGTAATGGGTTTTCACTGTAAGCTTGGGAGAAGGCGGCAGAAAACTGACAAAAACATATGCACATCTCAGCTTCGAAAGGTCTCTTTTTGGCATGAGGAGAGCCACCATGAGATGCAGGGTGGGAGAAACGTGGCAAGAGCAGCTTCTCCAGCCCCAGCTTCAGAGCTGTGTGTGCCCCACGGAGGTGTTACTGAGGGAATGGAAAGAAAAATTGTCCCTTCAGAGAGGGCAGAGGGCAGGGTGAGCTTGGTGGGGGGCTGTCCCCTGAGCACGGGCTCGGTAAGCGCTGGGGCTTGTGGCTGGCCCGAGGTTGACACTTGTGGCAGCGGCCGAGTGGGATGAGATCCCACCAGCTCTCTGAGGCTGGGGTACTTACCAGGGGAGCATGAAAATGGCCAGTTCATATGCTAGCAAAGGTCCACCTAACTCTGGATCTGGTCGCTGGGACGGCCAGCAGCAGCCAGCAGCCAGCAGCCTTCCCTCCCTGTGTACCCTCTCTCTGTCCCTCCATCTACCTACCCACCCGTCTATGCATACATCCCTATGTACCCTCTCTTTGTCTGCCCATCCATCCATGCATTCATCCCTCTCTACCTCCCTTTACATCCTCTATCTGTCCATCCATCCACCTGTCCATCCCTCTATACTCTCTCCCTGCCCATCCACCCCTACCCCTCCATCCCTCCATCCCTCACCCACTCCTCTATCCCTCCAACTCTCCCTCCACCCATCTCTCCATCCCTTCCTCCCTCCATCCCTCCCTCCATCCCTCCCTCCCTCCCTCCACCCATCCATCCCACACTCCCTCTCTGCCTCCCCCCCTAGATGCTCCTCATCCCGGATCCCCTCTCTCCCCACGGCCACCATGACCTTTCCGGGTGAGGACCCCCGCACTGGCGGCTCCACGTCCCCCGCAGCAGGGCCCCTCCACCACCTGCCCCAGCACTGCCCGGCCGGGGCCGAGGAGCGTTGCCAGCCAAGTGGCGAGAGGCCGTGGCAGTGAGCAGGGCCTCCCTTTCCCCTTCGCTGGACCTGTCACAACAACGCTCGTCGGGGATGGAGATGGCGGCGGGGGGAGGCGCTGGGAGAAGGGCTGGGACCGGCTGAGCATCCCGCAGCCTGCCTTGTTTTCGGAGGCACCGTGGTACATTGGGCTGAGTTTGCTCCTGGGCAGGGGGTGGTGGCAGCTCCAATGTCCCACCACCCCAAGCATCTCCTGCAGGACATCCATTTCAGAGTGACCCCAAGCTGGGCAACCTGCTGCACCCCAAAAATCATCCAATCATCTCCAAAATGCCAGGCTCCAGCAGTAGGAGGGGGTTTTCTCTTCTGTGCCCCTTCTGTGCCTCCTCCCATGGGACATGGTTCAACACCAGCAGACACCTCCCTAGGGGATCTCCTTCCAGGGCTGGCAACTAATTGCAAGCAAGGAGTCATCAAACACAGCCCTAATTTCCCCCGGCAGCTCCCGAGTGGCTGTCGGGGCTCCATTGCAGGCAGATGGGGCAGCTGCTCACCCCAGCAAGCCGAAACCTCCCCTGCCCACCAGCCTCCGGAGGCGAAACCAGAGCCCGGCTTTTATCCTGGAGGTTGGAGCCCCATCCCCAGCGCCTGCCCAGCTGGCGTGTCTGACGGATAACAATGGAGCAGCTGTTAATTCATCTGGGTCAGCCCCAGCGCTGCCTAATGGTCACCCCAGTAATGGCTGGGTGTCCTGGGGATGTGGGGTCTCATCTGGAGCGGGGCCCAGCGAAGCCCTTTCCTTCCTGCCATTAGTAGCTCCCAGCTGGGATTTCCCACTTCTTGCGGTGGGAAGAACCCCCTGGAAGACCATTTAGGACCATGAATTTTTCAGGAGCTCATTTAGCAGCAAACATTTTCCCATCTGTTTTTGCACAAAGTGGATTAACCCCTTCAGCAGCCCCGGGGGGGATGGAGGAGGCAGACCCAAGTGGGAGTGGGCTGCTGTGATTTGGGGGAGGGCGCAGGGGGAAAGCAGAGGTATGAGCAGGGGATGGGTTCGATTCCCCGCTTTGGTCTCGGGGGCTGACAGCAACCTGCTGCCTGCATGAGAAAGACGGGTATCACGGCCAGCGCAGGCTTGAGCTGGTAGGGAGCGGGCAGCGGCAGCCTCGGAGGCAGCAGAAATTTGGTCTCATCCAAAACATGCCTGAAAACAGCAGAAAACCCCTCATTTTGCACCTGGGCATTCGCAGGATGCAAAAGCCTGCAGGGAAACCCATGCAAAGGGCTTTGCCTGCATCCCCATCACCTGCGCTGAGCCTCCAGGACCGCAGGTAATCCCGTATCCGATGGAAAGGACTGGGCTGGGAGGTGTTGGGGAAAACAGCATTTGAACCATACGCATTGCTGGAGTCAGGAATAATTATAGCACTGGGGTCAAAAGAGCCTCCTTCAATGTCATTTTTCTGCTCAACATGCAGCAGCCATTTAAAATAAAATAAAGCCCCTGCAAAGTCTGGACATGGAAGAGAGGGATGGAGAATGGTCAGGAGAGAGGGAGGATTTTCCAGCGGGATAGCTGCTGGGCTGTCTCAGGGGCAGGCAGGGAAAGGATCACAATTTTGTGGCAAAAGCCAGTGTTTAAGGCTTCTAGCAACAATTTCTATCAGAGCACAGCAGTTTTTTCAATGAAACGCTGCTGACCTTGATGGTATCTGGCCAAAGATGATTCAGTATTTGGCTACAGGTGGTCACATCTCAATTAAAGCCCCCGACATCTTCAGTGATGTGTCTGATGCATCCTTTACATCAACCCTGCTAACGGGGCTGGATGTGGAGGTGGTTTTTCTGACGTCTGCAGCCCTTTTTCGACCTTCTTGGGGGCAGTCTGAGGGACAATCGCATCCTTCCTCAGCCTTATCTTCCTCTCCCAAAGCCAAGTGTGGAGGGCGAGGGTCCCCCATTTGCCTGGGGGGTGCCAGTGTGGGCTGCATTTCTCCAGCCTGTGATTATGCTTTGCAAAGTCAAACAGCCTTTGGGGGCTCTGCAAGAGGTGGCCAAAAGGGCTGAGCCCCTGCCACTGACGTGCAGGATGTCCTTTGTCACCTCCCTTCGCCTCACCCCCCCTCACCCCTCTGCACAGGTCTAAATGGTTTTGCATTTCAGGTCGTTTCCAGAAGGTGACAAAAGGGCAGCAAAGTGGGGGCTGAGCCCTGCCACCGTGTCCTGCAGCTGGGGGTCCAGCCGCAGCCCCCCGCCAGTCACCCTGCTCCATGGGGCTTCCCCCTCTCCCACTTCCCCACTCACTCCTCCCAGCCCTGGTCCCAGCCCTGCCGGAAGGCGAATTTTGGGGGAGCAGCACTGATTTCAGGTTTCATTAGAGCCAGGACCCCCCAAATCACTGGGATTTACTACAAACTGTCCTGACCAACATGTCCCCTCTGAGAAACCCCCCCAAGAAACCACACTGTTTGCTGCCATGGGAAAGTGCTTCCCCATCCTCTCTGAGGGCAGATGCCCAAGTCCCACCACACCTCAGAGCACGGATGGCAAGAGGGGATGAACCCCCTTTTGCAGGCTTCCCTCTGCCCCCCTTCCCCTGGCATCTCCTGGGGTTTCGGCCCCATCCCCGGCTCTGAGGGTGGGTGATTTAATTTTACCATCACAGCATCCTTTTAACGCAGACCTCAGCCCTCAGGAGAGCTGCACTCATCCTCTGAAGGGTGCCCGTAGGCTGCAGCGGAGGGGGACCCCGGGCTGGCCCATGGGATGTACAGCACCCCAGCGGCACAAGTCCCGCTCCGTATCATCAGGCGTTGTCCTGGCACACATAAAAGTCTCCCAGAAGAACCAGGCAACGAGGAAAATAAGAATATGCAAAGGGCAGGCAAGGGAAGGCAGCGGGTTTCTGCTTGGCTGCGCAGGGAGGGGTCTGCGGTGCACAAACAGCGTCCGCTCCTGTCTCTTCATACCAGTGACATTGAAGAGAGTTGCAAAAAAAATCCATTTTCTTCACCCAGAATAGAAAAAAAAAAAGACATTTGCAGCCTTGAAAGATTTATGTTCCCCCTCCAGAAGCCGGCGAGACCACGTGGGCTCCGTGGAGGTGCTCAGCAGTAGGGCTGGCCCCAAACAGCCCTCCCGGGGCGGGGGGAGGCAGGGATGCTCCTCGGGAAAAATGTTCCACATGGGAAAAGCTGGGCTGGTGGGGGCTGTGAGCACCTGCCCAGCCCTGCTCCGTCTATTAGTGATCCTAATTAATTACCCCCCTCTTGCACTACACCCTCTTAGTTATATGCCTCTGAGACCCTCGGGCAGCAGGAAGGGCTGCAGCTGAGCAGAAGGACCCCAGAATTAGCTGAGGGACCCCAAAATGAGCAGAGGGACACCAAACTGAGCCTCTCCCCAGTGCAGAGCTGTGAACTGAGCACTGGGTGCATGCGGATGTGCCAGTTCTGGGTAAACCCAGAAAAAAATCCTTTCCACCCCAAAGCAGAGCCCAATGAGAAGAGAAAGGACCCGACCAGCCTCACCAGCTCCCATCCTCCTTATGGGCTATAGCCCCCCAGACTGGGACCAGCCCAGCCCAAGCTGGGCGAGCAGCCCCCTGAGGCCCTGTGTCTCTGATAGCTATTAGCGGCGGCCCCTGATCGATGCTGGTCCTGGGCCCAAGTTCACCTTCCTGCGCAGTGAGCCACGCTTCCCCTGGGACCGTGGGGCTCACTGTCTCCCTGTCTGCCTCCCCAGAGCTCTCCGGAAAACACGCCGGCGCCGGTGTTATCAGCCCGGCCGCAAGCCAGATCTGCCAGAGCGTTAGTGCCATCCCAGGAGCCCGCTGTCTATTTTTAATCCCACTAAAAAGCAGGCAATTTGTCACTTAAGTCTCCATCCCGGACTCCCACTTACCCAGGCGGGAAGTGAGCGGCTGCTCCAGCAGCATCCCCTGCACGAGCAGCTCCAAAACCTGGCTGCAGGATGATGCTTTTCTGGTCGGCAGCAGGGTGGTCCTGGTCCGTGGGGCTGGGATTGGAGCCTGGGGCTAGGAATAGACCCTGTCCTAGTCCTTATTCCTCATTCCTTATTCCTCATTCCTTATTCCTAAATCCTTAGTCCTTATTCCTCATTCCTTATTCCTCATTCCTTAGTCCTTAGTCCTTACTCCTTATCCTTATTCTTTATTCCTTATTTCTTATTTCCTTATTTCTTATTACTCATTCTTTATTCATTTCCTTATTCCTCCACGTTTCCATCTCCCCGTAATTTGGGGAGGGGAGTGAAGCAGTAATTTCCAACCATCCCAGAGCAGATTCCTCTTCTCCCCTTTCTAAAAATGCCAGAAACTGGGGGAAAAAAAAATCCCATTTCCCATTGCTCTGTCGCCAGCCTGTCCCAGGGGTGCAGCGTGCCCCCCAAAAGCCGCTGCTCTTTGCAACAGCCCTTGAACTGTGATGCACGCAAAGGAGCCCTGCACTTCATCTGCTGGCAGATAATTTTGCTATTAATAAAACATCCATATTTAATGTGGGGGTTTTTTTGGAGGGGCCCAGCTCACACCTTTGAGTCACCTGCATCTCTCTGCCTGCCCCTCACCCCCGCAGGTCCTTTGCATCCCAGCACGATCCAACAGCTCCGGCATGCCAAACCCAAAATCCAGTGAATTAGAAATCAAAGGCCCCCCTCAAATGGCAAACCCAATCTGATCGCTCGCCCAGGTGGGTGATGGCAGATAAGGGCCCGGTGCCGCAGAAAAGGGAAAGCTCTCCAGGAGGAATATTAAACCTCACGGCGGATGGATTGGAGGTTTTTCAGCGGCTTTTGATGGTAATAGATTTTTGTAATAACCCGACTTTATTACTGGAAACAACGTGAGGATGCAAAGTGGCTTTGAGGCTTGTTAAAAGCATTTTCCAGCCACTTTAACTCCCTTCTCCCATCACTGGTGCTTCACCCGGGGATGTCGAAGGGTCTGGGCAGGGGATGGGGAGGTGAAGAAATCCTGGCCCAGCCCAGTAAAACCATTGCTTCAGTGGAGTGGGATGCACCGGTGAAGACACATGTCCCCGAGGAGCGGGCGCACTTTTGGGTGGCACAGGGATGGGATGGGTACATCCCACTGGGGCACCTTTCGGACCCTGCCCTCACCAGCCGCTGAGAGTGGCAGGGAATTTACCCTGACAAGTAATTGAATTCCCTTTCCCCTTGATCAAATCCCAGGTTATGTGCTTGACAGGTGATATTTGTACCTCTTTTAGTGAGTAAACTGCAGCGCTCGCATTAAATCAACGTCTTGGATCAGCCCTCCAGCCATCCCCAAGGGATGCTCCATCCTGCAGCATCCTCAGACCCTCCTCATCCTCCTGATGGAGGGGGGAGAGGAGGGACAAGGGCAGGGCTGCAGAGTGGGGTGACAGCCAAAATGCTGGAAACTGGGGATGGGGCTAAAAAAAGGGGCAGAAAAATCAGGCAAGGGCCAAGTCGGAGCCATGGAGAGGAGTGAGCGTGACTGTGGCCAGCTTCTGGCTCTGGGATGGGCAAAGATCCGAAAGAAAATCCCCCTCTGGGACCGTGAGGTCGGATGCTTTGATTCATCCACATGGGGTTATTTTTCTGTTTTTTTGGCCAAAACCGCTAGAGCTTGACCTTGAACTGGTGTCTCGTTTCCCTCTGCCAACCCAAAACTGCTGTTTTTTCAGCAAAATAAAAGTAGTAGCCAGATGAGTGCTGTTCTTCTCCAGCACTGGAAACAAAGGCAGCTTTACTGGCACCCCAAACACCCCGAATCATCTCCATGGCCCCGCCATCCCCGCAGGGTGACAGCCAGGCTGGGAGGGGCGGATTTGCAGGTGCCATTTGGGGACACCCATATCTGGTTGGGGACACAGCAGATGGGGAGCCTGGGGAGGAAGGTGAAGCAACCACACCCTTCCCATCACCATTACCCTCCCAAATCCGGCCCTTTAATATCTCCATCACCCTGTTTGGAGCCTCCTCATGGCAGGGAAGGAGACAAAGACCCCCTTTGGTGCGTCCTGGGCGGCTCCTTGCACCACAGGGAGCAGTGATCCAAGCCCGGCTCCGACATAGCGGCATCACATAAATAATATTGAATTATTTCCCCGCCATTTCTGGGAATTGCTGGTTAAGGCTCTTAGATGGCATACACTCACAGCTCCTAATCTTATTCACCTGCCATTTACCCCGGGAGCAGAGCATGAAGTCGCCAGCCTTTCCGGGGGGCACAGATACGGGGTCTCACGTTGTTAATAAGAGGGAATAATTAATATTAATCGGAGGTGCTGCAAATTGCACACCAGGGCCCT
The DNA here is from genome assembly GCF_030936135.1 of Gavia stellata. Classification (NCBI taxonomy): domain Eukaryota; kingdom Metazoa; phylum Chordata; class Aves; order Gaviiformes; family Gaviidae; genus Gavia; species Gavia stellata. The sequence goes on from NC_082618.1 coordinate 6,280,730, forward strand.
TCAGGCATGCAGAGTCAGGGTGCAGCAAAGGGAAAAATGCATCTTTGCACCCCAAAATAGCTCATGGGAGGAAAAGGAGGGGGGAAGCAAAAGCCGAGCTTTGCTGTGCACAGGGATTAATCTGCTGCCTGGCTTATAAACATTGTTCCCCAGATACCCATCCGAGCACTGGCATACCTGCCTGGCACCTGGGAGTCGCTGTGTCTCCAGGAGGTAAGAGTGGGGATGAAATGGTCTCCCCTTCCCCAGGATTTCTGGGCCTGAAAGAGATCTGGTGACACCGAAAACATCTCCTAACTTGATAATCTGATAGCTCATGAAAGTAAATAAGAAAGGAGGAAATCTGAAGCTTTGGGGTTTGCATCGGCAGAGAGAGATGCTCTGCCTTGCAATCACTTCTTCTCTTTGAAGTGGCCTTCAGGGATGCTGGAAACACCCTGAAATCCAAGCAGCCCCCACCAAAGGGTTTCCTTTCAGCCCCCAAAAAGTTATCATTTAATTAAATCCAAACCAAAATGCTTTGATTAGAGCCCAAGACAGAAGCATCTCTTTTTTTAAACCTTCCTATTAACAGAAAACCCCAAAGGCCATGGAGGGTGGGAGTTCCTGCCGAGTTTCAGGGAGAACAGTGATGAAACAGCATCAGGGATGGATGTGATACCCAGCTGGGCATCATCCCCCCGAGGGAGATCGAGGAGAGGTCTGTAAGCAAAATTCTCTTTGCTGCATTACACATTTTGCTAAATTTCGATTATTTTTTGGCTGGAAAGTTTTAAAAAAAAGACCCAGGTCTTATCACACCCATCCATCTCCCCCCGGACAGGGTTGGCAACCCTCTGCGGGCAGAGCACTGCTCACGCTGCTGGCAAAGCGGGGCTGTGGCTCCCTGTGAAAATAGCGGTGAGGGTGCTGACACCTGCTTCGCAACTTCTCCTGACCTCAGATCCTTTTTTTTCTTATTGATAGGATTTTTTTCCTGGCTCATTTCAAGCCTGAGTTGCTCAGATGCTCCCTGACATCTGCTAATATCCCTGAAACCGGAGCCCAAAGGGGCTGGGAGGCTTTGAAACCACAAACAATGCTATTTTCAGGCCATGATGGGATCAGGAGGGGTTTTTCCCACCCTGGGCTCAAAGCCTCACAGTGGGATGCTTGCAGCAGCTCCGGGGGATCCAGGGCATCATCCAGGTGAGTTTTCCACTGGCTTTTTTGTATGGGGACAGCACGGCCCCATAACAGGCTGTGGCTTGGGGCTGGCAGGAGCCTCTCCAAACCATGACGCATGCACCCGATGAACCTGGGCTTACGTCTGCAGGCAGGAGAGAAGCTCCTGAAAGAGGGGTTGTGGGTGAAACCCAAATTGCCCCAAATAGCAGGGCTGGCCCATCCCAGAGGGGACCGGCAGCCGGGGTGCTCCGTGCCTCATCAGCCGGAGACGCAGTCACCGGGGGAAGACGAGGCGTCGGCAGCCGGCACATCCCGCCATGCCCAGCCCACAGGCCTGCCACCTTCTCCGCTTGTCTTCTCATCCTGCTAATTTCAATCATGGATTACTCCATCTGGGTAAAATAGAAAGCCAGCATTTTTTTTTTCCTTTTCCTTTTTTTTTGGTGCATATTGAGTGTGTAGTGGATGTAAACTGCGTTATCTGGATGGCTTGCTGGCTTAGCACAGCCTCCGTTTTACCATACTAATGACTTTTTACACTCCAGGTAAAATCAGAACAAGACAAGAAGGTTTTAGAAAGCTCGTTCTGACAAATTCCTCACTGTAATTACTGGAGCAGAAAGAACTCATCAGCAGTACATGCTGTTGCTCCGGGCGCTAAAAGTCTCGAGTGGTGAATGGCCCAGATATGGAAACTGCAGCCGCCGCCGCATCGCCGCGCGGCACAGGGCCCGGCAGGTCTCCGCGCCGAGGCAGCAAGCGGAGCCCATCACAGCTTCCCCTGCCGACGGGCTCCTCGCTGGACAAGGAACAATTTTATACACGAGTGATCCGGCATAATCCCTGTCTTCCCAGGGCCAGGGACGGCCGCGGGGCGACAGCACTGCTGCGGGGTGCGCAGGGGTGTCGGGTCCCGCGCCGGCTGAGCTCGGCTTTGTTGGTGATGGAAGACACCAGGCTGGGCTTTGGGAGGCTGGTGTTATTCTCCGGGTACCCCTCGGATTCTGCCTTGCCTGGCGGGGATGGAGGGTGGGGACCTCCCATGCCCGCTCCCAGCCCGGCTGGCTCCCACTGCTCGCTCGGGCTTCAGCTCTGCCCTGGCTGCTGCAGCGGGGAGAAAAGGCATCGAAGGCTTTTACTTCAAATACATTGAAAATAAGCCCCCTCCCTGGCTGGTGGGAAAAAGTCTGGCGAAGCAGTTTGCTGGCTGCACGCTGCTGGCAGCTGTCAGCAGGTGTGAAATACCCCCTGTTTCACAGAATCCACAGCTCAGGAGATGCTCGAGGACTAGGTCGGCCACAAAACCCTGGCTGGGAGAGAAAAGCCACCAAGATGTCCCTGGCTGCAAGAGGATGTGGCACCACAGCTCACTGACCAGCTGGCATGGGATGTAGGGACCAGCGCTGGGATGCAGAGAGGGGATGAGGCAGTGCGGGGGGTCCCCAGCACCATCCCAACCCCAGCCCCCAGCCTCGCATCCTCACCTCCGAGACCTGGTCCAGACCAAATGCCTGGATCTGGACACCCTGACAGTTGCACCCATGAAGTGCTTTGCTTGCACAAGCGACAGTTTGCCTAGAAAGGGGCTGGAAAGAGCTTTTGAGGCTTCTGGGGGGCTGTAAATGTCCCTGTCCCCCATCCCCCAGGTCCTGCCTGTGCCTGGCCCAGCAGGCAAGGAAAATCCATCACGAGTTGGCTTTTACTGCCCTCTCCAGTCCCCCTCCAGCTAAGGCAGCTCCCAGGGGGAAATAACCTCAAAGCATGGGAGAGGGGGGCCCAAAACCCCGGGCTGAGCTGTGGTGGGACCCCCCAGCACTCCCCCCCAGCTCCAGGGATGGCCAAGGTGAGCCCTCCCCATCCTCGACCCTCTCCCAGCGCCCACCCTGTGTCGGGGACTGCGGTGGCCCAGGATGAGCCTCCTGGGAAGGGTAAGAGCTGTGTGGTCGGGCTGGAGGCTGGGGGCTGCTGAGATGTCCCCCGACACAGGGGACATGGGGAGACGGTCTAGGAGGGGACCACAGTGGCAGACGGGGTGCCTGCCCCCTCCCCTCCTGCCACTCCCCAGCCATTGCTGTCACTTAAAAGGTTTGGTCATTGGGGATGAACAGTGGAGTAGACACTCGAGCACATACCGCTTAGACACCGAGGGCGAAGCATTGGCATGTGGCCGAGCAGTGTGGGCAAGGGAGGGCAGCTTGGGGGGCAGGTTGGGGGGCAGGCAGGCACCTTTCTGCCCCACTGGCTGCGGCCAAGAGGTAGAGGGATTTACAGGCACCAGGGCAGGAGGGGGATTTCAAGCCTGGAGGAGGACGAGCATGGACCAAAAGCTGGATGGGCCCAGGGCAGAGGGAGAAGTCGCCTCCAGCATCCCTCCCCGGGGCCAGCTCCTGCACCCTGGCCCCACAGAGCACCCCAAGCTGAGCAGCCGCCAGCAGCGCTGTGCTCCCCAAAAGCTCCCCCAGCTTGTCTCTGAGCATCCCCTGGGAAAGCTGGGATCCTGACCCACTCTCTGCAGAAGCTCCCCAGCTCCGTTTGCCACCCTCAGCAGCCAGTTCATCGGAACATGGAGGGCCCCATGGTGCTGGTGGGCAAAGATGCTCTTTTTGGAGCAGCCTGAATCTCCAAAAAGACTTTTTTGCAGATTTTTGTCGGATGGCTGTTTTGGAGATGCAGTGCCTGGGCCATGCACGAGTTATCCCTCCCCTCTCCTACCCAGCCCCACAGTGGGGGCTAGGAAAGCAGAAGCTTTCCTTTTGGGGGGACTCCTTCCCTTCCTTCAGGGTCCCTGCGCCCCGGCCTTGGCACTGAGCCCAGCTGCAGGCAGTGCCGTGCCCGCGCCGCCGCCACGAACCCCCACGCGGCCACAGAGCAAGGCTGGAGCAAACGTGGAGGATGGATCCCTTTGCTCTTAATCTCTCTCTATCTGCTAATTAAATATTGATGGTAGTTAAATATTCATAGAACATTTTGGCTCAGAGTTTTTATCTGTCTTCAGGCATACGTGAGGTCTTTGATGTGTTATTTTTCTGGTCACCCAAGGTCCCAGAAGACTCCAGACTTGTCAACACTCTTTTGAGGTTTTTTTTCCCCCTTTTGCACGTGTGGCTGGTAGAGGGTTTTGGTTCTTTCATTCCCAGCTTCTTTTCCCTCTGTATCCACTTTCCTATCTTTTTTTCCCAGCATGGAGCATCTTATCTCCCCGCAAGGGACGCCAGTCTCAGGAGAGCTGCTTTCTTTCCCCTGCACAGGACGGGGAGCGGGAGGATGGCCAGCAGCAGTGACGGCGGTGTCATGGGATGTGGGCATGGGGCTGATCCCCCTCCACCTTACTCTTCTAGGCTCCTGGATTTGTCCCCAGGTGATTCCCGTGGGGCTGGGGGTGTCTGAGAGCCTCCTGGTGTCTCCAAAGGAGGACTTGAGGCCATGGGGCTGGCTGAGACCTGCAGCTCTCAGTACATCTCCGTTGGTCAGGAGAAGCCCTGGGGGGTCCCTGCCGGAGGGGGGACGGCTTCTGGGCCCCGGGAGCACCCGGGCAGCACCCCAGGCTGGGGACCCCCAGGCGATGGAGAAGGAGCAGAATGGCCCAGGCCATGCGGTGGGACAGCACTGGCGGCCGTTCCTTGGGCAGCACTGACATCTTGTGCCAAACAGAAGAAAAACATCAGCCAAGGACTGGAAAGATGCAGAAACTGCTGCTGTGCCCCAGGCCAGCACCCCAAATCCTGCTCGCCCCCCGCCAAGCCCAGCCCAGCAGAGCCAGGGCAGCCATCCGGTGGGACCAAAGGGTTCCCATGGGCTGGCACCTCACCCGGCTCGTGGTCTGGCCACTGCCGTGAGCCCCGAGCGAGCCCCCGCGTCCCAAAACCACCAAGGGTCGGTGGGACCCAGCCCTCACCCCATCCCCGCACAGCCAGTGTTCATCCTCATCGCCGGTGCCACATCCAGTGCTTCTCCCTTTTAATTTTCCCTGCAGCAAACTCGGTGGGATGGCAGGGAGGAAGGTCTTTTCCATGGCCGACCCAGGAAATATTTGCAAAAGTGTTTTAGGGAAATTTCCAAAAGCGACTCACGCCAAGGGGAAAGGGCGGCCGTGCTGGAGCTGCTGCACAGCCATGCCAGTCCCTGCTCCCCTGGCTCGGAGCGGTGCCAGGGGAAGGATGCACAAGGAAAATACCCTGGCGTGGTCCCAGGGGAAATGAATTAATCTTCCACCGGGTGTCTTTTCCTCCTTGGGCAGGCGGTTTCAGAAAATGCGTGTGAAAACTGACAGTCACTAACACCGCAAAAGCAGATTGTAGCTGCTGATAGCTGCAGCCTGGGGAAAAATACCATGGGAACCCGGGGCCAGGTCGCAGGGGCATTTGGGGGGGTGCAGCAGAGCCCCCCACATCCTGGTGATGCTGATCCCCATTGCCCATAGCTGCCTCCCTGCATCCCACTGGTGCTGCCCAGCCTTGGGTCTTGTGCCTGGAGAAAATCCAGAGCCCAGCAAGTCCCTAGTGTGAATTTTTTTTATTATTTTTGAGCCCAGCTTCTGGGTGCAGAGCATTTTATGAGCATCTTACTTGCTCTTTTGGGGTTTCTTCTTTTTTTTTTTTTTCCGTTGAATGCTGCTTCTTACCTTTTGGGTTGCTGGGAAATCGTGAGACGTGCAACCTGCAGAAATCAGGGTGCAGATAAGGACACAGATAGTGTTTTGGGTTTATTTTAGTTTTTAAACTCTGGGTTTTCAAAGGCCAAGGTTGGGGAGCAGGGGGGAAGAGATCACTCAACTTGAGCAGCCCAGCCCTGATCGTAATCTCAAGCAGAGGTGTTTGGTGTGACATCAGCTTTGCAGCCAGGGCCGGTCCCTGTGCGGAGGCAGTCAGGATGCCGGGGGCCAAAGGACACGGGAAATGAGTCAGGCAGCACACGGTGGGCGATGTCAGGGAAGGGGGAGAGTTCAGCCCGGCACAGCTGAGAGCATATGAAATGCTGGGGGATGAGCCGCCTGAATGGCACAACATGGGTACCTGCAAAGCCCCTTCCCCGGGGTGATGCGGAGAGGGACTCAGCACTGGGATCAGCCCTGCCACGGTTACCCTGAGCCCCCCACCCACCACTTTGGGTTGAAAACCGTTCCCTTTGGGACTGCTTTCCGCGTTATGGGGCCGGTGGGATGTAGGGCGACCTGCATCCCACTGCCCGGCACCGGCAGCCAGGAAAGAGGGGGCTGCACCAGCACAGCCACCAGCCAGGAGCTGGGCACGGACTCCAAAATCAAGAGAGGGCTCCAAAACCCCAGAAATCTACATCAAAGCCACATGATGCCATTCGTTTCGCTGGGTTCCCGGTTCCCACAGCCAGGGGAACATCACTGCCGGCCTTTCCCCATGCCCAGGTTAGGCGAGCGAGGGAGAGACGGGCTGATCCGAGCCTGGCGATGCGGCTGCAGCTTCTTCCAGCAACGCCTGCAGCATGGTCACCATTGCTCCCGCATGATTAACATGCCTGAAATTGGGGCTTGGCCATGATTTTCCTGGTGAAATCTCCCCTGGACAAGGATGGCAGCATCTGTTCCGTCTTATTTCTATATGTTTGCATCTTCCGCCAGCAGAAGATGGGCCCATCTTCGCAGCCTTAGGGTGGCCGGGTACTGGGCAATGCCTCAGAGGCTGCACAACCCGCTCCCACCCCGGTGAGCAGCTTTGCGCGTGAGATGCAGATCCCCAGTGGGTTTTTCAGCCTTGGACAAAAAAAAAACCCTCCGCTGCTTTTTAGGGAAGGTGATGGCATGTAGGCAGGAGCCAGTGGGGCTCCACAGTGAGGGGGGACTATGAGCCACCTCTTCCTGTGGACAGCCGAGGGTGGACCCATCTCAATATAAACCATCTCAGCAAGCAGCTAGGGAAGTCCCGGGTGGCCGGGGCCAGGCAGGGACCTTAAAAAAGGAAACAGCACACGCGGGGTGTGCATTTAGTGGTTATCTCACCATCAGCCCCAGCAAGGTAATGGAAATGCTGATCTGACTGAGACAAAGGTTTAAAAGGGAGAAGAATAAATCAAACAAATCCTTTATAGAAAACAGACCTGACCTGGCAAAGCTGCTTTGATCACGTTCATGACTTTGGCTGCCCCAGTTGCAGCAGCCGTCCTGTCCTGTCCCGTGGGCGCTGCACATAGAACTTTCTCCCCCAGGGTCATTGATCAGCTGAAACGAGGAGAAGCACCACAGCATCAATAAAGCATCTGCAAACACGGCTGGAAAAGCAACTCTCACCCAGGGGCGAGTGGCATTTCCAGGAGAGCTGTGCCACCAAGCGGGTGTCCCGGCGTGCCCGGCGGTGCCCATCCTGCTCCGGCAGCTCTCTCTGGCAGCCCCAGCAATGCAGTGCTCTGCGAGGCAAGGCTGGAGCTGGTTCTGAGCACGGAGGGTGATTAAGCACCGACACACTCCCAGCGGAGGCAGGGGTTTCCCCAAGAGCTGCGCGTGTTTTCTGTTCAGGGATGCAGAAAAGCCCTGGGGAGAAATGCCTGCATGGGGCAGCCATGGGGTGGCCGTGGGGTGGCCGGGGCTGCAGCATTCACCACTGTCCCCCAGAGCTGGTGGGAGATTTGGAGCCCCTGCAAATTTTTTGAAGGGGGCAATGAGAGCTCAGCCCCCAGCGGGGTCCCAAATGCCTCTGCCAGCACCCAGATTTGCCACCTTCCCCTGCACTTCTTGGCAGCGGGAGCAGGATCTGTCCCATATGTTTTGCAGGCGCCAACACCCCCCACCCCACGGGGCTCAGCCCTTCTCCCCCCCGGTGCTCCCACCACACCAGGGGTGTGGGAGGGGTGTAGGGATGAGGCAGCATTTCCTGGGGTCCTCCACCTGTATCCCCCGAATTTCCTGGAGGGATTTCCCCAGCCATGGGATTTCCCAGCGAGCAAGGGTGATAAAAGCCGGGGCCAGCAGAGCCCCAGGACCCCACGCTGCAGCGCAGGGAGAGGGGGCAGGCTGGTGGCCTGTCCCCAGTAGCTCTGCTCCTCGCCATGCTCTGCAGCCAAGCCCGGAGCCAGAGCTGTGAGTGCTGGCAAGGAACCCCCCATGAAATGGGGGAAGAAAGGGAGGAAAAGGGTGTTTTTCAGCCCAGACCACATGCAGGACCAAAGGACCCGTGGGGCCACCCCAGAGCTGAGACTGGATCCACTCATCACAGCAGTGGGTCTGCCCATGGCCTTTTGCCCTTCTCTGCAGCAAACACAGGAGGGCTGATGAGCTGGAGGGGGGTGAAGACCAGTTTCTCCTGAATTCATCAAGAGCCACAGGACTACCTGGTTTTGCCTCTGGCCCCTCTGAACCCGCACGGATACCCCCGTCTCTGGTGCCAGGTCTGCGCAAACCCAGTAAAGCCCCATCCTAGCCAATGTGGGCAGGGAAAAGGGGAATATTCCCCCTGAGATGCAGGCGAGCCCCGCGGACCTGGGGGTGCTCAGGGGCTGCCAGCTCCAGGGGCCCAACCAGGGGTGAAAATCCCCCGTGCTCTGAAATCCCCTGTCCGCAGGGTCCGCTCACCCCATGGGGCAGATTCCAGCGCCGGGGCTCTGGACAGAGGGCTGCTGCAGGTGCTGGGAACATCATCCTCAGAATTCCCCGGCCTGACGTGTCCCAGCATTTTGCATAGGAGTCTTTAAACAGGGCCTTTCCCAGACCAGTAAATCCTCTTATGTTTTCCTTGTGCTTCTGTTTCATTTTCTTATTGCAGGGAACATTTCCTACCCTTAGAAGGACACATTTACCCCAGCTGCACCAGGAGGTCCTCGGCGCGTGGGAGTACGAAGGGGGATAAGAGGGAAAGGATGGATCCAGGAAGGGAAAGGCGAGCCAGGCAGTTGCCTTGGACCAGGGCTGGAGTCATCTGCTTTGCTCTGCTCCCCGGGGTCTCCCAGAGGAGAGATTAAATGGGAGGTGGGGTGATGACGGGAAGGTGCTCTGCTCTGCCAGCCAGGCATGGAAACATGAACCCCCCTTTGTCCGCACCCGCCAGCCCTGGGGCATTGCCCGGCCCCACTTGCTGCACCCCACTGTTAACCAGCTTGTGCTTCCCAAAAAATTGAGGCTGATTTCTGGGAAATGGCTTTGGAGAAGAGCAAATGGAGGGACACGTGCGATCCCACAGTGGAGCTGGCCCCCGTTCCCATCAGGGAAGGTTCCTGCCCCGACCAGCACCCCATGCCCTCCCCAGCCGGGTCTCCAGGGCAGGGCTGCACTGCAGCCCAGGGTGGCCAAAACACCGGCAAGGTGCCACCAGCGTCCCCAGCCCCAGGGGACGTGGCTGCCCACACAGCCAGGCTGGCAGGGATGCTCATCTGCATCTCCCCGCTGCTTCCCAACATCCGCCAGCTGCCGGCAGCTGGGATGAGCCCTGGGATTTGCCGGCACTGGGGAGAGAGGGGACTTTTGGACAGCTGCAGCCAGGCAAAATCCACTGGGGAAGCCTCAAACTGGCCTCTGCCTTTGCCAGCTCAGCACGGCCAAGAACACGAATTGCTGCTTTGGCGCCAGGGGAAGGGAAGAAGAGCCACCTGCCCAGTCTCTCCCAGCCCTGACAGGCCCCAAACACCCCCAAAACCAGCACAGAGCTGTGTACATGCCTGGTGCAACCAAACAGAAGCTGTTTCTCTATGGCTTTTTTTTTTTTGGGGGGGGAGGTATTTGGCCATTTACCCCCTGGGCTGGGATGCAAAGCAATGGGATGCAAAATTTTGCAGTGCAAGGGAAGGACATGGACTGTCGGGAGCATGTGCGGCTGCTGGGGATGCTGAGCATGGCCCTGGTCCCATCCAAGGGAGATCCTCAGACCCTCTTGCCCTCCCCAGGGCTCCTGTCATGGAGCATGCAGCCTGCCTGGGGCATCCAAACTTTGGGATCAACCCGGCCACTGGCCCTAATGCTGGAGGCAGGATCTCAGGAAAGATCCCAAGCCCATCCAGAGCCAAAAGCACAGCCCAGGAGCAGGTTTTTCTCTTCCCAGGGCTGTGCTGGGAAGGGATGAGTATTGCTCACCCTCTGTGCTTTGGGACGTGGCGGGGGACCAGGTCCTCCCCCTGCCCACGCAACCACTGGCCCTGGGGGAAGCCAGCCCCACTGCTCCCCCATAAAAACAGCCCGACAGCCCTGACCCCGGCAGACGGCAGCTCTGCCCCGGCACCACTGAGCTGCCCTCCCACAGCTCGGCATGGCGAAGGTGGACGGGGTGGTCTGCACCCTCCTCCTCCTCACCGTGCTGTGCTGCCAGAGCTTGGCTCAGAGTGAGTACTGCTGCCCGCTCTGTCCCCGCGGGCTAGGGGACGGGGACAGTACCCAGGGCTGCAGGGATGGGTTTGCTTTGTGCATGGCGTGCAGGGGGGCAATCCCCAAAAAGCCACCATGCCCATGGCAGGAGGGCTGAGATGGGAGGTGAGGGTCTCCAGGCTAAGCCGAGCTTGTGCTGTCCCCCCAGGAGCCCCAGCCGTGCCGGACAAGTGCTGCTTCAACTTCCAGACAAGAAGGATCAAGAGAGACAACGTCATCGCCTGCTACCCCACCAGCCCCGAGTGCCCGCACCAGGCTGTGATGTGAGTACCCTAAACCCAGCCCTGTGGGGTAAAGCCCCTCTAGACCCTGCCAGACCCCGTGCCTTGCTTTGGTGGGTCCAATCCTGATCGTCTGTGCTTCCGAGCCCTTCGGAAACTCAGCGCCAGAGTCCCCGTACCATCACCCTGCTAACCCCGTCTTCTCTCTGCCCCAGCTTCAGGGTGAGGAGCGGGAAGGAGATCTGTGCCCAGGCAAGCAGGGCCTGGGTGAAGAGGTACCAGCAGAGCTTCCAAGTCAGCTCCTTCTCCATCCCCAGCTAGCGGGGTGGCCGGAGGCAGTGCGGGGAGTCCCCTCCACAGGGGACAGGACACTGTGAAGGTGACCCCTTTGCAGAGGTGGCTGCAGGGACACCACATCTGGATATATAGCAGCTCACTGGGGACATCCTCCCCATCACGCTGTGACGACCCTCACCACCTCCCCAAAGGCAAAGGGCCTTTGTCATCCCCGACATCCCACCGGGATGGGGTGTGCCGACCCCGCAGGGTGGTGGGGTCCAGACCCGCTGCCAGCCCCCACGCTCTCAGCCCTGCTTTGCATGCAGGCAGCTGCCTGTACCACTCGCAGGCAGCAGTGAGGCTGCGCTCGCCAGCCTGGCAGCAGCAGAAGGGTTAAGGGGGAACAGCTGCATGGTTATTTTTTGTACAACACACTGAACAGAATTAAACGTGATCTCACGCATGCAAACATCTGGCTGTGCAAGTGTCTTGGGAGCAGGCAGATCCTGTGCAAGTGTCTTGGGAGCGGGCTTTCCTACCGGGATGTTAAATCACATCTGTAAGTGCTGGGGTCAGTATGGAGCCGGGAAGAGCCAAAGCTCCAACCATGTCTCTGTGAGGGGGTGTGGGGGGGTGCATGGGGCCAAACCATGTCCACACAGGCTTTGGGGAAGCCACCAGTGAGAAGGTCAAGAAGCAGGCACAGCCCGTGAGGAGGGGGCTTCCCATGCTCCTCGTCAGCCATCCTAACAACTGGAGACCCCAGCCCAAATTCAATCAGATCTGCCCCTGAAGGATGCCTGGTCGGGCCCCACTGACAGCCCACACTCCGGGGATGCCACGAGGAGATATGATGGGCACTGCCACTGTGACAGGCACCATGATGGACACAGCCACCGCGATGGGCAGCTAGCAATGGGTCTCAAAGTGGGCAGGGGTGAGCCTGGCCACTGCCAAGCCACTCACTCCGGTGCAAAACTGCAAGAGAGGCATCGCAGCTGAGCTGACAAGAGGTGGTTTTTGAAAATAAACATGCCGGGCGTTTGGCAATCACGAGCATCATCCTGTGTGGTTTGTTGGCGGCAACAACCAAACCTAAAATAGACTGACGGCCCCGGCGCATCACCAGTGGTGCAGAGCTGCCGGCTGCTTGCCATACTTTCCAGCAGCCCTCGGGTACCGCAGGGGCTGGAGGGGCTAGGAGAAGGAATTTCCATTCACCGGTTGCCCTTTATCAATATCTCCGGGCGGTTCTTTCCCCGGGGAGAGTCCAGAGCTGTCATGGAAAGCCTGGCCGGGGTGTATATCATGCTGAGGTGCAGGCAGGAGAGGCAGGTAGCTCTTGGTGGCTCTGAGGCAGCAAGAACTGCTGGCTGCTGGTGCTGATCGAGCCCTGGGTTGGACATGAAGGTCTTCTCCTTGGCCTTGCTGACCCTGCTGCTGCTGGCTATCTGGGCTGAAAGCGAGGGTGTGTCCTGTAAGTACTGCACCGAGCCTTTCCCCACAGTTGCCCCGGTTCCGTCCCCAGCTCCTCCACTGATGGGGTTTTGGGGGGTCGGGGAGGGGGACTATAGCTTCAAATCCTGCTTCTGCCATGGGTTTGGAGGGCTGAGGGGCATCACCAGCTGCCCAAGAACGGGGCTGTCCTGGTCTCATCCAGAATGAGTAAAAATAGGCTTGGGGATGGCTTCAGCCCCAGCACCCTGGCTGGGGAGCTCAGTAATAACCCCCTGCAAGCAGGGAAACGGGGGGCTTCTACCCTGGGGCAAAGCAGCACCACTGGGGATGTGAGAGGGGACCCCCTGTAGTGGGACGGAGCAGGGGAGCACCCAGACCCCTCATGCCAGGTGTGAGAGACCACCAAACCCTCTTGCCTCCTCTCAGTCCGCAGCCCCTACAGCGCATGCTGCTACAAGGAGATGTTCATCCAGCAGAAAATCCCTGCCTTCCTCATCACGAGCTACCAGAGGACGCCTTCCCACTGCTCCCGCAAGGCCGTGCGGTGAGTACCCCCAGCCCCCTCCCGGCCATCCTCCCTGGCACCCCACTCCTCACCCTCGCTTGCCCACCTTCCCTACCAGTTGTTCTGCCTTCAGGGATCCCCCAAAACAAGCCACCCCCAAAAGGGTGCCATGGGTGGGGGTGCCCTGCCCTGGCTCTTCACATGCACCTCCCTCCTCACTGCTTTACCCAAATAGCCCCAAAATCCCCCGTTTCAGATGCCAGCCAGAAAAACGGGAAGGAAGCCGAGGTTTCAGAGACTGCTAAAAGTCAGCACTTTGGGGGGATGCGGGGGGCAGGATGCCGCAGGCATCCCCAGGCTGGTGAGGGAACGCCAGGGCACAGCCGGATTCTACACCCCCCCAGCTAACACAGCCCCTCTCTCCCCCTTAGTGTGGAGCTGCTGAAGGGGAAGAAGGTCTGTGTGGACCCGAAAGAGGGCTGGTTCCAGAAGTACCAGCAGCAGAAAAAGTACCAGCAGCAGCAGAAGTCAACCAGCACCTCCACATGAAACTGCCTTCCATATAAGCTCTATTTATTTGCATCCCACAATTATCTGTATGTTCTCGTCTCGTTAAGTTATGGAGCCGACTCTCCCCTGCTGTCGCCCCCTCCACACTACTAAACATCCCTCGATGGGTTTAATAAAACATCTTGTGCAGACCTGCAGCTGGAGTGAGATGATGTAAATCCTGGGGGAGAAAACAGGGGTCAAAGGGGTTTAAGGATGCCCTGGGCAGTGGCCCGCCCAGTGGGATGCAGATTGAGGCAGGGGTAAAGGCAGGCGCAGGCTGGCAATGGGAGAAAGGTTGGGTTTGGGGGGGGCTTTTGAGGGTCGCTTTGGTTTTCTCCCAGCTGGATCAAGCAGTTAAACGGGGGTGGCTGCAGAAGGAGTGGTGCTTGGAGGTTTAGCACCGTCCTTCAGCCCTGGCCAGACCCCACCGATGGGCACCCAGGGGGGTGACCCTCCTTGTGCCGGGGGGCTCCAGGTCCCCGGTACTCATCTTGTCTCATGGGAAAATCCTCCCACAGCCCCTAGAGCCCATACACCCACCGCAGCAAAGAAGAAATTGAAAACGAAGATGCTTTTGGGCAGGTTTCCAGCAAGTGCAGGGAGCCTACTCCGGCCACGCAGGTTGGGAGCTAACTCTGTATCCCTGCTGTGACCGGTGGAGCAGGGTGAGAAGTGGTATTTGTGGCAAAACTGGGGATAAGTTGGGATTTGACTCCTGGCAGTGGTTTTCTGCCAGCAATAGCGGCAGTGGCTGGGGGTGTCCGTGCCATGGCACCTGAGCTGGGCTGGGCTGTCCGCCCGCAGAGCAGCTCCGCAGCCCCCCGACACAGGGATGCTGCTGGGGCTGTTGCAAAGCAAATCCCTGCCCGGAGCTTGCTGGTGTTGCTTCACGGCTGCCTGCTCGGGCTTGCCATCAGGGCTCCGGCCATGGAGCTTCGTGCCCCAGCCTGGCTCCTGGCCGGTGGGGTCCTGGCAGCAGCGGCAGGGTCGGTGTCGTGGGGGTTTGGGCTGCGGCCGGTCCTCGCCGGGCACCCAGATGGAATCTGAAAGTCGCAGCCCTGTGGCCGGCACTTCCTCTGCTGCCGTTTCCTTGCCTTCTCCAGCTCAGCAAAACTGGAGGATCCTGACATAATTTCCCCACTATGACGCACTCCTTTTCTTTCCTTGAAACCCTGCGCCCGCCCAGCGGCCGGGGAATAAAAGGAGGGCATCGCCACAGGGGCCGAGCAGTGTGCAGAAGAGAGCCTGCAACCCCCCAGCTCCAGCCCCGCTCGCAGACCCCTCGGCCCCTGCAGCACCATGGAGGTCCCCGCAGCCACCCTGGTCGCCCTCCTCCTCGTGGCCACCTGCTCCCCGTCCAAGGCCCATCTCGGTGAGTCCGGCATCGCCGCCCGCTCCTGGGACTGCGCGTACCATGGCTCCGCGGGAGCTTCCGGGGCCGCCGGAGAGCCCCATCCCCATCAGCAAGGACCCTCGTGGCTGTGGGGAGGGCTGGGAGCAGGAGACCGCTGCCAATGCTGGGACTCAGGCTTGGGGCCAGGCGTCTCCTGGGGGGCCACCGCCAGGGAACAAGACGCAAGGAGGGGGGCGGGAGATGGGGAACCCCAAGAGCCGGTGGGGCCAGAGCCTCTGCTGTAGCCTGGGGTCTCACCAGGGCTGTCTGTCCGTCTCTCTGCCCTCACAGACGGTGTCCCCACCTCCTGCTGCTTCAGCTACCACCAGCGCCCCGTCCCGCGGGGCCTCATCGCCTCCACCTACATCACCAGCAGCAGCTGCACCCAGCCGGGCGTGATGTGAGTACCCACCGCTGCCGGGGGCTTGGGGTGCCATGGGCGGTGTAGTGCCCCGAGGGTGGCCGGGGGGCAGTGGGACACGGCCGGGGACACCCAGGGCACTGCCGGCGGTACCCAGCGCAGGCACCCCGCTGCCCCGGCCGAGCGCCCCAACGCGGGTTTTCTCCTGGCAGCCTGGTCACCAAGAAGAAGAAGGAGCTGTGCGCGGACCCCGAGGCGTCCTGGGTGCAGGCGCATCTGAAGCACTTCCAGACCCTGAAGAACTGACCCTTCCCCGCTGCCACCCGCGGTGCCCCCGGCACTACCCCCGGCGGGCTTGGCTTCCAGCCCCAGGCGCGCAAGAGACTACGTGAACTGCAGCCTGCTTCAACGGGAAAAATTATTCTATTTAACTTATTTCAGAGAAACTAAATATTTTTGCTAAGAAAAGAGAAAATACAAAAATAATTTAAACTCTATTCAAATGATAATTTAAAGCAAAAAATAATTTAAACTATATCAATATGCCTGTTAACAAAGAGTCAGGAGTTTTGATGCCTAAATAAAGTGTTTGTGCAATCAACCCTTTTGGGTGTCTCTGAGGTCCCCGCTGGAGCCCCGACGGAGGAGAAGGGACCCACGGGGAGCCCCTTGCGCTCCCCATGCCCTGGGTTCGTGCTCCCCTCTGGGCAGAGCGGCCTCCGCCCCCCAGCACCTCCCACAGTGCTTCCCCCTCCCCAGCCTGGGTCCAGCAGCAATGCCACACAGCATGTCCCCAAGAGGTGACACCAGCATCTCACTGGGGCTGCCGGTGCCGGCTCCTCTTTGGGACATGGCCTGGCAGCACCCGTGGTGCCAACAGGAGGGTCGGGCTCACTGGGGAGGCTCTTGCCCTGCAGAACTCGGGCACATCAGCAAACCCACGGGTGAAGTTCCATCGTTTATTGGTGAGGATCTGCAGGTATCTGGGACAGGGGCTGAGGGCAGTTGGGGGTCAGGTTGTCCTTTGAGGATCCTGACCTCTTCTTCCTCAGCAGAAGTGACAGCTTGTGCGAGGTTCCCTGTGCCGGGGGGGGGGGGCAGAGTATGGGCCAGCTCCGAGTCGGGGGGCATCGACCTGTTGGGGATTTTGATGCCCAGATGAAACATCTCCGCCTGGAAGGTCGCCACGTCCTGGCAAAGCGGTCAGTGAAAGCGGTGCAGGGCAGAGCACAGCGCCTGGCCCTGGGTTTGCTGATGTGCCCGAGTTCTGCAGGGCAAGAGCCTCCCCAGTGAGCCCGACCCTCCTGTTGGCACCACGGGTGCTGCCAGGCCATGTCCCAAAGAGGAGCCGGCACCGGCAGCCCCAGTGAGATGCTGGTGTCACCTCTTGGGGACATGCTGTGTGGCATTGCTGCTGGACCCAGGCTGGGGAGGGGGAAGCACTGTGGGAGGTGCTGGGGGGCGGAGGCCGCCCTGCCCAGAGGGGAGCACGAACCCAGGGCATGGGGAGCGCAAGGGGCTCCCCGTGGGTCCCTTCTCCTCCGTCAGGGCTCCAGCAGGGACCTCAGAGACACCCAAAAGGGTTGATTGCACAAACACTTTATTTAGGCAACAAAACTCCTGACTCTTTGTTAACAGGCATATTGATATAGTTTAAATTATTTTTTGCTTTAAATTATCATTTGAATAGAGTTTAAATTATTTTTGTATTTTCTCTTTTCTTAGCAAAAATATTTAGTTTCTCTGAAATAAGTTAAATAGAATAATTTTTCCCGTTGAAGCAGGCTGCAGTTCACGTAGTCTCTTGCGCGCCTGGGGCTGGAAGCCAAGCCCGCCGGGGGTAGTGCCGGGGGCACCGCGGGTGGCAGCGGGGAAGGGTCAGTTCTTCAGGGTCTGGAAGTGCTTCAGATGCGCCTGCACCCAGGACGCCTCGGGGTCCGCGCACAGCTCCTTCTTCTTCTTGGTGACCAGGCTGCCAGGAGAAAACCCGCGTTGGGGCGCTCGGCCGGGGCAGCGGGGTGCCTGCGCTGGGTACCGCCGGCAGTGCCCTGGGTGTCCCCGGCCGTGTCCCACTGCCCCCCGGCCACCCTCGGGGCACTACACCGCCCATGGCACCCCAAGCCCCCGGCAGCGGTGGGTACTCACATCACGCCCGGCTGGGTGCAGCTGCTGCTGGTGATGTAGGTGGAGGCGATGAGGCCCCGCGGGACGGGGCGCTGGTGGTAGCTGAAGCAGCAGGAGGTGGGGACACCGTCTGTGAGGGCAGAGAGACGGACAGACAGCCCTGGTGAGACCCCAGGCTACAGCAGAGGCTCTGGCCCCACCGGCTCTTGGGGTTCCCCATCTCCCACCCCCCTCCTTGCGTCTTGTTCCCTGGCGGTGGCCCCCCAGGAGACGCCTGGCCCCAAGCCTGAGTCCCAGCATTGGCAGCGGTCTCCTGCTCCCAGCCCTCCCCACAGCCACGAGGGTCCTTGCTGATGGGGATGGGGCTCTCCGGCGGCCCCGGAAGCTCCCGCGGAGCCATGGTACGCGCAGTCCCAGGAGCGGGCGGCGATGCCGGACTCACCGAGATGGGCCTTGGACGGGGAGCAGGTGGCCACGAGGAGGAGGGCGACCAGGGTGGCTGCGGGGACCTCCATGGTGCTGCAGGGGCCGAGGGGTCTGCGAGCGGGGCTGGAGCTGGGGGGTTGCAGGCTCTCTTCTGCACGCTGCTCGGCCCCTGTGGCGATGCCCTCCTTTTATTCCCCGGCCGCTGGGCGGGCGCAGGGTTTCAAGGAAAGAAAAGGAGTGCGTCATAGTGGGGAAATTATGTCAGGATCCTCCAGTTTTGCTGAGCTGGAGAAGGCAAGGAAACGGCAGCAGAGGAAGTGCCGGCCACGGGGCTGCGACTTTCAGATTCCATCTGGGTGCCCGGCAGGGACCGGCCGCAGCCCAAACCCCCACGACACCGACCCTGCCACTGCTGCCAGGACCCCACCGGCCAGAAGCCAGGCTGGGGCACGAAGCTCCATGGCCGGAGCCCTGATGGCAAGCCCGAGCAGGCAGCCGTGAAGCAACACCAGCAAGCTCCGGGCAGGGATTTGCTTTGCAACAGCCCCAGCAGCATCCCTGTGTCGGGGGGCTGCGGAGCTGCTCTGCGGACGGACAGCCCAGCCCAGCTCAGGTGCCATGGCACGGACACCCTCAGCCACTGCCGCTATTGCTGGCAGAAAACCACTGCCAGGAGTCAAATCCCAACTTATCCCCAGTTTTGCCACAAATACCACTTCTCACCCTGCTCCACCGGTCACAGCAGGGATACAGAGTTAGCTCTGTAACGTTGCATTGCACATACATTCATCTCCACTTATAGCACTGATTCTTGGTTGGACATGTAGGAAATGAAAGACCATGTAGGAGCAAGGTTGTGTTGAGCTAGAAGTCACTGGGGGTCTCACATTTCTCCCTTTTTGCTGGTAATACGGTCAAAAGCAGTATTCTTATGCTGCAAAGGTTGCAGAGACATGGAGGACTGTATGGTCTGTAGGGACTGGACTCTTGCCCTGCTCCAGGGCTGGAGCCGTGGGCTCAAGCTGCAGCCTAAACTGCCACCGTCCCCTTCCCCAGGGTGAACAGAGGATTTACACCTCTCTAAGGTTTCTAGTCTTGGCTGCAGTCTGCAGGCTCTTGACAGTCAAGTTGTTGCAATTACTGCTTGCCCACTTCTTCCCAAGCAGGATAATTTTATCCAATTTAAGCTCTCTACTGGCTTAGCCCCAAAAAAGCAAATACTTCTGTGTCAGGAGATAGAGCATTAAGAGTAGTAGCTGGAGGGAGGAGAGGATTCTGCTGGTGCCCACTGAGATCAGCTCATTGCAGCCTTGCAGATGAAACTTCGAGGAGATCGTAGCATGACTGAAAAGGGTCAGCATTTGCAATCCCGGAGGGTAATTCCCAAACGCCCCCGCCAGCGCACACCCAGAAAGAAAGAGCTGCCAAACTTGCT
Source organism: Gavia stellata (assembly GCF_030936135.1). Lineage (NCBI taxonomy): Eukaryota > Metazoa > Chordata > Aves > Gaviiformes > Gaviidae > Gavia > Gavia stellata. The sequence goes on from NC_082618.1 coordinate 6,299,967, forward strand.
ACTTCCTCCTATTTTTTTTGTTCTTTTTCCGGCCTTGCCCTGATGCTGCCCCGTGGTGCCACAAAAAGTTTGCGGACCAGCTCCAAGCTACCAAGCAAACCGCCAGCCTCCCACCGCCTGCCTCCTGACCCTTGCTCGGGCATGACTAATTCCTGCCACCCTGATTCAGGGGAAAAGCCTAACTCACCGAGACACGGAGCAATGGCTGTGCCCATCCTCCCCACCTCATGGCAGGGGCGATGCTCCCCGTTCACACGCAGGGATAAACCTCACAGCGGCTGCAATGGCCTTTTGCCCAGAAAACCTTCCCGTGCCAACAGGTCCCTGTCTGATGGATGCATCCCTCCCAGCTAGCACTTGTTTGGGAGGAGGTCTAGGATTAGGAGAAAAGGTTGCGATTGTTTCTTTTAGAAAGATAGGACAGAGGTGAGAATGGGTGTAAATCATCTCACTGGAGACCTTCAGGAGTGCTGATCTGGCCTCCGGGAGGGGGTATGAAGAGAAACCACCTCTCCAGCTCCCTTCTCCAACTGCCTGTGTTTCAGCTGTTTCTGTTTAAGCCGCTCTATGCCAGGGCCTACAAACAAATAAATCCTTTGCAATGAATGGTGTCCAGGGTCTTCATCTGGGGCATTGGAGAAGGGCTTGGAACAGAGGTACCTGCTGTAAATGCTCCTGCTTGTCAGATGTCACTGGATACCCAAAAGCAGAAGGAAAAGGCCCAATTCCTCAGAAGATGGAAGATCTGCACAAGTTCTTCTGTTAATGCCGCTGCAGAGTCACTAAGAGGTTTCTCTTAACCTCAAAGCGTCCTCTGTGTGCAGAGGAATCCCAAGTTCTGCCGTCAGCCAGCAGAAACCTTTTGTGTTTTTATGAACCTCTCTGCCTGTAAACCCCAACATCTCCCACAAAGATCTGCCCCAAACCTCTGCCCTCCAACCACCGCATTCCGGCATCTCTCCTGCCCTCGCCAGAGACAGCTTCGCTTTGTTTAACAAGGAGAAGCGTGAAGGAGGACATCAGCATGCAACAGGCTGTTATAATGAAGGCAACCAGCAATTGCTCTCTGAAACAACTGTAGGAACAAGATGCTGAGCTACCCGAACCCCAGGGTGGGATACTTCTGGGGAGAGCAGCCCCAAGCCAGGATTGAGGTGGGCTTGGGCAGTAGAACCGCACCACGGGGCCCACAGTCAGGGATGAGCAATGGCAGTAGGCAACACCGGCTTGGTAGGAGCCCCTTTGCCTGCCCAAGCAGAGAGAAAAGGGTAAGGGAGTAGCAACCAGAAAGAAGAAATGCCAGGATGGCGGTAAGGAATATCCCACACCCAGCAAATATTAGAAACTGAGATCATCGCAATGACAAGTAGAAGCATGATGATCTGTGGGCATTGGCTTTAGCAGTAACCAGGGGAAAGCTTGTCATCCAGTAGGAACCACAGAAAATCTCACACTTGCAAAGATTATTTCTGATGGAAATGGCGAAAATATTTCCTCTTTGCTGCAGAAGTGGTTGGCCAAGCTTTCAGTTCTCCATTTAGATGAGAGCCGGATGGGACTTCTTACTGCATGCTGATGAAATACTTTCCATTCTAACTGGAATCGAGGATATTTCAACGAATAGCACAAAATTGCAGCTCAGCGTAAGTAAATAGTTTGTGTTTAACTGTGTTTAAGGAATTAAATATAAGGAACTGATGTAAAGGGAGAGTGAAGAAATTACTTATGGTTTTATTTCTCCTTCCATGGAAGACCTCTGTAAGCAGACAACTTTCTAATCCAGCAGAGAAACACAAGAGAAATTTAAGGGGAGGGCAGGAGGGGAGGAAACACAGGAGACCAGAAAACCCAGCTTTACGAATACAATTTTGAAAAACAAAAAAAAAGTAAAAGCCCATTAGTTAGGAAGGGGAGCAAGTAGCCAAAGATGCCATCTCTTTTTGGCTTGTCTTTGCATAAACCAAACAAGAGGTTATGGTCAAGTACTCAACACAATCAAAATTTAGTGCGCACAGGTGAGAAAAGGAAAAGGAGAACAAATAAGTAAGGAAGAGGTAGATAAGACACATGTAGTCAAACAAAAAGGGCCCAAAGATTCCCCTAACTTCCTCTGGAGCCAGGCTGTGGCCATCTCTGAATCACTGGTGATTAGCAGGACAAACTCACATGGAGTGGGAGAGGTACCAGAAAGCCAGTGATGAGCAAACATGACACTAGTCTTGCATTATCAGATGCTTTTGGCACTGCCTTGCATGTGTCTTTTTAAGAAAACAAGGGAATTAAAGTCTAAAAACCACATTACCCCCAGGGCTGTGCGCACGGTTAAAGGAGCAGAGGGACCATCCTTACTGACCTGATGGCAGGCAGCTGGCAAGGCAGAGGGGGACAAGTCGAGGCACGGTGACATGTGAAGACCTGCGCTGAGAGAGCAGCCAGGAACAGCAGGGACAGTGTGGGGTCAGAGCAGACCCCCAGATATGCTCTGTTCCGGTGTGACAGCTGCTGGTGAGGACCTTGCCCCTTAGGGCCTCCCATTGCAAGAAATAAGCAATAAGAGAAGAGCAAGAAAAGAGCAGCAAGAAAGTCCCCTGTCCAGACAGGGCTGCCAGACAATGTCATGGAATTCATTTAGACTAGAAGAGAAGACGAGGGATAATCTCAGTCATTGTAAGAGGACAGCATCGCTTCTGGTACCCAACCCTGATAAGGAAACTGAGACACAACTGCCTCAGTCTGCGGCCAACTTTAAGACAACCTCCCCAGCTCTGCCGAGAGTTTACCCCGAGGACAAATCCCTGCTCGCTGGCAGAAGCAAGCTGTATTTTTGACCCTGAGCCAGGGCAGAGGGATGCTCTCAGCACCTCTTTCCAGGAGAGGCTGTCAGACAGGCGGGGCTCTGCTTTGCAGCGCTAAAGGGATCACAGCAGCCCTTCTGCCTTCACCATGCACAGAAGAAAGACAGAAGGAAACCACAAGCATGAAAGAAATTAAAGAAACTGCCAACACCACAATCCCATGCAAGGGCAGAGAAAACCACATGGCATTACGCAACATCCATCTGGGAAGTGACACTCATCATTGATAAAAATTATGCAAAAGGGTCCCGTGGCTGGAGGTTGCAAGGAAAACACAGATCAGCCATCAGTCTCACCCTGCAGTGAGCTATCACTGACCCTTGCTTATATTGTTTTATGAGGGTAATTCAGCATTCAGAACGGAATTCCTAAACCGGTCCCCACTGATACCTTTTCAATTCAAATCCCTGAATTCCTCCTCAGAGGATCCTGTGCTGTGCCCTGCACAAAGACCCCCAAACCAGGACAGGGTTTTTTCTATGGTCCTGGATCAAAAATAGACCTCTTCTCCCCCCAGCTTAAGTGACTTCTACACTAGACTGAAAGGAAAGAGAGTGGCAAGAGCAAAAATAATCTCTCCCCAGGCAGGAGGCTGCAGCACACCCGTGTGCACGCATTAAAGAAAAATACAAGGGGATTAGTGCGGTCTAACAAAAGGAGGTAACTTGACGCTGCAGGCACATGTGCCTGACAACCTCCAGCCACCCAGCACAGCTCTGCCAACCCACGGGGGCACTCAGAGCTGGTTACCCTCAGCTCTATGTCCACAAGCTTAGATTGGGCTTTAGACTGGGCCCTGGCCAGTATCTACCCTCACCTTGTCCTTCAGCAGTTTCTGCAACTTGTCGCGTAGGTCTCCACACAGCAGCTTTCCACCTTCGATGTTTTCCCACAATATGACAGGATCCATCTGTAAACAGGGCATACTGCTTCTCAGCCACTGATAATTTATTATACAGAGGGGCTTCTTCAGCACAAGTCACCTCCTCTGGCGACACTCCGAAGTTTTGGCCCTCTGGCCAGTCCATGATCACTTCCAGAATTCCCGGGCGGTCGGGGTTTCCCATCCGAGCTCGTTGCATTACCAGTGCGACCCACTTACTCCATGTAGCATCAGTTGTGTGATGTGTAGAGGGGACCCTCCTTTTGACCACCCAGCCCAACACAGGCAACTGAGGGGCCAAAAGAAGCTGTGCTTCAGTACCAAACTTCCAAAGCAGCTCAGCTTCCTTCATATGCTGCTAATATTTCTTTTTCAGTTGGAGTGTAACGGGCTTCAGATCCCCTATATCCCCGGCTCCAAAACCCTCGAGGTCGACCTCGAGTCTCTCCAGGTGCTTTCTGCCAGAGGCTCCAGGTGGGGCCGTTATCCCCGGCTGAGGTGTAAAGCACATTTTTCACATCTTGTCCTGCCCAGACTGGCCCAAGCACTACTGCACGGACTATCTCCTGTTTAATTTGTCCAAAGGCTTGCTGCTGCTCAGGACCCCATTCAAAGTCATTCTTCTTCCAGGTCACTCAATAGAGAGGGCTTACGATCAGACTATAACCTGGAATATGTTTTATTCCACCCAGAGATGGCTGCAGCCTCAGCTTCTCTCACCCTCTCCCAGACTCCCCATATTGACTCCAGGTCCCCAGCCTCAAACACCCCTTGCTCCTTAAGGCAAGCACATACATTTCTTCAAACAAAACCAGGGAAGAGAAACGCTGTGTGAGCAGAGCAAGCATTTACTCTGCTTCACCTAAATGTAAATACATCCCTCTGTACGTAGCAGGATTCAGAGCACAAGGCACAGTGAAACACCCAGGTTAGAAGCTCACTCACCGGCCCACTGGCACCTTCTTGACGCACTGGAAACCCAGGTTCACTCTGCCCCAGCCCCCCCAAACAGAACCTGCAGCCTTCCCCTCTGCTCTCAAGCAATACCTACCCCACACACCCCTGGCCCCCATCCTGCTATTTGTCTCCTGTGCCTCATGACTTGCACCCGCAGCCCTGCTCCACGCCTGTGCTCAAGTGGAGGAACACCCTGGGGCTAATTCGCACTAGGGCTGGTTTTGGTTTTGCAAGGGGACAGGGGCTCTGGTCTCCCAGATGTACTGACCCACAGCTCTTCCATGCAGTTTGGCAGAGCTAGGGGCTCCCAGCTACTGCCTCTGCAGAGATATGCGCCTGCCCACATGAATACATGGTTGGGACTTTAAAAAGAAGTTGTCTGACTGCAAGAAGTGATTTCAGTTTTGAGTTTGCAGACACCAACTATCATTGCCTCCTGCACCCAGACGGCAGATTGCATAAGCCCCATTTCCATGAAAACAGGCTAAAAATAAAAAATTACCTAAACTTATATAGCTGGGGTTATCTCATAGCAATTGCTTCTGTCTTTCTTCTCCACTTTTTGCCCTTGATGAGACCTTCTGGCAGAGAGTTTCACATGTTAATTATGCCTTGTGTCAAAGTATTTCTCTCTAGTGCACGGTTTCTCTCTTTAAATGGCCTGAACCACATAGATGTCCCTTTCTTCTTCTGCGTGAAAGGGTAAATAATCAATACTGAATGTTTATTTTTAAGCTCCCTTCATCTATTTGCCCCACTCTTTTAAATCTTTCATCTCCAAGTCACTAAATGCTTTCATCACCTGGCTCAAAGTCTTCTGTGTCAGCTTTATCCACCTCTGAGTCAAAATGATCAGAGCTGAATGTGGCATTCGGAGATCATCCTGCTGGTTTCTACATCAACATTATGGCATTTGGAGAATTAGTTTCTGTCCCATCCTTCACGCACTCCAATATTCTGCTTAATCCTTGGACTTGCAGCACCAAAGATCAACTCTAGAAAATAAGGCAATGTTAAGTCTCATTTTCTAAAGAAAATGGCATTTAGGAGACCTGAATGTCATTGAAGAGGAATGGAACAGAGGTTTCTAAGTCACATGGGCTAAATACTCAGGACCCAAATATCTTTAAAATCTGGCCATAAACTCAAAAACATTACCACAGGCCTTTTTCTCCCCCAAGTAGCTGTAGTTCATTTGACCTTAGAAACAGAAATTAGTATTTCAAATGCTTCCTGAGTGAATGTCATCTGCTAGCATGTTGCTTCATCAACTAACTCTGTTAAACCCATCTTCTCCAACCCTGATTAATATAAATAATCTTGTATTTTGCAGACACATGCCTCGCACTGAACTCCCCTCTCCAGATCCTCAGGCATGGCACCAGATACAACATATTCGCAGTACATCACACAGGGTTGGTCCTGACGCACACCAACGCTAACCTAATAGCTTCCTTTTATAAGTTCACAGATATCTGTGACGAAGGAAATGCAGTAGATCTCACTCGTCTGGGCTTCAGTAAGACATTTGAAATGGTGCCACATAGTAAATTATTAGCTAAGCCAGAGAAGATGTGACTGGCATATGAAATGTAAAGTGGGTAAAGAGCCGCCTGAAAGGGACATGGTAATTGCTTCAGCTGAAAGGGGATGTGTTAGACTGAAGGGGGTTTACCAGTACAGTTCCTTGAGTTTCTGCCTCAAAAATTATTCTGCTTAACATTTGCATTAATGATCTTGGCACAAAAAGCAGGAGAATGCAAAGGAAATTTGCTGATGAGGCAAAATGAGATGCTATCATCAATCTAGAAGAAGCCAGGCTATCGCACAGAAAGATGATAATGACCTTGAGGACTGGAGTAATGGAGAAGGGATTTGATTCAGCAGTGCAGACTGTACGGTCATGCTGTTGGGGACAAGGGATAACAGTAGCAGCCGTTCCAGTTTGGAAATGTCTGGGGCAGGGAAAGACCCATGCTACAAATCGCAAGACTGTGACAAGACCCTGGTGTTAACGACACGAGAAGAATCAAATGCAAAGAGCTTGGGTTGAGGGGTTAGGAAAATGAGGGACTGAGCTGCGTGAATGCATCGGAGTCAACACCAGGGGTGGAAAAGAGGTGTAGTGGACACTGCTGGTGTAGACACATGGCTGGAAAGTGGCTGGGAATACAAAGAGATGGGAAATTAGATTTCCACATGAAAGTAGTAAGTTTCTCACGCGGGTTTCAGACCCAAGTGGGGCAGATAAAAACCAACCACCGCTCAAACGGGTATCAGTCCTACTGTGCAACCAGCATGCTTGAGAAGCTGGCCAGATTAGAGGTGTGATCTTGCTTCTGAATTTGAACTGGTTTGCCTTTACAAGGGCCTATTCACAGAAGCGTTTTAAAGTCCTATTTTAAAAGCTGTCACTAACCACCATATTGTTTTGGAATCAAATGTTCTACAAGGTTGTACAAACACCGTCAGCCCGGGCGGATGGCAGCTGCCTGCTCTCTTATTCCCAGGACAAATGCTAGATTCACTTGTTCCCCTCCAGGCCTGGAGGTGGTTTCAGTGGTTGTGGGTTTTTGGTATGTGATTAACTGCTTCACGCTGAAACCCCTCTGGCCTGCGCAGCTCAACCATTCAGTCTGGAATCACTGAATAATAGCACTTCTTACAAATTTCCTCCAGAGCATCCCTGTTGGACACTCCCATCTCTAACAGCTCCTCTTTCCCTGCCCTGGAAGAGCAGGGCTGAGACAGACTCTCATAGTGCGGACACCCCCGTCTCCTACACTGACTACTCGCTGCTTCTGCTCCCCAGGAATGAATTCAGTTTTGCGGTTGCAACCTTTTACTCCTCACAGTCCCTGTATTTACCTTTCCCACCCCGCTGTCCTTCCTGCCTCATCCCCAGGAACACGGTCACCTTCACCACAACACCTAAGCACATCAAATCTCCTTTGGGATCATCAGGGGTTTCTATTCCTCTCTCTTTGGTTTCCTCTGCATACTTGGCTCTGATCATCTCCTGCAAGTCCCTCAGAGCTTCCTGGGCTGCCTCTCTTGCTGAGTCAAAAGATTTTTATAACGTTATTTTAAATTTTCAGGCTTTTTCTATTGACTTCCTCTTTCTCTGGAACCTCCCTTTCGAAATTACCGGCACAAGACTATTTTCTGGGGTCAGCTTGTATGCCTTTCCCCTTGCTCCTTTCAACCACAAGACATGGGACTGAATCACACTGTAGGCAGGATTATTTAATGGTCCCTCCCGGTCTCTCACTTCTATCGCCCCCCCCCAGTCTGTGAACCCCAACACCCACAGCATCCCCCCACTCCCATGGCCCAGCCACAAAGCTGTCTCTTTGGACAGTCTCTTCCACTTTTCAGCTGAAGGGGACTGATTTTTCCTTCTGTGAATTCCCCAGTGAGAGCACAGAGATTTATGGCCCGGCAGGTAACAAGCTGTCACATCTTGGCTTTGCTTTTAGGACCAAGCCTGGACTAATGGCAACCATTAGCCCTTTACTATCTTGCAATCTCCATGCCCTAACCCTGCTGGGTGTAATTCAGCATGACAAAGCCTTCTCCTCCCAGGAGAGGTTATCTCCTGATTCAAAGTGCTCTTTGGTGTGAAAACTACTTTCTACCCCAGTCTAAATGCCTCAGTGCACTCCCGGGGGTGGGCTCCCCACTGTGCCCAGAGCCCCTCCAAAAAGCTGAGCCTGCTACCCCTGAAAATGCCCTGCAGGAAGATGGAAAGGAGACCAAAGAGTGCAGAGAACCAGAAATAACAACACATAGCTGAGCCTTGCCTCTGGGCCTGCCTTTTGCCCGTGGAGCTGTGTGAAAATAGTCTGACCTGTGATTTTTGCCACCGGAGACTCATCACAGCTGTCCACATGCCACGACTGTGTCCCCACCATACTCCCCACCACCAAGAGCAGCAGGCTGGGAGTATATGTGGCAATGGCAAATTAAGGGTGCTAGCCTAGTACCCCCCCCGAGGTTTGAGCACAAGTGCCAGGGGTGCTCTGGGAAGGACACAAGTAGTTGGCAGCTGCCTCCAGCAACGGAGAACAAGTGTCTTGGGCACAAAAGACTACAATAGACTTTGCTGGCTCAGAGCGCATGAGGCTAGACAGAAGCGAGGTAGCAACAGAGTGAGATGCAGGGATGGCAGCCTGTTTGCAAGGAAGAAGAGGAAGAAGCCTGCTTGTGTGTAGTTCTGCAATGGCAGTCCGCGAAGGCAGGATGTGAATTCATCATGCTGCTGGTGACCGGACTCCTTAACAGCAGCAGTGCAGGCAGGAGGAGGCCAAGAGCAGATGACTTGGGGGTCAGCCACATGCGCTGTGGTGCCCACCTTCCAGGGCCAGATTAACCCTGGATCCAGGCTAGGTGAATATGAACTGTCTGGTCTTTTAAGAGACAGATCCCTGGGGAAGACATACTGTCTCTAAGGGCTAAACGCATTTGCTCACTCCCACAGGTCCGATCAGGAACACCCTGCTGAGCAAGAATACACCATTTCCCCTCTAAGGTTTTTATAAGGGCAGGGAGAGCCCCTTGGGGTTAGAGCAAGTGGTTTTTCAGAGAAGCACAGAAAATGGGGCTGGGGAGAGTCATCAGCTTCCACACAGAAAATCAGCACTCACTGTGTCACTCCAGGAACACAATTCCTCGCTCTCCGGGTGATCTACTACCGCTTCCTCACTGCTGCAATATTTTTTCTTCCATTTTTGCTGTAGTTTGAGACCAGAACATCATGTCTTATCCAGCACGAAAACAAAGGATGAATTTGTTCTTTCCTCCTTGCAGTGACCCTTGTAGACTGTTCTCAGGCCTCTCCCACCCTCTTTACACACCACAATTCTTCCACGCTCTGCAAATTTATCAGGCCTGTGCTTGTTCAAAATAGCATTAATGAAAATATCACATAGCACAGGACCTGTGGGGTCCCACATGCTTCTGGCAGTCACAGATAAAATCCACTCAGAAGGCCATTTTCACAGTCTGATGATGACAACAATGTGTTACAGGATTTTTCTGTAATATGGGGAGTAGCTCATACCCATGGGACTAAGCTGTTTGTGCAGTAATCACTTCTCAGAGTACACCGCTTGCACATTTTGAATCCCCATCAAAAATTATGTCAGGTTCAACACCAGGAAGAGAATACAAGCAAGTTCAGGCTAGTGTGGGAACACAGAAATTGGCAGAGATGCCCAAGGAGCAAGGCAGGGTTTCCAAGCCAGGTCTTTCTGAGGAGTTGTACAGCTGTGTTGTCTAGCTGTGCGGCAGAGCGGCATTGCAGCACCATCTGCTGACTGCTGCCTCCAGGTCCACAGCTCTTCACCAGTCAGCTGTATGCCGGGCCTTGAATGTTCAAAGATGCTGACAACATCATCAGATAAATACCTCGCTCTTTAGGGTGACAAATCTTGCAATTCCTGATTAGAACAAGGTATCTGTGTTCTCTTCCCTGCTTTGGGGGAAACCAGGGTTCACACTTCTCATACTTCCTTCAACTGAAAGACAATCTCACATCCTCCTCAACACATCTGTAGCTACCTGTTTTAAGAAGTGGTCAATACTGCAAGTGAGTATGAGCATCAGAAGCATCAACATACAAAGTTTAATTGCTGCAAATATTTATTTAGGTTTTAAGCAAACTAATGCCCAGGTGGCACTTCTCTTTGCAGTGCCCTCCCAGCAACAGCCCAGTACATCTGACTTCATCTGTGGTTGTGCAAGCATTTCTCCAGCAGATTCCATCTCCTCTTGCCCCATCTAATCTTTCAAACACCCATACAAGTGTGGAGGACCATGGTGCTGCACATGAGCAAAGCACAGCAAGAATACCTGTGAGCCAGGAGGCTGAGAACAGTTTTTGCAGACAGGCTTCATTTTTAAGCTGGCAGCAGTGTGACCCTGTCCTTTTCTTCATTGTGATATACAGGACCAAGTCCAAAGAAATAAACCAATCATGCATGTGGAGCGGTTCTCTTCCTCTATGCCCTATACCATGATGTAGCTCAGATATGACAGCAAAAGGAAGCCCCAGGACATGTGGCAGAATGAGGGTACAAGCTTACTTATCTGTGGCAAAACAAGAAAAAAAAAGAGGAAACAGGAAAAGAAGAACCAGGGAAATCCCAGCACTCCTCCCCACTCCCCCAAACCCAAGAATGCCATGTTCAGAGTTGTTTTGTACTGTTTGCCTCTAGGACCATTTCCTATCTCACCACTGTCCAGTTCTGGCCAATGCCACCTGCCTTGGGACCTTAACAGCATCTGCCTCTTCAGTCTGACACCTCTGACAGCTTCTCCATCTCACACACAAGGCTTTTCCCAGACAGATCAGAAACTAGGCATGTAACAGCCAATAGTTTGCAAACATCTCCTGTCAGACAGAGCTGTGAAGAGAATTAACACCCTCCCCTCCCTCTGCACACCAGAGGCAGCAACCACTCTCAAGGCTGAGAAAACAGGCAACAGGACAGCACTGCAGATCGCTGTTGTGTGCATCTTGCCATGTAACTGTCAGGACTGGTAGAAGTCTGAGAAGAGAGCTGGCTACAGATGCTATCCCCCACTGTGCACTCAGCCCATTGCAGATGTGTACAGAGGAGATCTGTGCATTTGTTGTTAGAACTTGCCTTGTTAATGTTGTTGTAATACTGACACAACATTCAGTTCAAAGCTGTTACTAACAAGTGGAAATTGAAGCTTTTTATTGAATGTATTTTTTTTAATCTTAGCTTTTAGAACAAGATATTTAACAACATTAACATTCATTTTTACATCACATGCTCAACTGTGCTACTACTTTAGCTACAGCTGCATATTGTCTGCTTCCCCAGAAGTCCTAAGATGAAACAGACACTTAAACACACACAAAACCAGAAAATGCAAGTAGGTTTTACTAATGAGGCAGACATTTTGCTGCATGCACCTCTCCATCAGAAACAAGTCCAACTTTAGCAGACACCAATAGCATCTTTTGTCTTTGTCTAATTTGGAAGCTGTGTTACACAGAACTGGGAAACAAGTTAATGTATGCAAAGTTTGCTGGAGCAGCAAAAGCAACAGAAAGTGCTTGATCCAGTGAGAAACTGTAAAGAGAACAGAAGCTTTGCATTCCAAACAAAGGATTCCCCCAGGAATGACAGGTATTTGAAGATGTCCACTTCTACATCTGGAATTAAAAGCTGAGATTTCTCACAGAGAAATGCAAATCAATTAAGCGAACCAAGAAATGTTTAGGGAGGAAAAGGAAAATATTTGGCAGGCAAACACTAAAATGTTGAGCAGCTCTGTGGGAGTCATGTCCCATGGACTGAAGCAAAAACATAATTAGTCTATTGTGTAGGTAAACACCAAGCTCATGTACAATTTTTTTCATCCCAAACATCTCCTGGACACTTGCTGCCTAGCATCCTTTCTACAAAAGTAGAATACCATACTGGTAAGTCAGTGTGTAAAAACACCTGGGGGAGGAAGGTTTAGCGAAGTATAAAGTGTTTCTTCGAAAGTGCATAAGTAGTAAACAACACTCCTCTGGGTTTGTATGTTTACCATTGTACCCAAAGACACTAGCCATTTTACACTGGCAGTTTTAGTGCTCCCAGCTCATGTTATCCGCTTGGCAGATGGCACCATTCTAACTGGCACCACTCTAGCTATAGCACCACGTCTCTTATGCTGATGCCTGTCAGCAGACAGAGCTGCGCAAGCATCCTCACAGGTGCATTTTGCATCAGCCGAAATGATGGCCACCAGGTTCTACCAGTCTGGTAAGGAAACAAGAGGCTTCAAATGTAGATCACATCCGAGTCATGCTGCTGAACCTACAGGCAAATCAAATAGGAAAAATTAGTTTTGCCCTAACTCCTATTTACAGCAAAGTAACTCCCTTTGGTCCAGTTCTTCCTTTACCTCCAACTCCAGAGCTCTTTGCAAGATGCTCTGCAATAGCTCTTTCTTCCTTCTTAAAACAAGCATATTTGCCTCACCCCTGCTATTTGGATTAGGTTAGTCATAAAAGTTACTTCTGTTACTTGCATTAGAAAGAGCTGCTTCCTCATTTGTTGATACACTCAGTTGTTTTCCTTCTAGTTCTAAGCACACAACCCTGAAGATTCAGGTCTTGAATGTTATATACTAGAGCGTCTGATCCTATAAACCCTTAGTTTTGTTTGTATAAAACAGCAACAAATACATCAAGCTTTCTTTATTCCCAATACCTTGCACAATTAGCATTGCCTAGAGAAAGCTGATTTCCTTCTCACTGTTCAAGACCGCATGCCCTTACAATTCTTCATGAATGCATACTAGATCGTCCATTCTAGTGAAATTTAAAAGCAGGTTGTTTTTTCCTAAGACCCAGCTCATTAGCTCTTCAGGACTCTGACAGGGAACACACTGGAAGAGAACTGAACTGTTGGAAGTCTAGGCATTTATTGGTATCTTACTCCCTGGTCCTTAAAACGAGAAGACAGGCACAGTATGTTTTAAGCTCTCTATACCTGCGAGCACATCCTCATTTCAAAGCCTGGCTGATACAAATAAAATTTAACACAGACCCTCCTATGGCATACGGGCATCTCTTTCATTTACCAAGGCTTACAGCTTTGCATTCCAGCTTAGCTAAGTGAGAAAAAACAGGTGGCCTCAAGTTATAAACAGTCCCGAATGGTGCACCAATGCAGGGTCTCCAAATTCATGCAACAGCCATGCATTGGCTCATCATTTGAGGCTGTGACAGAGCTGGACAAAACAGGTCCCTGAAGTCAGACATTCTTTACCTCTCTGAACTCTCAACTTTTAGTCAACATTTGGGAATTTACTTACAAATCTGATTACCTTTATAATCTGTTTTCTGGTTCCTGTGCCCACACAATTGGCAGCCAAGGAATTTGCTTGAAAAGATGACTTTTCCACTGGCACTGTGTGTTGAATTTTGTTGGTACAAGGCCAGCTGCGTGCAGTATTTAACGAGTAAGCAGGGAAAGGTCTTTGAAGATTTATATCCAATGATTCTCCAGTTTCGAAGGTTTTCATCCATGATGGGGTCTTTAAAAGAAAAGAACACATGGAAATTTAATGCCTTCTCTGCATCAACACTCATTAAGCCAAAAGAGCATCAGATGCATAGTCAGAAAATAAAGGCCATCTTCCCTCATAATTTTTCCAAGCCTCCCTTCTCCCTCTACAACTGTTGACTCGGAGACATTTTTGCTACATGTGGAACAACCTGGAAAGACAAAGCCAGCCCTATTCTTGCACTGGTTCAGGAAGAGGCTGGAGCATTTATATAAATAACAAGAAAATTACAACAAAAATCTGGGTTTAGTTCCTCACTGCCTTAAAAAAATACACCAAGACTTTCATGAGTTTTAATAACCACAAAGTACATGAATGAGAATGTGATGCAAACTATGAGGAACCACATTTAAATGTGTTATTAAGTTACAATGATTTAGTTCGCTCCAAGACCTTAAACTCTTACTGTGATTTCATAATCTGTAAAATAAGATTATTATTTTTTGCTTATGGTACTGGTATCCCGCCCAGGAAAAACTTTGTAGATTTTGATTTGACATGAATTTTCCTTGTCTGTGTTCACGCTTTTAATATTTTACTATCAAGGGTACTAAAGCATGTGCCTTGAACCGAAATACAGTAACTACGTTTGGCAGACCCACACTATTCTCTTCTATCGTTCATGCTGAAAAAAGTGGCATGTATTTAGGGTACATACATTTCCTAAGGAGCGATCCAAGGATCCCAGTACTTCATTCCAATGCGAGTAAAGACCAGACTGTTTTTCTTCTAGTTTCAAAGCATGAATTTCAGACTTCAGTTCTTTCAGTCGATCTTCGAATTTTCTGCTCTTTTCTAAGTAGTCTAGCCTGTAGTCCACACATGGGAGACAAAAAGCTTATTGGCATGACATGGCTTAAGAACAGGTGTGTGTGGAAGGAAGAGAGAGGAAGCTCTTTGTTTCATTTTGGTTTTTTGATAGGCAAGATGAAGCCTGCCACATGTCAGCCTGACTCTCCTGACCCAGTGAGAAGGGGGTTCACTTCCACCCTTCAGCATTCACACACTTAGTAACTTTTTACCAAGCATTTCCTTCCAGACCAAGAGAGAGGAAAAGCATCTCGACATATTAGATCAAAGCAATACCATACTTCAACACTAGAGGGAATCTTCTGTCCTCTAACATGCTGTTACTCCGCCAAAGTACTTTGCCCCTGACATAATTAATGCTCTCCAAGACAGAAAGTTTCTGGACTTGTCATGGCTTGATGCCACCAGAAGACTCTTCCTCTGTGTAAATAACTAGTCTTACACAGACATAATCCACACCAGCTCGGTAAAAGGTCTCCAGCAGTATGTACAAGTAGGAGGCCATCCTGAGTTGTTAAAAGGATGAACTGTGATTCCCAGAGATTATTTTTTTCCTTTCTTTACTCTCCATGATTAACATTCTCATTTATTTACACCATAAGCGTACTGATACCTCTCTTTCTCTATCTCAAAGGATAGTCTCTTGAGGTCAATGTCCTTCAAATCCAGCTTTATGGATCCTTTGTCAAAGTTGGCATCTCTGGTGTCAGTTGGTGAGTACTGCGGGTACTTGATCATGTGCTGAAAGAGGCAACACAAGCACTGTCAGTAAGATCCAATTGTTTGATTTTGGGTTTATCTTCCCAGCTTCTGCAAGAACACCACGCTGAGCCATTTTATAAGTTACCCATGGATTCTGAGACACACACATGCTCCTGCAGCCCTACCCCTCTAACCTGAGTGGCCCCAGATGAACTGCTGAAGTCTGCAACCCACAGATCCAAGGGCAGAGAAGTATCCAGGCTGCAATGTTCCTATCTATTTCAGCAGAGAATGGAAATCCATTCTCAGCAAGACTGGAGCAGAAGGAGCTGGGGCACACAGCCTTAGTGCTGCCTTCTTGCTGGAGACACCTTCATTTGCTTTGCCTAAAGACACTTAGGGGCAATTCACATGCCAGGACAACACAGCTGCCTCAGTACAACCACCTCCACAAAGTATTGCCTGACTCAGATGGCACAGAGTCAGTATTACATATGAATGCAGGCAAGACAATCTCTGCTCCCTAAGTCCCAACAACAGTCCTGTTTTTAACTTTTGTCTTGCCTTTCTTCTCATCCTGACTCACTGCCCTGAACAAATACAACTTCCCTCCTAGCTACACTGTTTAAGCACCTGTTGGTCCTATAGGTATTTGTCCCCCAGCTGGATGCAGACATGCCACTACTCAGCTTCATGGGGGCTATAAAAGTGCAATCAACATCTGACTATCTCTGAAGATGAAGTGGTGCCCAGTAGAGCAGAAACTTACAGGATAATTAAGCCTGGTTATGTCTAAGAGTTTCTGCTTCGCTTTCTGTTCAGCCTCTCTGGCTTCATGCAGATCTTGTTTCAGATGCTCTGCTTCCTTGGCTCTGTAAGACAAATATCCTGATGTGAATGGTTGATGATTTCCGGTATAAAGCAACACATGGATGTCAGAGCTGTGCACCTCACTAGCTTCCAGAGAACAAGATCCAATACTGTGAGTGATTCCTTTACCCGAAAACACTTGTGGTAGGATGGTCACATGGAGAATTAACTGGACACAGCATGACACATGCTTTCAAAGACAATCCTGCAAAAACTGGCTGAATTAACATGTTTTTCCTACTCCTAATTACCATGGGCTTAGTTACAACCTGCTGATACAGATTCTCCAGGCTGTCAGAGATCCTCCCTGAGGTGGGGAGAGGTACAACATATCTGCTCTTTATTTTGGCAAGCTTTTTGGCAGTATCCTAAAACAAGCAAGAGGCCCTTAACAGCAAGGTTAAACATCCTCTGTTAACACTGGTCTGCTCTGCATCTTCAGGCAGCGCAGTGTTACAGAACATGCAAACGCTTATAGAGTGGTTTATATTCCACACGAATTTACCTGGTTTACAGTTCTCAAAGATCTGAAAGGGACACGGGAGACCATCACTTGGTACTAATGAATGAAAACAGCCTTGTAACTCATAGGGTATACAGATTGGTAAATTTAGATAGCTAGGTAGCCAATGCTCTTTTGATAATGCATCACAACCACTGGTACCAGGTGGAACAAACAAGATACAAGACGACTTAGTCACTCTGAAGTGTTGCTTTGGGAACAATCCCTCCCTCCCGGGCTTAGCTCTGAGAAAAACAGCACTCTCTCCACCCAGGCATCCCAGTAGAGTCCACACAACCCCAACTCAAGTAAATCTAACCTCCGGTCAGACTCCTTCACCAGCTTCACTGCTATCAGCTCTGCCTCCCGCATTTTTTGCTCCATCAGGCGTTTCTCCTCCTTGGTTTTCAGAGCTGTGATCTCCAGCCTCTGTCGCTCTTGCTCAGCTTCTGCAGCATTCTGGGCCAGCAATTTTGCCTCCTCTTCCGCAATCTGAGCTTTCTCAGCCAGCAACTCTGCTGCTTCCTGGGATCGGAGCTAAGAAGAAACATTTTTTCTTAGTTATCCCGTCTAGCATCTACAAGATCACCCCTGCAGACAGTCAGGGAGAGGACATGTTCCAAGTGATAAAAATATTATTCCTTAAAATAATAAGTATAGTGAACATAATTGTAGGGTCTGCTGTTCCTCCTTGGCTCCAGAATTGCCTAACTTCCTTCCCGCCTCTCACCTCTAAGCAAATGTGTCTCCTTGCTTTGTAGAGTTGGACAAAGACATCAACCAAAAATTGAAGTTGGCCCTTCCAGTTGCCAGTACACCATGCCCCTTTCTCCCAATTTCAGCTCCAAGGTTGCTTCCTTTCTTCCCTCTTTGCCTGAAGAAAGCACTGTGAACCAAATACAGGGAGCGAATGGCTCACAGCAAACAGAGATTATGGCAGATCAGAGTTTTCCCAGGTACTCCAACATGCCCTCTCCACCAGTGGTCAGAAACTCTCCAGCCTTGTATGAGCCATAATTCATGGTGTCTCACAGGAGCCATAAGAAAAAAACGCTTCCAAACCAAGAAAGCCCAAGCACAGGAACACTCAAACTAATGTGCTACTCACCAGGGCCTCGTTGGCCTGCCTGGCTTCATCTTCCAGCTGGAAAAGACGCCTTTCCAGCTCTTCTTTGGCTCGCTCAGCTTCTTCTCGGAGCTGCTTCTCCCTGGCCAGCCTCTGATTCTCCATCTGCAAATAGAATGAGCAATACCACATTTGTGGGTTTGCAGCAGAATCTCATCTAGGCCTGAGGCAGCACAGCAAATCCTATGAAGAACAGACTGCTCTCTAGCTGGTGGACTGATATTCACCAGAGATGCAATGCTGAAGCTACTTGTACTTCGCAGCACTGAACTCCTCTAACGGGTAATACTGGTTATTTCAGACTGCTGGGAGAGCGCTTGGATCGATCTGTTATGTACCCCAAATCTTTGCAATCACCTACTCAGTTTCACAAACATCACTTATATCCTCAGATGCTGCATACACACTAGAGCTGTTCCCACATTCAATCCTGCTGCACTTTCTCACCTCCCACACACATATCGATGCAATGCATGGACAGCAAGGGCACCAGCTGGAATAATAATCAGTGTTTTCAACAATAGGGAAGCAGAAAGAATCTACCTTTTTTCTAGCTTTTTCTTCCCTGGCTTGCGCTTTCATTTGCTGGATCTCTATTGAGTCCACTTTCCTTCTCCTCATAAATAGGTCGTGGTTTCCAATGCACAACTGCAAAATCTGGATAGGAAAAGCAAAGCAAATGCGGTTTTGAGGTACTTGTGCCCCAGCCAGAGGGACAAAGAGCCCCACATTGGCCTCACAGGACAGAAGCTGACAATTCTGACTTCAGCACAAGTGCTGGCAGTTGCTTCCCTTCCAAGAAAATTAGCACCCAGGGCAGGCTCATACCCTGGTACATAATAGCTTAGAAAAGTTCGTAACAGGATGAGGAGATCCTTCTGTCCTTCATCCCCTTCTGGTTCCATTTTCCTGAATAAGAAGAGGCAATAGATACATCTTGTGTACTCTTGGCCTGTAACTGTGGGAATGGTCACCTGTGATGGCCCCTCCACAAACTCATTGAGAAGTGACCTAGCCCCTATGGTTGTGTTAGGAAGAAATCAGTGATGATACAATTAGCCAGTTGATTAGGTCCCTTCCTCGTTGCTTGTCCTGGAAAAGGAGAGGCAGTAGCTGATTAAGAACCCACAGCAGCCAGATAGGCAGATGCTGCAGTGGCTTTGCACCTTTCCATACGCTACATCCTCCCCCTTCCAGCATCTGGATTTCCCTTTGTGATTTAGGCCTTTTTTCACATCTCACTTTCCACCCATCATCTCCCCTTCCCAGAGATGACAAACGTATGCACCCTGACTTCCCAGACAGAACAATCCTCAGGAAAAGGCATGCTGAAACTCAATGCTCCCTGGCCTCTCCATAGGTTTTACAAACAATATTTCTCACTCAGATATCAGTCAGTATTACCAGGCACAGTTTTAAAGAAGGAAAGCAGGACACTTACCAATTTGTTCACTTTGAGTTGAGAGGAAAAGAACTTGAAGACTTCTGCTTTTTTGTCAAGAGGCTTAATAGTTAACTATACAGGCAAAAGAAAAAAAAGAAAGGAAACACATTGAGAAAGGAAAAACAAAGCTGAAACTATTAACACTAATGCAAACTTTAGCCCATCTCCACTTCTCTCCAGGGAAGCAGTGATTTATGCCACAAATGTGGGGAGAGTGATGCAAAAATGTTTTGCTCAAAAGAATCGGAACCAGGGCTGCTGTTACACAGGTTCCTCATCTGCTCCCGTAGCAGGCTGTTAGATGATAAAGCCTTCCACAGACCCACCCTGGTGCCAGTTTGGATGGTGGTTTTCATAATAATACCACCTGTGTATTGCAAACTTTACTAAGAACACTGGAACAAGCACTGGTTATCAGGAAAACAGAATACATTACTAATCCCCAGAAGTAGTCATATTCTTAAAGTCAGGGAGATGTCAAACACCTCTCTGAATACCAATCATTGCAGGTGTAAACAAAAATGTATCGAGGGCCTGAAGGACTTGTTCTTCTGACCATCAGATAACAGTCCTGGAGCTCCTGCTTTCTCACATTTTCAGTCCTATCTCCCAAGCTATTTCCAGAGGACATGAAGGGCTTTCATGCTGCCAGGTCAGTACAAACTGTTTCACTTCGTATGTTGTGCTACAAAATATAGCTACATTCTTTAAGATCCTGTTTTCTGTGACTCATGAGTTAGCTAACACTCTATTCCTATAATTCATTTGCAATGTATAATTTCAGGCCATCTGAGTCACCAAGATCATAATGTCCTACAGCTCGTTTCACCCTGTAGGTAACAACTGGTTGAATGTGTTGCCTTGTGAGGAGCAGGGCTGTGAATGTGTCACTGAATATAATGGAGCTTTAATATAGGGCTGCCCAATTTCCCAACAACAGGGAGTTAAAGCAGTTTATTCACAGACCAGAGGAGAAGTTTAATGTCATGCAAGGACATTAAAAACTTTTTGGAGGCAGAACTCCCGTAGCCTGCCCTGCCTGATTTAACGTATACACATCTAACTCTGGACAACAAATCTCATCCTCAGTGGTTTTCAAAAGCCTCACAGAAAATGGAATGGGCTGTGCTGTCCTTTGGCTGACAAATTCCAGGTATTCCAATACCAATGTAGTTTTCCTGGTCTTGTTTTTCTGAGTATCACCTTCCATGTAGCCACATGATTTGTAATGAGACTAAATTTCACCTGCTCCCCACTGTACTTTCTACAAGTTAAAAATGGGCTCTGAAATCACAGTGAAATTGCAATGGTAGGGTTGTGCTGAAGGCTGAAATCATGCACTGACAAACTGGCAGAATAACATGTACATCTCCCTGCATATCTCCTCTTGCCAGTGTGCTTCAAACCTCATCTACAAGGACAGCTTCTGCATATGAAAATGACATTAAGCCTTTACAGATCATCTAATTCCTGCTGAGATAACTGAAGAAGCTAGTCATGGTGGCATTCATAATATCTATATTTTTCAGAGATCAACACACTTGTTTTGCAAAGGACAAGCAGCAGGGAAGGAACCAGAACAGTGGGCTCCACAAGTTTGGAGAGCTCCGAGCAACCTCCTAGGGGAACGGAGGTTATGCAGCACATCTGAAAGGCAGGTCTGTTATTTTAAGTTCTGTTACAAAGCTCCCTAGGATTTTCCCCTTCTCCCCCAAATTATTTAAACAGAGACAGCTTTAAGCCTGTTCCAAGAATCCCACTCCACACCCATGCCCATATAAAAAGAATAATATATCAAAGCCATCATACCTCTTTCTCACTATAGGAAATGTTTCTGATAGCACTCCACTCAAATGACTTATTTGGAGAAAACCTGTTGTTAATGCTGTAGATATGAATACCTTTGGCATCAACTCCAAGTAGGAGATCTGTATGGTTTTTATTTTGCTAAAAAACAATAGATATCAGTAAAAGTCATTTATGATGACATTAAACAACCACAGACAGGAACCACACTTATTCTAATACATTGATATTTATCTGTATTTTTAGGAAATCGGTATTTCCACAAAATATTATGAATGTTGTCACTGCTAGCTAATACCCAGTCCTCTAGGTTGACTACGGCAGCTCAAACTTTTAGTTTATTTCTCCTTCTTCCTATTACATACCCAGAGCTACTCAAGACCTTTGTTAGACTGTAAAACATTAAGATTAACTGGTTTATTCACCTACTCATTTAGCAGGCAAGTCAACCAAGTCAGGACAATCAGTACACAGCCCACCATCAGCAGGGAAAAGCAGAAGCCAGGAGTCCCAGTTCTAAACCCTGAAGGATTTTAATAGGACAGTACCATCATCTACAGCAATTGAAAACTGCTAAAATAAAGCACTTACAGCAATTGGAAAATAATTGACACCATACATTTCCAAGTCTTGGGCAATTTTCAGGTAGTTCATCTCAGCTTCATCCCTAGAGAATAAGACCATGATTATACTTGGAGATGCCTTTCCAACCTTTCTGTCCTAGCTGACTCTACATTTCCCACTTAGAAGAGAACAGGCAATCTAGTTCTTTGTACTTTCTTTAATTTTGCCATCTTACTCTCAACAATAGAAAAAGGATAATAAAACCAGCATCTCTGCAGAACAAAGACAGTAAAGCTGTACCTATTTTGAATCATGTGTAGTGCAATCTTTATTAAAATTCAAGTCCAGTCTTATCCTTGTGTTAGTTTTGCCACTCCATCATTATTATGTCTTGGAGATCTACCCTACCATTGTTTTCCATGACATAAGGATATTTCCTTCAGGAAATAGAGTTCATGGAGAAAAAGAGTCCTGAACAAACTCTAAACAGAGCTTTGGGCAGAGGCCAAAGAAGGGTGAGAATCTCTACGCCCACCATTCTTCTCCCTTCAAGATGAGGCATCAATAAGTCTTGAGGAAAATATTCAGTAAAAATAGTGCTAAGATGCATCTAAAACAGCCAAAGAGAAATTGAACCAAAATATTAGGAAAGGCTGCCTCTGGGTGCCAACAGCTCCTACTTCTTGTTTAATTGAATTTCCAGGCATGCTGAACATGTTAGAAGTAGCTGAATGTCCACATGGACTGGCACCAAAACTCAGTCCTGGAACTATGATGCCATGTCTTCACTGTTTTGGTTCCTTGCCAAGTATGCTGACACCCTTTTGAGCCATGACTTTCACAAGGTATAAAATATATCCCATTCTTTCTTTTAGTCTAGGGAGAGACTGGCATGATATGGCTCCAGACAGGCAGCTGCTGCATAGGGCAGACACAACAGCAACTCTGGGTAGCTAATGGCCTTAAATGAAAAGGCTAATCTCTCAGGGCTAACTGCAAATTCAACACAGCTCAGACTTTCTGCAGGAACTTCTCTCTGCTGGCATACATGGACTCTGATGAGACAGGACTCTTATTGTACATATGTTAGGTTGTGAAACTCTGCAAGAGCCCTCAGCTTCTCTGCTCACTTCAAAGCAAGTCCTGTTTTCAAGCACTGGGAACCCTACAAAAGACACTTTTTACCCCAGATGAGTGGGTGTTTTTATCCTTAGTTATAAATTGACCTATTAACATCACAGCTTGGAAACCAGTATTTCTTTGCTCGCTCTACAAAAGCAAAATTTCACTGACAGCAAATACCGAGTTACTGAAACGTATGGGATTTGCAAAGAATGAAATTATTTCAATACCTGGCGATACCCCTGTGCTCAGCATACCAAGCAGTAATCTTTTCTTCCCACATCTCTGCTGTCAGCTGATACTGCCTGAGGACCTACAGAGAAAGGAAGGAGTTTGTTTCCTTTGAAGACACAAATACACGTGCTGCATCTCCCAAGCAACGTAAATGCAGCAATGCAGTTCACAGCTGGGTCATTTTGTCAAGCTCAGGGCTAATGCAAAGTTTCTAATGCTCTGGTTAATCCCACAGCAATATCTGTGCTGCAAAGAGTAGATTCAAAGATTTGTATTTATAAAGACTTACCCTTTTAGGTAAAAGTTCATCATGGGCTAGAAAGCCTGGCTCATGAAAATTTGGGTCGTAGTCACCATACTGTCCCAAGAAAGGAAGAGATACTTCAGTTTGTTAGATGCAGAATGCTGAAGAACTTGTTGCTTGCGTAGTTTAATGCAATCGCTTGAGACAGATTTTGTTTTGATTCTCCTGTATACAGGGTAACACATAATAAACAGGCTTCCCTCATCTGAGCTGCCCGTGGAAGTAACTTCTAGCCTTTATGCTATGCATGTGGCTCCAACACAGCCACTAAGGTGGCTATAATCTTAGACTTCAGTCCTAGCCTGCAACTCTCAGTAACTGCAGATATGAAGGAATCTCCCATGACTTCATACCCTTCTCTGAACTACAGGCTGCATTCATAAGTGTAAGCTCCCCTACTTCAATAGCCTACTGCATATAGGCTGGGCTGCTGCAGAGGGCCAGCCCTGCTAAGAGTTTGTGTTCACCTCCTGCCACTGTGTAAGTTTGGTTCTTGGTGGCATGAAGTGAACTATGTTCCGAGAGATACTAAAAAACATTATGTCCTTCCATTGTGAACTCTGGTATCAGCACCTGCTGTATCTGTGGATGTTTTTTAAAACAGGAAATAATTCTAGCTGGGAGAAAGATTAAATTAAAATGTTAGGTCCAAAGAAATCCCCCAAGTTGTGAAAGCGTAGTATATAATGTCAAAATCCTTTTAGTGGCATCTCATGCTTATTTTTCTAGCTGTACTTGTACCTCCCAGAATGACCTCCTTCTTTAGTAGCAAATTTTAACACTGCTATGTTTTACATACCACCATGTATATGTGTTGGTTAAAAAAGAAAAAAAAAAATCAATAAAAAAGAGCACTTCTATGCACAAACCTTGGCCTGAACAGCGTAAGAAGCCAGTAAAACTGTTGCTTCTGGAGAACAATAGATTTCCTCATCCAGTATTTGTTTCTTAACCTAAATCAAGAGAAAAAGGGAGCAAGTTAAAGAACCTCAAAGTCAGGACTTATGTTAGGCTTGAAATGAAACTAGACATGCCCAGACTATAACTTGGCACCAAACGTCACCTTTATGAGTTAATAACAGCAACAATAAAATGGCATTCAGAAACACAGAAAGTCTTTACTTAGCATTACATTTAATAAAAAAAACCACCCAACTTTTGAAAGTTAAAATGTTTTAATTCTAAGGTCATAAAAATGCTAGTCGGCTATCTCCACACACCTATATAAGGAGTCCTGAAAAAGAATGTGTTATAAAATAGAAATTTTATTGACTGCACTTCATTCCTTTTAACAACTCTTAATTTTCATCCTGCTTTGGAAAAGTTAGCTTTACAACACGTAAAACTTCAAATTTTAGGTTGGAAGGGACCTCTGGAGGTCATCTAGTCAAAGCAGGTCCAAGTAGACCAGATTGCTCAGGGCTGTCCAGCTGACTAATATTGCCAAGGACAGAGATATACTGAAGACCATAATAGTATGTTCTCAAGCTTTCCAGAATGAGAGAATAAAGGAGACCCCACAAAGGGAAGCTCACTAATAGGGCACTTAATTTATTCCAGTACTGTGGTCTAAGCACAACAAAAACATAGGGGCTTAAAAATAAAAGCCCAGTATAAACGGTAAAGAGTCTTTTAACATTCTTTTCATTTTAATAATCTATGGTGCTACCAAGATCAGAGGTGTAATAGGTTGTAAGATGTTGCTTGATTTTAAATCAGTTGGGTAATTTTTACTTGAAAACCTAAAGAGGGAAGAGGAAATTAATCTTTACACCTGAGAGGAAGATTTGTGATGTATTTAGCCTACTAACAAGCACAAGACAAGAACATTTTGCATAATGCACGGTCTTAAACATTTCCAAAAAGAAAAATTACTTGAGATAGCACTGAGCTATCTTTACAAATACACTTTGGCACTGTAGGTACTGTGAACCGAAATGAACCATCAAGAAAGTTTTTCTTTTAAATTTAGTCTCTGGTGAGCACAATATATGAACCTGAGTTATAGTACAGGGAAAATTCTTTCTAAGCTGTTAAAATGGAAAGAACGAAAAGACTGAAAATACTTTTCTTCCAAATTGGAAAGCTCCAGCTTTCATACTCCATGGCGCAAATCATGTTTCAGAATTTAGAACAACTTAAGATAAATCCCTCATAAGTGTCTGGGTTTTTTTCTGACCCATTCTTACATGGGCATTTTGTTATACTTCTTTATGAAGGAGCAAATTACCTAATCTTTAAACAGACAACATTTAGCTTTAGTCATTTACATTTATTCACACATTTTGCAAAAAGCTGTTACGCCACATTAACATGTAAAGGTCTGAATAGTCAGTAGAGCCAAAATCTGTAGGCATCCAGATGTCTGTACATGTTTTTCCTATTAGCATCCAGGTGTGATCTTAAGTTCTTATAGTCAGGAAACTTTGCAAGTTCAAATTTGTTTCAGTCTTGTTTTTCTACTTTGGAATGAGAAGAATTTGCTAATTGCATATCTGCTAGTCAAGGCAGGTTCAAGGAGAAAAGAAAAAAGTGAAAAAAATCAGGATTAAAAGACTAGAAAAACTGTTCTGGCCCTCTCATTCCTTTCCAAAATTAGCTTAAGAAACAAATTGCCAAGTGGTTAAGGATTCTGGATGAAGTTCTAGCTAGTATATTAACCCTCAGAACAACAGCATTTTCCCATTACTTCATTAACACATCCTCCTCAGGGAACAAGTGTATTTACTGTGTTTATTTACAGATAACAGGCTGAATTTATTCCATACACCCAATCTACTTGCACAGACACATACTGCTGAAAGCTACCAGAATAAAGCAACACACCAGAAGGCTGTAACTTGCAGAGGACTCCACAGCAACTCAGGAGAGAAGCTGGATGTTACAGACGTTGGAACAAACAGCTGACCAACAGGCTACCATCCAAAATTCAATGCTTGTATACCTATTGTTACAGCTATGGCCTGTTGCTGCAGCATGGCTCTTCCTGGTTGATGCATCTTTATTTTGATAACAAAGCACTGTACGCCAAGAATTTGCTCCTTCTTCTACTTTAATGGAGCTAAGAGAACCCTAACAATTTCTGGGAAAAAAAAAAGTGGCAAATAAGAAAGCTGCCTCCGCAAAGCTACTAGCATCAATGCATGTGTGGGGTTAACTATTACTTTTACTAGCTTCCTTCTCATGGAAATTTGTAAGAACCACCATGGCGTACAGACCAAGCTGTGTTCACACAGCTAACAACTCTGCTTTTGAGCACAGTACTGCTGTCCTGCAGCTCCTCAGAAACTGCCCCTATGGCAGAGCTGAAATGGGTTCTGTTATCTGTAACGAAGATTTGTCAGGGCTGGGGATTTATTCTGCTAGCATGAGTGGCAGGCACCCAGTTCAAGGTGGTAGGGAAGACAACTCAAACTGGCTAATTTGACTGGCAGAATCAGTGTGTGCAAGTCTGGACCTTTCAGAAGAATACCAACACCATACCAAGGGAACAGCACTTCTCATCCAAGGGGCTGTCAGACAATATGATGATGCCTCCAGACTTTGTCTTTAAAATTCACACATTGTGGTGAATCTTCTGTTTGAGTCGTAGCTGTGTATGCTGCTCCACTCCCTGAAACTTGTTAGATGAGCAAAACTGTATTTCAGAATGGCTATCAAATTCTATGATCTTTTTTCCCTACAATCCAAAATGAAGATTTAAGGACAGATTAGGGAGCTCTTGTTTTCTAGTGATTGTGCCTTCTACAGTCACACACAACAAGATCTCCCAGTAACCACCTGGACTATTTTTAGGAACTTGCAAGTTTCAGTTTCAGGGGTAGGCTGTAGTCACAGGTCTTGTTCTGTCTGCAGCTGATATGAGTGAAAAAGCTTATTGTCCCCAACTGCTTATCACCATTCCTTCCCTCTTCTCCACCTTCACAACTGCCACCATAATTGCTTGTGTAGTCACTCCCACACACAGTACATACATCTAATAACAGGTCTCTTCTAATTCTGCTCATTTTGAAAGAGCTAGGTTAGAGAACAGTTACGCAAGAGGTTACACCAGCAGGTCTAAGACGATGATGACAAGGAGCTGTTGAGACTCTCTTCATCCAACTTTGCTGCAGCCAGAGCAGACCAGGTGACACAGTCCCTCAAGATACTTCTGAAGCTGATAAAAAGGATGGCTTCACTTTATACTTCTCAGCACTGACCAGTTAGGGAAAAAGCCTCACAGTTCTTCAAGCAGTGCCAGCCTTGCATGGATTTCTTTTTAACACATACTATAGGAGCAAAACAAGTCTGGAATATCCAGATGTGGAATTATCATGTAAACTGCTAGGTGTAAGTCATTTTACATGAAACTACAGGTCTCAGCAATTTAACTCCCATTCCTAACAAACAGTAAGAGGAGCTATCAAGGGAACAAAAACCTGCAGAAGGCAAATAACACTCAGCTTACCAGTACACAAAACCACAGCAGTCAGGAGAGATGTTTGCGTTTCATAAAAATGAGATCTTTACAGAGACACTGATACAGCTGAAGCCAGCAGAATCATTCTGAGACTAACAGCTGCCAACAAGATCAAAGACAATACAAAAGGACTGGGGTAAATACAGAGGGAATTCATGGTTAAAAACTGTTCCTGACCTGAAGGAAGAATAAATGCTGGGTAATTTCCTGTAATAGTTCCTCTTCTACCTTCTCTGGGTAGAATTTAGCCAAAAAATGAAAGCTAATGGGATCTTCTTTGGGGATTTCTTGATCTAAAACCTGTTTACAGATAAAATAAAAATCAGTAGCAAAAATAGTACATAAGTGTCAAAATAATATTCCAGAGGAAAATCAGAAAGCAGCCGATAATCCACTTAAAGCAGCCTTTCCATATTTTAGAAGAAAGGGCAATGCTGAGTTTTAATCTAATAGCAATCAGTGCAGATAGTGGTGATTGGAGCATGATACTTAAGGCCAAATTGTCATAGAAACAATCAGACCAAATCACACAATGAACTTGAGTCTTAAAAAATGATACCATCTAAAATTATGATTTGTCATGTAACACATACCTTTAGCTCCTGTGCTAAAAGTAGTAAATCTTTTCATAAGTAAAAAATTGCCACGTTATTTTTTGTTTCCTATACCTTTTTGTCCATCTTTAGCCAGGTGCACATTCCTTTTATTGTGTACTGCAAGCCAAAGAACCAAGTCTCCCTTAAACCAAGCGCTCGGCACACCAAGTCAAACAAGTCCTTTCCCTTCCACTTCATCTGGAAGAGAAAAAGAAAATTAAGCAAAACAGGTATGTCTTGAATGAATTTGCTACATTTTAGTCAAGCAAACTAGGCTACCATTTGCCTTTCTCCTATGAACTCTTATTTCACCTTTAGCTTTTCAATGAAATATGCTTACTGTTGTGTACAGCAAAGGTGCAATAGTTATAATACTGTACCTCCTCTTCCTCTCCTCCGGAGAAACATTCACAGAGCAGCTGCAGTCATTTAACCACAGCATCAAGCACTTTATGAGCACAGAGAATGAGGACTGTACTATTGATTTCCTAGGACATGGCAAGGCTTTATTAATATTTGTAAAAATCTCATTCAATAGTTTGTACAAATTGGAAAGACTGAGAGAAGGCCAGGGGAAATCAAGAGAGTGTCAGGGCACAGCATAGAAATGCCAGACAATGAAAGCAAATCCATCTTTCACATACCTCAGCTATTTCAGTGGCACCAAGCCAAGCCTTTAAGCTACTCTGATTTAAATGAACAGGAGCCTGTCTTCTAGAGTAATTTAGTAGCCTGGCTCCATAGAGAGCAAACTTTGATTAAAGGTCCTGAAATTCACACACATACAATGCCTCATTTTTTCACTGAAGAGGCTGCACATCTGTTTCTTCTATTTGGGTACATGTTAAAAAGATGATCTTGTCTAATTGCATGGGTCAGCCACTAAAAATTTAATGGCAAAAAAAAATTACCTTTTAGGCAATATTTGGCTGGAAAGCAGGAAATCATCCCAGCAAAAAAGCAGTATTTGGGGAGGAGGGTGAGATAGCGAAGGAAGGAATACATTAAGCTGGATTTGTTAACAAGGACTCTGATCTCTCAATCAAATTTTCCAAATCCTTTATTTTCACAACTCCGCCTGAAAGTATTCTAGACCAGTAAGTCACAGAAGTGCACTGCTTGTGACTAATCTGTTCTGTCTTTGAGGGACCCAGTAAATGAGATACTAAATGCCCCACAAGACAGTCAAGTCTCTCCTTAGAATTGCCAGTCCCACTGGACCTCAGTTTTCTAACTCCTCTTCTCCAAAAAACTGTATGTCTTTTTTTGCTTTTGCTGGATGATTAGGAATTAATCAGGCACAGTTCTGTTTCCTCGATAGTGCAGCCCAATTCATTTAGCAATTGATCACTTGCTATATTTGTTTTCTTCCATATTTTTCTGCAGTCATGACTTCTCTATCCAATTTACTAAATAACCGTAACTAATAGAAGAAAAGCTAGATTTTTCATGTGATCATTTTTCTCTTCTGCCCAGAGATACAAAACAGCCATTGTAGTTAAAGAAATAAACTGCAGTTTACAAATGGCAAGTTTGAAGAGAATGTCCCAGATCAGCTAAGCACTAAAGTACCACTTTACAAATTATTTTATAAGCAACATCTTAGGACCAGCTCTGACCAGACTTTTTTATCCAAGCTGAGAGTGTCTTAAAGAGTTGTGTCACAAAAAAAGAATTTTGTGGAGAAGTAAGTATACTTACAAACAAGCCCTGCATCGTGTGCTGGAATGCTTATGAAGAAAACAGGCCTACTGCTCGTTTAGCCGTGTCACTCAAATGGATTTCATGGAAACAGCTTTAAATTCTGAATAGAGCTGTTTAACATAAGAATGCATCTAGGACTAAGTAATCCATTGTTTATAAAAATGATAGATCAGTTTTAAGACCATCCACAAACTGATAATCTGAACTTTTCAAATTTATGTTTTGCTAATACAAAGGTCAGTCTCCATCTTTCTAGCATTCTGCTGAGGACTCTTACCTCACAGCTGAACTCCATTTCAGCATCCACTGTTATAATTTTGACTTTAAAAGTCTTCGGTTGTTTCTTCTTCAGGCCTCGGATGGACATATTTTTTAGTTTATTAGGATAGCCACACCTGAAATCAAACATGCGTTACATTTAGGGCTGGAAATTCAGTAACGTTTTCTTGACTAGATTCCAAAGTAGGATGAGTCCAAACTTGCAGAATAAAGTCACCTCTAAATATGTATTTTTGTGTCTGAGACAATAAGAGCGGATGTTGAAACAAAAAATTTAGTTTGACCTTTAAATTTAGTTTGCTCCTTAAAATAAATTGCTCCAAAACGTCATTCTTGTCTTTCCTCAGACCTCGGCAAACACTGGGTTCCTACAGTACAAGAAAGAACGTCATTCAGACCTTATATTGCAAGATCCAAGGGCCTGCCTCTCACTGTGGCTGAGGACATACATCTAGGGAACCTCAGCCCAGCCCTTGTGCTCCATACAATCACCCACATCCATGCAATTCAGCAGTCTCTTGCAACAAAACTCTGCAATGGATGAATGTTTACAGTTTCATACAAGTAATACCTGGCTTTTGAATAATGCCATCAGAAATATGACATTCCTCATCCCCTTTACACATCCAAGCAAAATTCCCTTTCTCAAAGGTCTCTGCAGCATGTATCAACACCAAATGCACCAGTGGAAGCTCCACTTGTAAAACAGACAGTAGAGTGCTACATCACGCAGCAAAACGTTATGATATCAAATCCAACTCAATCCTTTTCCATCAGTTACGGCTCCTCGAGCAACTAACCTATTGAGTTTCTTCACAACATGAGATCTTAACTCCCTGAAATGATACAAATGCCAAGAATATCTGCAGTGAAATTAAGCTGAATTTACCATGTTCTCTTGGGCATACTAACTCACAATGATAAAAGTTATTTAAACCAGAAATTTTTGCAGTGGAGTTCTTATGAAATGAATTTAATTTTGCAGAAGCCTACAGAAAAATCCTTCACAAATCTTCTATTCTAAATGCAATTGACTGCATGCCATCAAGAAAATTGATGAGACATGCTATTTCTACAGCCACAAGGGTTTTGTGGATACCATTCAAACCAAATGTTGAAAGTTGGGGTTAAATGATAGTGTGAATCTGCACTACGCAGTTCTCAGATGTTTACTTCTGAGCACAGGAAACCAGCCTGTAAAGTTTTCTTCTTTTTGCTTTATAAAATTAACTGCTCAGACTTGCACAACCTATTTAGTATCTGTGAACTATATAGGTCAAGAAGAGACTGAGGCATTCTTGGTTTCCTACAATGTAAGACTATTACAGTGTGGCAGACTTCCAATCTCTCCTTAAGGAATTCCAAAATAAAGTTCTAGTTTAAACTGAAAAGTTCCATTTGTCTGTACCTTCCAGGATTTTTTAAGATATCTTGTCCCCTTCTTTTGCTTCTGCTGAGCTCTAAATTGGCTTGCAAATGTACTGATTATTTTCCACTTTGTACGTGCCCCTCATCCAAAAATTTCAAGTAGCTAAATAGGAGGTAAAATGTATGTGGAAGTTTTTCTTTTCAAATTGTACAGAAGTTGAGGCAGAGAACAGATGAGTTAGTTACCAAATCATATGGACATCAGCAGCAGAGTTGAGACCGAGTACTTGAGACAACTCAGAGTGGGGAAGAAAAACTCGGGAGGAAATTCATCTTTCTGACACCACTGAGACCAGCTGAGGAGTCCTCTCCCTCCAATTGGCTCTGGTAAAACTTCTGCTGAAGTCTTGTTCGGTTTGGGGCAACACACTTCAGGAAAGATAATGGGCTAACTGGAGAGAATCCAAAGGAGAGATCCAAGGGCTAGAAAATAATCTGTGGTAAAATGAAAGTACTGGTTAGTAGAGAGAAGGGACAAGTGTGGTGAGACATTATAATGTCTGCTCTTCATGACCACAGTGGTTCAGACAAGGAATAATGGGCTTAATTAAAATCGCAGACAGGTTGCACACTGAGAAAAACTCACTAACAATAAGAATATTATGATGCTGGAAAAGTGTAGGATGGAATTTCTATATTTATGAACTTCTATCCAAAACAGTGTGACAGTACATTCTCCCTCCTCAAGACTGGAGGGAACTACATGCCCTCAAAGCACTCTCCCCAAGCTGGTCCTTCTGCTGGTGCCTGCCACCAGTCGTAGGAAAGGCTAGACCAAACTACCGAGAAACAGCGCCAGCCAGGGTGCTTCAGGGATAGGCATATCCAGAGCCCAAATGCCATCACCCCCAGGGCACCCCCTTGTCCTCAGGGAATATGTTTTTCACTCCTCTAAAAAAATATTTTGCCACAGAGTGCATTTCCTCTCTAACTTAGGCAACACCTCAGTGCACACTACTGAGCAGAGCTCAGGTCCTTTCAACTTAGCATAGAAAAGTGTTTGCTATTAAGGGGAAAGGAATATTTAAAAACAAAAAAGACGATAGTAGTATGGTATAATGTGACCACAGTAATACTGACAAGGAGAGCATCATGTGAAGGCATCCAAAACAGCAGTAATTATTCCAGTAATTTTTTGATCTCTAATCTGCAAGCTGCAACACAGCTAACAGCAAAATTATATTTTAACCTGTTACATTCCAAAGGTCCTTCCTGTCCAGTTTCTTCAAAATCAGAGATTTAGCATAAATAATTATACCATTGGATACAGCAGTTAAAGCATGAGAACTACAAACTACTATACAACACTGGAAACAACACCTTCTTCTATTAGTTCTAGAAGAAACACCAATGGCTAAAGACAAAGGAGAAAAAAGCTTCATAATTCATTTTTAATATGTAATTTGAAACGGCCAATTGAATTAAACAGGAACTTGGAGTTAGGGCCAGTACAGAACATTCTCAAAGAGTTTCATATGGAAAACGCTGAACAGATAAAATTGAAAAACTGCAGAAGAATGTACTAATTTTCTCAAAATATGACAAAAATACCAGAGCCCTTCATTTTGACTTTGAAGTTCTTTCTTTTTTCTTATATAACGTGGTTGAAATGACAATATAATTTGTTCAACATTTCCAATAGCATTTTTTTTCCTTTCCAGAATTTTTATTCCATGGAAAAGTACATTCTGACTCACAGTGAAAAGACGTTTCTGAATATCAAATTTTCCCAAGAAATGTAAACTGTATTTTAATCAATAGCACTGGTAAAGAATAGAAAAGGTTTTCACACTGAATAGCTTAAATGAATGTCAGATACTGACAACGTAAGCAAAAGCACTTAAGAGTGAAGTTTTTGGAAAAATAACTTTTGCAAATAAGAGAAATCTTGCCGAATAGGACAATCTGGATTCGCAATCTTTTGTTTAAACGCAAAAGCAATCCACTCTCTAGATCCCTGCTAATAACAACATTTAACTGTGAATCATGTGCAACATGTTTCAAGATAGAGTTTCTGTCACTGAGCTCCAGTGATTTATTTCTGCAGTTGCCACAGGGATCTAAGCTCAAGACACAGAAGCAGCAAAATGCAATAGATCAGAGCATGTCATAACCTTACCAAATAACACATTAATCCAAAATAGGGTGGGGTGATAAAAGATTCCTGTCCAGCCAGAATCTGGGAACAGATAGTTCAGAAGCTGTGAATGTCCACAGCTTCTCCTGCACCTTATGAAAACCAACAGAAAGATGATAAAAGCTTTGCTTGATGAGGGGAACAGAAATGCAGTGATGAGGAATATAACTTGCAGGAACTAAACAGTCCTGACTCTGCCTTTTAGCATGTTCATGTCCAAGATGAAAGAACTGACATCCACCAGCTCCGACTGGATTATAGTCTTCTCCCTTCTTGACAATCAGAAACTAGTGCCTGAGACAAAACGTGGGGGTGCAAGGGGAACTGGGAACAGCAGGCAATAGCAAGAAGAACTGGCAAAGCGACTCTTGCAGAGACTGATGCTTATCTGTATCACAGCACTAGATGGGCAGTTGTGTTATACCACTGTGCTGCACACTTTATCAAAATGGGAAATAACCCACACATCAGATACCACTTACAGTATTAACTGAAAACTACAAAGAAAGAAAGTGAAATCAGCATTCCCCTCTAAAAGCTCAATAAATCCACCAGAATTCAGTACATTAGAGACAGACACAGAGAAATACCTCAACAAACAAGCTGTAATCAACCTTCCCAAGAGTGAGAGTACAATTTACTTTCAGTTTAGCATTTCCAAGGTGAATGGATGGTTTGCAGGGCTCTCCACAGGATATAAAGATTCCCCTTCACATGGCACTTGTTCTCAGTGACAACTGTGCATGAGCTATTCCCATCCAATCACACTTTGGTCAGCCACACTCAAGTGAAAAAGCATCTGTTTTCACACACAGAAAAAGCCAGCAGCACTTTTTAAGGTGAGACCTCCTTAGTCTCAGCTACAGACAGGCTAAGAATTAATGGAAACTGAGTCCCCTCTCTTACACCCCCAAAAGCAGTCTGCCCTTAAACATCAGCACACTCCCAGGGGCAGCAACTGCACCATCTGCTAGCAAAGTTCTTACACAAGCTGGAAATATAAAACCCTTGGGACTGCAGTGTGGTTTAAAGAAACAAGGTTTGGGAAGTACTTAAGAGCCACCAAGTTGATGCTTGAAGCATCAACTGCAAAAGTACATTAACATAGATACTACCACAATTTGAAAGTCTCCTGTCATTGCTGAAATACTTACTGGAACTCTTCATCACAAATTCCCCTGACTCATGTTTCTCCCGGTTTCTGAATTTCTATACTTAAGCTCAGAAATTAATGCAAGTAATTTGAATGCAGACAATACAGGAAAGCGTTGTGGGCTTTTTACAGTTGTTGACTCACGCTTCTGTGGTGCTCCCTGCCCTACCCAAGTAACAATTTAAGCAAAGAATTCACTGTTTTAAAAAGGGTCAGCAATATAAAGGTTTTTCTTACATCTCAATCTAAAAATAAGTTATCTAAAGTCATCAGTTGGAACCAAGACTTACCTCACAGATCATTTTCTGAACAAAGATGAGAAGAAAAAAAATTCTTTTTAATCCATAATTCTGTATTTTTCAGCAGACATCAATATCCAGCCCTCACAAGTTCTGCCACTGAAAATAAGATCCAAAAACAACTTTTATACTTGATCCCCTTTCCTTTGTTTCCTATGAACTGCAGCATGTTAGCGCCCTCTGAAAAATCAAAGAATTGCTTTCCCAGGTGATATGAAAGGCTCTTAACCATTTCCTGCCTGTGCCAGCAAGACTCCTCCCAACTTCTCTCCACTGTAATTCAAGCAATAAGGCACTAAAATAAGAAGTCCATGAATTTTGACTTGGGTATCTGTAAGAACATTCAATGAACTGCCAATAACACCTTTGATAGTACTTGATTAAACTATTTCAAGAGTGTCTCCAGCCGTACAAAGAACAGCCTGTTCTCACCATACCCAGCCACCTTAAAAAGGGAAGCTGCACAGTGTTGTCCCATTAAGTAAATACAATTCCCTACCTGCCCTCTTCCTGTGGTGAGAGATGATGGGACAGCAATGCCTAAAGAGAACAAGCCTGAAAAGCGGGCAGCAGCCAAAATACTTGCCAGCAGAAAAAGATAAATGAACACATTTAAATAAAAAAGGGATAGCCTCAGCCTGAAGTCACAGGAACAGAGGCCACAAGTTCCATGAGCTGCCAGGAGTATGTTACCTCAAAGGCAATGGCAAAGTCAAGGCTTTTTTTGCCATTATTTTTTGTTAACCCTCCATTTTAGATACAGGTTACAGAAACTGAATGTCCACCAGGGTATGGATAAGCAAGGACAACAGACCAGCTCTCACTTCATATATGTTACCAGTATTCCAGATTTGCATGGAAAACCTTCAAGGTGTGGCTCATTTATATAACAACAGCAGGTGGAAGAGCACAAAACTACTCCCTGCGCAAACAGACTTTAGCTCCGGGCAGCCACAAAAAGAGTCTGCACTGACAGCCAGCTCCATCCCGAAATGCAGAGGGTAAAATGGCACCTCAGCTCTCACACCTCTGCCTCCTCAGGCCCGTCCAGCGCCTCCAGACCAAGGCCTGCTGCGCACTGCGCACAGCCCCATAGCACAACACATTGCTGCTGAACATGGCACCCGGATTAGTTAGTTATACCAGAACTCAGGCTGGATTCAGCTGTGTGAGCCCACAGGGGCCAGAGGTAGGGCAGGTCTCCCCACAGACAGCAGCTGCCCAAAGAAACAGAGCCCACACCCAGCACCCACTCCCCCATTTCCCCTGGCTGCAGGGCCTCCTGCTCCCCTTAGCCTCAGAGATGAAGAAAACCTCATTTCATTTGGCTTTAATCTCTCACTGCACCCTGAAGCTGCCTCAGGGGCAGCATATCAAAGCCACACCGCCACAACCGACCCTCACCCATTTCTGAGGGGACAAGGGTGGCGGACTGCGCCTTTAAATCCGCCCAGGAGGCTCCGCCCTTCCCCGCCGCTGGCCCCGCCCCGCTGCCGCGCGGCTCTTCCGGCTTCGGCTCCGCCCCTTCCGGCTCCGTTTCTTTAAGGCCCTTGAGGCGCAGCGGCGGGAGCGGTGGCGGTGAGAGGGGCTGAGGGGTGGCCGTGGCGGCGACTGGGTGTGGGTGCCTGAGCATGGGGCGTTCCCTGGGCTGGAGCTGCTCTCTGCGAGGTGGCTGAGGTGCTGAGCCGACGTCCGGCGCTTGCGAGACAGGGCCTTCCTCATTAGCCCTGCTGGCAGGGAGGTTGCCGAGGCTGGGCCTGGTGCGGAGGGCTGTGGAGACGCGGAGGGAGAGGGGCGGGCGGGAGGCTCCCCATCTGTTTGAACTAATTCTTTTATTCTCCTCTCTTCTGTGAGAGACGCCCAGCCTAGCTGTCTGGCTTCTGTCTTCCTGGTAGCTCCATTGTGCTTTGTGGGTGTTGCTTGTCTTGTACACGTTTGCCTCTCCCCGGCCTGGTCACTGTGTGGTTGGTGGTGGTTAGCCCTGTTTTGCAGAAGGAGGGCCTCTCATGCTGGCTCCTTCCTCCAGCACTGTGGGTCACACAGCTGAGTCAAGGATGGTGAAAGCAACCCTGAGCATTGCTGCTTGAAGCATTTCATCCTATGGATGTGTCTCTGTATCCCTAAACTTTTCTTTTGATGTGTTGCAACATCAAAGCAAGCATCATTTAGTCTTGTAAAATGGATAGATGGAGAATTCAACAGGTGTCAGTTCTGCTTAACAGTACACAGCTGGGTGGGAGAGAAAAAGTCATTCATCCTCATCATATTTAATATTGGTTCGAGTCTTCTAATGTTTAGCTATCTATTTTGCCTATGACTCTTGCAGAAGTGGTATAGAAAGCTCTTCATAACTAAAGAAAACAAGTAAGGTAATAGAGTATAATTATTTACAGGAAACAACTAACTCAAAAGTGATTACACTTAGTGTAAGTCAGACAAGTCTTTGATATGTCATTTATGGTCTGAGAAGCTTATTAACTTTCTTAGGTTTCATCAGCTCAGCTAATAATGAGATAGACAGAAGCAAATGACTTTCTGAACAAAAGTTATAGGCTGGTCCCTGTTTGGGTTAACTGGTCATATATAGACCTGATGAACAGGTCTCCAGCAAAAACAGCAGCTGGAATATGAGTTAAATTTCATAATAACTTCCACGGCTATATATTTCTGTATTGTGTATGTGACAATTGGTATGATTCAAAGGAATTTTGTGGGGTAAGGGCTCATCCTCATACTATTATGTCTGGCTTTACTGCCATCCTGAAGTAACTTTCCCTGGTAATGGGGACATGTTCATATCCCTTCTTATACTGTAAAACAAGGCTGAGGTAGTGCAATATATGGAGTTTTGAACTGCTTGTATGTACCCTGTTTTTCCAACAAAATGACCTAATTAAGCTGTTAGTCTGAAATAGAAATCATGATTTTGGTATTGATCAGAAACTGGTTATGATTTTGTTGTTAAAATAATGTCTGCTTGCTTGTTGCCAGGAACTGGATGACCATAACTAAACGATGTCTGTACCACGTGGAGCTGTCCATGCAAAATGGATAGTAGGGAAAGTAATAGGAACCAAAATGCAGAAAACCGCCAAAGTGAGAGTAACAAGGCTTGTGCTAGATCCTTACTTACTAAAGGTAAAAGCTGGTTAACAGCTTGTCTTGCATGGTCATTTTTGTACTGTGTGGAGGAATGTTTTATTGGTTTAACTCTTAGAATTTTTGATAGCTCTTTACAATGCAAACTCCTTAAGGAACTTGCGTAATGATTTGCCTGTGGGGATGACTGCAAAGTATGAAAAGCAGTGTGTTGTGAGGACACTTCCTTACAAACTATTTGCTAAATGTATTTCTTTGAAGTGCTTTTTTAATGCACTTCATTTGATCTCAGTTGAAAAGGTAAGTTTTTGTTGTTTCACATGTAGATTTAATTTTTCATATTTATTTGGAGTATGCTTTGTTTTGGAAACTTGGCATTGTATTAGTCACTTTTACAATAAATTTTTTAGCAGTTTTTCTGTATGCATAATTGTAAGCATGCTTAGTATTTGAATCTGTACTGTGATGTGCTATACGAGCTTTGTGAGGTTAAAGTTAGTGTTTTCTCCATTTTTAGATAGGGAAACTGTGGTACATGTAGGTGGAATAACTTGCCTTTGGTGACCTGAAGGTTAAGGGTAGAGTCAGGATTAGGTAATGGGTCTTGTGGATCCTAGTCCAATACTTTATCTGGTAGAACAACCTGTTAATTTCTTAGAAGAAATATTCTAAATTCTGCTGTTGCAATAAGAATAAATACTGAATTTTTATATGAAAGAAAATGAATTGAGCAAGAAAACTCTCAAATGACAAATATCAAAATACTGATTTCACAGCTGATGAACTTTAGACATATTAGGATGAATAAAAATTAATATCAGTTCTTGAAGTGTGGACTGCACAGGGAAGTCATTCAGCTTGGAAGAGCCAAGGCAGCTGTCTTGCTGAAGCAGTGTTGA
Source organism: Gavia stellata (assembly GCF_030936135.1). NCBI lineage: Eukaryota > Metazoa > Chordata > Aves > Gaviiformes > Gaviidae > Gavia > Gavia stellata. Next base: position 6,339,298 of record NC_082618.1, read on the forward strand.
TGTGAGGCATCCCAAGGAGAGGAAAGGCTAACACAGCAGAGCTAGAGAGCAGAGAGGCCAGTGGAAAGTGGTGATGCTAGGAAAGAGAATCTATGTTAAGTGAAGAGCTTGTTATTTTTACCAGTATCCACATGTTTACTGTCAACAGCTTTTTGTACTTCTTTTTTTCTTCCCCATCTCCTTTTCTACAGGCTTGGTTGGCAATAACATCCTGACCAGAGAGATTGTCAGGGAAGGATAGTGCTGTGCTTTCTTTGGGAAAACAGTAGAGTGCACAGCTGCATTTCTCTTTATGATCCAAACTGAATCTCATTAAGAAAATATATAAGGCTTTATTTTTCCTTAGTGAAATTTAGTTTGTTTTATATTAACTACATATTTGCCAATGCTTAATTTTGAAATCTAATGCCAAGGTTTCCTTTTTTCCTTCTACAGTTCTTTAACAAACGAAAAACCTACTTTGCCCATGACCCATTGCAGCAGTGTGTTGTTGGAGACATTGTTCTTCTGAAAGCTTTGCCTGAACGGAGGAGCAAACATGTGAAACACGAACTGGCTGAAATTGTTTTCAAGGTTGGAAATGTCATAGATCCAATAACAGGAAAGCCCTGTGCAGGAACCAGATTCCTTGAAAATCTGTCAGATTCGGAAAATCTGACAGAGGCAGATACTACCTATCTAAGTGAAAAACTTCAGGAACTTAAAGTTTGTTCAACAGACAAGTAATGGGGAGAATATTTAAACAGAGGGCTTTTCAGATTGTCTCATCTTTTCAGATGTTTGGGGCCCTGCTGTTGTATGTTAAATGTTTCAGTGAAATCTGTAGTCAAAATAAATAGTGAACATAGTTGCTTATAAGAACAGATGTTACAGATTGGTAGGCACCTCAAATCTTTACATGAAAATACAGAGAAAATGTGAGTTTAGTGTTAACACTTTATCTTGTTGCATGTAGTTTTGCCCCAAGCCTTGACAGTTTCAAAAGCCAGCTGCTCACTTGGAATGACTCTTCTGTATTGAGAAGGACAAGAATATGACTGTATAATGTTTAAGTTTGGTGGGAGGGTCATTATATTATCTGATTGTTCTGTATTTCAGACAGTCTTCTGTGGTTTGTAGGATTACTTAAGACAATGCTATTAAACCTTTTGAAAGGAAGTGTAGAATTTTAAAACCAGCTACCTGCATGTGTCCTTATTTCCTCTTACAGTCACTCATACCACATTGCAGTATCTTCTAACTTACAAAAGATCTAACAAAAACAGAACCACTTGCCTTTTATAATGGCAGTAAGGTGAGAATAAACTTTGGGTAGCTTAGCATGGTTGCCTTTGTAACCAGTCCAAAGGAAGTATTTTGTTCTGGGAGAGATGGATCTCTTTGAACTGCCAGCAGGAAGTAGAAACTGATGAGAATACAAAGCCAAAAAAGTAGAAGTAAAGATGGTTAGATTTAGTCTCATCAGAAAAGCTAATTAAAACAACACATTTTGGGAGTGATGCAGGTGCTGATTTAATATGAAACTAGAAGGCCATAGCAGTTAAGGATTAAAGATCACTTTCTCCTGCTACAGCTCTGGAGATCTTGTGTCCTGTCTTCCAGGACATAAAGCAAACTAAGAATGTGCACCTATTGGAGCAGCCTTGTGTTGCTGACTTTTCATTTAGATCTAAAGGGGCATCTGCCTCAAAACCCAGCATTTGTGGGGACAGTGTTCCATGTCCCTTTGTGGAGGGGAGCATGGTCTATTAAAGCTGTCAGAAATGAAGTGTCTACCTATCTCATTGTCCTAATGTTTAAGATCAGACGCTAAACAAGGTGTATTTGAACAGAGTTCCTCTGACCTAAAATATCTTTCTTTAAGAAACTGAGTCAGGTTACACTATAGGCTATCAGTGTTCTCTTCTGCTGTCATTGTGGTGTAAGTCATTTGCCCTTTAACTTCCTTCACCTGCACAAAATCAGTTTCAGCTGCCTTCAAACTGCTAACAAAGTCCAACTGAACTCAGCAAATTATTTGGGCCAGGGAGAAGGAGAAACAAGTTTTCTTCAGTGTTCAAAAGAAAAAGTACTGCTCTGTGAATGCTAGTCCTCAAGTATTGTTCTGCATGTCAGATCAATAAGCTGGGATGTCAGGACACCTTGACTCAGATGTCTCTCTGTAAATCAATAATGTGAACATGGTCTGTGACTTTGAGGAAGTGTCTTAAACATATGGCTGTAGGTTATTCTTGTTGATATGTTTGTTGAAGTGGTTTAGGTTTATGTGAATTACTTAGTAACTGTAGCTGGCTGATTAAGGCCCTTGTTGAACTGGAAGAAAAGCTGGGCTCTGACTCCTGCTCAAGTGAATGTAAAATGTGAAACTTCATCCCTAGCAGAGATTGAGAGAAATCAGACCCAGGCTAGAACATGGCCCTGGGCTGTAGGAAATACACTTCAGTTGTATCTGAGCAGGCAGTGAAGGAACTTAACCCTTAGTACTTGGGATATGAGTGTTCTAATAACCAGATGTATAATGTGTATAAGAAATAGAAAAAGTTTCCTGTTTGGTTAATGAGTTGCATCTACATCTAATTGGGGAAGTAAAGCTTTCTCTGTATTTCCTGTGATTTTTCCTGAGTAGCTGTGAAAATGTCATATTTTTTCAAAGATTGATTCATCACAGAAGGTTGTCAGGTTTTTTTTTGGTTTACGGGTAGGCTCTCGGAGGGTTGCTGGAGAGCTCAACATGCTGTCAAATCAAAATGGGATTAAATATACGTAGTCTGAAGTATAACTTGTTTTCTAAAAGAATGATGGCAATTGTAGGTTAACTGGTTTTTAAAGAGGCACCACAAACATTGTACTTTACTGATGTTAAAGCACATTGCACGTGCTAGCCTCTGACTCTCACAGAGTGCTGATATAAAAATCATAAAATGCCAATGGAAACTGCATACTGAAATGATACAAACTTTGTGTGTGCTATGTAGAAAGATAAGGTTTGCTCATTGACTTCTTTTTTGTGTTTATTGGCTAGTTGCTTTTAGAACTGTTCTTTAACTGTTCTTTAACTGTTCTTTAGCCTAATTAAGTTTATTCTTAATTTAAAGTTATTTAAGGATTGGATGCAAGCACATGCCACCAATTGAGCCAAATTAAATATACTGTAGCTGGAACAGAGTGAAGAAACATTTCAAGTACATGTGGGTGAAAAAATGTACTTGGAGAGTAAGAAACAAGCTTTTTCACATGATTAAAAAAAAATGCCTGGGCTCTTTCTTAGTGTTTTTCAGGCGAGCCCCTAAACCAGGGCTGGGCTCCCCCAAAAGCTGAGCAGCCGGGGGAAGGAGGGGGGGTCCTGAGCGGTGGCAGTCCGCGCATGCGCACCTGTGGCTTCGCCCTCCGGGGGGCGTGGCCGGAGGACCACCACCCCCTTTCCCCCCTCTCCGGTGGCGGTGCGCCCCTCGCGTCCGGCGGCGGCGCTACAGCGCTCAGCCCCCTCCCCGGCCCAGGAGGGAGGCGGCCGGAGCAAGATGGCGGCGCGAGTGCTGCTGCGGCGGAGCCTGGCGGGAGCCAGCGCCGTGCCGCGCCTCCCGCCCGGCGGCGGCCTGGCCCTCAGGTGAGCCCTGAGGGGGTGAGGCGGGCGGGAGAGGGCCGCCGAGGGAGGCTGGAGACGGAGCCGACGCCGCCCGCGCCTCCCCTCGCCCCGCTGCGTAGACTTCCCCCCCTCCCCTTTCCTGACTGGAAATGGCGCCCCGCTCCTCGGGGCAGCTGACGGGCCGGGCCCGCGACCCTCCCGGGGGGCGGGGAGTGCGACCCGCCCAGCGTGTCCTTCAAGGTCATGGGCCCCAAGGCCAGCCCCTTCCCCTCCCTCCCTCCCCCGTCCGCCCCTGGGTGGGGATGATGGCCGCGCTGCCGACCCACCGCGCCGCACCCCTGCCCTGCCCCGCCGGGCTCGGGGTGCCCGCCGCCTCCTGCCGCCTCTCCCCCGGGCTCAGGCTGCAGGCACAGCCCACCCCTGCAGGCAACAGGGTGCGCAGGCACCCCACGGCCACGTATCGCCGGGTGTCGGGGTGCACAGCCACCCTGCACGCATGTATTCCTGGTGTTGGGGTACGTGGGTGCTCTGCACCCAGATGTCCTTCGAGGATCAGGGCGTACAGCTACATCCCAACTCCACCAGGCAACAGGGTGCATGGCCACCCTGCACCTCATGTCCTCTGGTGTCGGGGTGCGTGGCTGCACACACAACAGCACCCTTTGGTGTCAGGGCACACAACCACTCCACGCTCACGGTGCCAGGTTGCACCCCTACCCAACATCCGTGGTTCCCCCGGTGTCAGGGTGCACGGCTGCACACACCAGCAACTTCCCGCCTTCACGATGCACAGCTGCACGTGGACCCCAGCATGTGTGTGCACCCCTTAGGTGTCAGGGCACATGTATTCATGCTTCCCTTCGGAGCTGGGATGTGTGTGCATGTGCATACAACACACAGGTGTCAGGGCACATGCACAGACACATCCATCAAGTTTTGGGGTGCAGACATTTGCATGCCCACGTGTCTGATGCGTGAAGGCTAAGACACATGCACACCTCTTGGGTGGCAAGGGTGCACACACGCATACACAGCTCTCAGCACACAGATGTGCACATATGTGTTTCGGGTATAGGAAGCAGACACACATGCTCCCTGGGTGTTGGAGACACAGAAGCGGCCAAGCTGGTATGGGTTTATGTACATTTCTTCCTCCCTTTCTTTGAAACAGGGAAAGCTGCTGTCTCAAGCCTCAGAATGGGCAGCAGCCCCTGTGCAAGACTAAAGGCATCACTGCAAGCAGCTGTTTAAAACAGGAATGAGGAGAGTTGTGTAGAGGATATGTTGTGAGATTTTATGTGCATGTTTTGGAGTGTTTTTTCATTTCAAATAAACTTTGACATCTGTTTAGACCACAGATCAAAACCTGTCAATTATAGACAAGTTGTTTTTCTTTCTCTTCCAGGCAGACATGGGTTTGTACAAAATCTAAATATTTGACCTGTTATCTCCCACACAGTTTGTATTTTGTGCTAAAGCAGAAGCTAAGTGGGATAGAAATGTTTTCACCATCATTTTTAATCTAAGCAAGCTATTCAGCCTTATCCTTTTGTGTTCATAACCAATCTTTGTAGCAAGAAAGCTAAGCCCATAGGTAACATTTGTAGGATAAGAACTTGCTAGCAAAATCAAGTAGTGCCTTAAAAGATTGCATGAAAAGTCTCTTTAATAAGTATTGTTCCCAGAAAATAAAAAATTGTGAAGTGTAATGCTGATTCCATATAGTGTGTATACATTCATTCTATGAGTATATTTACATTTTCATTAGTGGTATTTGGGTTTTGGAACAATTTGGATCCAATATCTGTTTTACCTGAAACAGGTATAGTATTGTGGGGCATAACATTAAGAAGTTAGTTAAAAGTAGATCTTTTGGATGATGGGTTAGTTTTGAACTAATTTGTGGTTGGTGCTCACAGCTGGCAGTCCAAAGACATGAATTTAGTCCCTACTCTTCCAGAGCTAATCTTGGGTACATATTGCCCCCACAAGTGAACTAGTAATCAGTTCAGGGCTTCTTGATTTGTGGGTGTCTAGAACAACACCAGTAGTGTAGGACTTTGCTAAGGATATGGATTAAAAATAAGGCCCTAGCATCTCAGGTTGGGTGCACTGAATATCTGTTTTAATAAACTTCAGCTGTTACCATTCTTTTTTATAAGTAAAGTATATTTAGATGGATAGTCATGATTTGTTAGTCATTGTTCATGAGGAACTTTACAATTTCTGGGTAAAAGATTTTACATAAATGTAAAGTATTACTCATTTCATTGTATTGAATATTAAATATACCTGCAGTTTTAGGTGCAGTTTAACATTCAAGTTGTGAGACTCCTAATAGCAAAGGAGTTTGCTTTTCAGTATTATCCCCGTAACTCCAGCTTACTCTTGCTGCTGATGAAGCTGGTTCACAGAAAAAGCAACATGATTATTTGTCTCTTTCACCTTCAAAGTTTGCTGCAAACAATAATCCTCATAGAAGAGTGTTCTAAATACTAGTTTGCTATCATTGTTAAATAAAGAGGAGGAAATGATGGTGGTTTATAGATCCCCAGACTGGGATTGAGTTTTGCCTCCTAGAGCCCCATTTGCTGTCCAGCAAGCATTAGTGCTTTCTTTAAGGTATCTTTTTAAAACAGCTTGGGTTTATTAGGTGGGGTTTACCCCCTGTCACCTGGAGCAGCTTGTGTTCCTGTGTCACCTGATGCAGATGTCACAATACAACTGCAGTCACCTGTGCCTCTCTTCCCCCAGCTGAGATGGGAGATACATCTCCTCCAGGCAGCTGCGTACCCTCCATTCTGGCAACAGCCCTATCATGGAATGCCCTTTTAAATGCTTGCACTCTGGAATGGCTGCTTAGCTTTCAGTGCAGTAACATGTTTGTATGTTTGTCTAGGGCCAAAGAAGGCAGCATTTTCCATAAATACACCAATAAGGTATTTACCAATTACTTCTTAGCATTGAAGGCCATCTTGGCTGTAGTTATTCTTCTGGTTGTTGTTGTTTCTCCACTATGAAATACTTTTCTTCCATCCCCCTTTCACAGGGTGAACCAGTTCATTGTATTATTTCTCAGACATTGGGACTAAAAGGTTGATTGTTGAAAAACACTGTTAGTGTGAACTACTTTTGTGTAATACAGGCAGGCATGTTCATGAAGATACTTTTCCCAAAGGAAGTTGAGGGTTTTCTCACCTTTTTTTTTTCCTTGAATTATTGTCAAAAACTTTTGATATCTGGAAGACAGCTTTATAGCTGAGGATTGATAGCTATTTTCTGGATCTCCTAGTCAGTAATTAAGGGTGAAAAGTTGACTTCTGAGGCAGGAAAAGGTTTACATTTCCAGCTGTAGTGCCACATTTTTAGTATGTCAGGGAAGTGTACTTGTGGAAACTGCATAAAGATTAGATTAAAAAAAAGGCAAAATTCTTCTGTTTCAAAGAAAAGGAAATTGTGAATGTCGTACAAAGAATGTGGATCTGTACCCCTACATAGTACAGTTGCCAGAATTTGGAATTGGAGTATTTGCAGGCTGTCTGCTTCCTGCCATTTGTAATTTTTCCCAAATTAGACTTTCATTATATTTTTTCTCTTGAAAGATGCGCTATTTAACTTTTCCTTTTTTAGAACTGTATTTAAGCAACATAGGAACATATGGCAGTTACTTTCCTATTTACAGGGTACAAATTTCTCCTTATGCACACTGTCTTTTGCTCTTTTTCACTCTTGCCTGTGTACATCAGGACAGACCCAGCCTTTTTGAGCAAAACCACTTGATTAAAAAGAAGATAAATAAGCAGCAAAAGCAGCCATCCACCCATTCCCTGCCATGCGCACAAAGAATAAAAGTGGATAGTGTATGGTTAACTGTTCAGCTCTGTGTCAAGTAAAATGATTTGTGAGCGGGTAAATTTCAGTGGGGAAAAAAATGCCTTTACCTTGCTAGGAAGTGGCTCAGTGGAAAGTTTTAGTAACAGACTTGTATGTAACTGTGTGTTATGATACTGTTTGCATTACACTTGATTGTGCCAATCTTCCCTGCATTGTCAGCATTTTCAAGACATGCTCAGTGACAGTATAATGTACTTGTTAATATGTAGGGGGCTGGTATCTTCAGCTAGCAGACCTCGTGAAGACAGTTGGTTAAAATCACTATTTGTTCGCAAAGTCGATCCAAGGAAGGATGCTCACTCCAACCTTCTAGCCAAAAGAGAGACCAGCAGTCTGTATAAACTACAGAGTGAGTGATATTTTTATATTTAACATTACCATTTTTTTATTCTGTTCCTGCATTTCTCATGTGATGTTGTTGTTTCAGTTCACAATGTAAAACCAGAATGTCTAGACGCCTACAACAAGCTTTGGTAAGTGTGCATATTATGTTTTCACATTTTAGACATATTGATTTGATCACAAGCTGTTGCGAAAATGGGCAAATATCATAATTATTTAGAGGGGTGGTGGAAAAATTCTGCTTTTACTTTCAGGGTATGGTGTTAAATAGATCATGTTATTCTTGTAGAGAGATGGCAAAAGATACTTTACTCAGTTCACCCCCTGCCTTCCCTCTTGGAGGTGTCATTTTCCTAAGCTGCAGTTTAGTATGATGCCTTTTCTGAAAACATTAGTGATATTTGTTGGAACAGCTCTCCCCCTTCCCTTAGTTGTCTTACAATTGCTGGTCCACGTGGGTAGATCCTGGTGTGCTAGCATGTCCCGCTCCAGCTGCCATGTAGGAATTTGTTGAGAGGGTGGTTATTGTCTGCATACAGGAAGGAAAGGGAGAGATCACTGGTAAGTAAAACTACGTGCCAGTATTAAATTAAAGTATAACTTCAAGGAGATTTTAAAAACCGAGGGGTTGACTTTCTCTCAGCTTATCTATATCCTTCTACAAAAGTAATGTTACTGAGATCTACTCTTAAAAGAGCTATGCAAATCCTTGGATAGGTTCTTTGCATTGGGGCGATATCCTCTACAGGGAGCAGTACTGTTAAGGGTTTTCCAAAAAGTTACGTAACGCTTTATAAAATGTATGAATTAGTAACATTTTAAATTTATTACTTCAAGGACAGAATTGCAGAAATACTAGTCCTCTTCTGCCTATATAATCACTCCTCTGGAGCCAGCACAACTGCCTTTTCAAGAACTGTATGTTTAAATTTGGAAATGTAGTAAGCCTCGCATGTTTTGAAACAGCAGTGCTTTCTCACTGACAGTGATCATCGTGTCAGTTAAATAAAACATTATTAGCATAATGATACTCTATTGCAACCATTTTTTTAAGTGTGGTGTATTGGTGAGAACACCAGCTGGGCTGGAGGGTGGGGAAGAAGTTAACAACTCCTAGTTTATGTCCCCGACTCTGTTACTGGTTGGCTGTACAGCTGTGAGGAGGTCATCTAATATCTCTGTGCCTTCATGTGTTCAGCTTTGAAATGGGGCTAGATAACCCAAAACTGTTTTCCTTGCTATACAAACACAGAAATGCACTAGAATAACATTCAATCATAAGGTATTTTTAGCTTTTTTGTTTAAAAATATAAATACACAGAGAAGCACAATCAGCATTCAAATGCTTTCTGTTTAAAAGCTTAACATAAACATGTCCAATTATACAAGACAGGGAACCACTTCTCCGCGGTATCTCATGAGCTACCTAAATGTTGAGTGAAAGCAGAGGCTTTTATTTTCAGGAAAGAGGCAATAGCAAAGAAAGAAACTGCTGAGAGCAATCACATGAAATATGTGTGGTTAGATTTATTCTTTCCAAACCAAAACAAGTTTAAGAACTCCAGGGAAGGATAAAACTCAAGAATGGAGTAATAAAAAAAACCTAAGCCTTTCTGAACTTCCCTCCTTCCTCTCCCTAAATTAAAGATGAACAGGTTAATTCCTCATTCTGTGTCAAATCAGAATAAGGATTAGTCATCATGTATTAATAAAGAAATAATGTAATTAAGACAATTATGAGAGTACTTCATGAATCACTGCGGTTAAGGACCCCTTCTGAAGAATTAGGAACAGTTATTTTTAAAAAGGAAAAAGACGGTGTTCATAAGGTATACTGTGGGCATTTTCTTCTATAATTTGCATCAAAATATATTTTAGGGTTATTGTAGTAATCTAACATTCCTGTTTAAAGCTGCCTTTCTAGGATCTCATTATGCTTTGCAAAAACAAACTGATGGTGAAACATCCTTGAAAACATCCTTGGAGAGTCATTCTGTCATATTATTTACACTATGTAGTGAGAAGTCTTGAAGTACAAATTGGTAACGAGATTAGCTCAAGGTTGTCTAGAAAGTCAGTGGCAGAATCAAGAGGAAAACTCACATCTAATGACTCTCAGCCCAAGACAAGCCTACTTCCTATTGTTTGATACTGTGCAGAGACTCATTGCCTATGAGCCAAACTGAGTAAGAAGGGTAATTACTCAGGGGAAAATCTTAAAAGGCAAAGTTCAACCATACTAATGGACTTATTCATCAAAGTACAGTGCAGTGAAAGTTGTCTTAACCGAGTCGGCAATCGGTAAAACTTAATTTCCTAATGCTAACATAGGCCACTTTTAAAGTTTGCAAAAATGTTAGAAATACTGGAAATAGTCAAACAGAAATTTTGTGTCGGAGGTATTTTTAAGGCAGTTTCACTGTATGTTTTAATGGGTAAGTTGCCTCAAATGAAGACCACTTTCTGAAACGGCAGAAAGCAATAAGGCTGCATACTATGAAGTACAGTCATTGTTTGATCTATCAAAATACTTGTTTTTATTCATTTAGCTCAACAGAATTAATAGCATTGTAACTGGTACAGGAGACTGTCCTTTCCTATTTTTGTGTATTACACCTCCCTTGATAAAGAAAAGCTTTTCCTCAAGCAAATCACCCGTGTAGTTAGGCTGCATTTTCTGTAAGTGAGACGTCCTGATATTTCTTTTCCTAATGTGTTGGATAACCTTTCAGGTGATAGACATAATTTATTGCATCAAAAGAATTCTACCATGCTGTGTATTTGTCATACAGTCTAAGAAATGGTAACACTTACCTTAATTTTTCATAGTCTTGTAGCTATCTTTCCCCTGTATAGCAGACTTTTGTATTTCAGCTTTCTCTTCTGAAAAGTAGAGCTTGTGAATTTTCATACCATAATGATAAACGTGTGGTGATTTGTTATACATATCAACTGTAGCCTCCCTGAAGGAAATGCAACATAGTGTCTGTATTCCTTGTTTTCAAGTCAAGAGGTGCTGCCAAAGATTCATGAAGAAAAACACTACCCATGTGCACTGGTGGGGACTTGGAACACGTGGTACGGAGAGCAAGATCAGGCTGGTAGGAGATAGAAGTACAACAGAATGTAAAACCATACAAGTGAAACGTGTGCTTGGCAGGTTTCTTCTCTTTACATCATCTCTGTTGACAGTAAACCTTTAGCAATGTATACAGTGAGGGTGTGTGTGCATCAATTATCAGTAGTCATATTAACATTTACAGTGCTTGCTTTTTGTTGTGTTGAGTTTGACAGTAAAGCATTAATTTCTAAAATTTGTCCTGTTGTTAATACACTTCCATGTTTTCCAGGTGGTAGATTAACAGTTTGGGGAAATGCTTGTAAAATATGGTCCTGTAGTATTTTGTGGGCACAGATCATCATGTTCCTGAATATTTCGGGTAAAGGCAAAGGCTTACAAAGACAGCGTTTATCTTGCATTGGCCAGTATAAAAGCTGTGCTCAGACTTTCATACTGTAATTGCTGTATGATCATGAAATGCAAATCATTCACACCATCTGAAAAAATGATTGCATTGTAAACTCAACAATAAGCTAGGCCTTTACTGGAGGAAAGTAAAAATATTTCTGTTCATGTTCATATAAGGATACTGCCTAACTATGCAGACTGAAAATATATTGGAACTAGAAGTTACTGAAGAGCTGCTACAGATGTAGCTACAAAGAGTCTAGTGTAGAGAGAAAACCTGAAAAATTTCCTAAGCTCTGGGAAATTGAAGGAATGGGAAGCCATGAATACAGAGTGGTGTACTGATATTTATTACGTAGTTTTTTATGTAGCTCCATCGTTAGGGCTATGCTAGTATCAATGTCATTGCTTCGTTATTGAAAAATATACTCATGTACACATTAGTTTTTCCTGCATTCACAGCATATTGCAATATTGACACTGAGCAAATGCGAAGAAATAACAGTAGATAAACCAAACAATGTCTGAGAAACAATTCTAGAAGTTGAAGGGAAATTGGGGAATGAAGACAATTGAAATGAGAATATCTTAGCCAAGTCTCATTCGTTGCTTTTGTAACGTATTAACACAGACTGTATCTGTAATTGCATCCATAGTCTGCCTTGAAAATGTTACTGCAACAGTTATAGCAGTGTAATAAAGCAGATTATGGGGTTTTGACTTGTTCAGTACTTGTGCCCAGGCTGTGTTAATATTAGGTGGATATATCAAATTTGCCCTGGGGATAAGATAGCAGAAGCAGGCGCACTGGATGAATCTGCTATCATAGTGAAGTGCCTTACATTAGTCTCCAGTTTGCTTTCCTGGAAGAGGCACAGGACTGCTTTAGAGGAGAGAAAATAGCTTTTGTGACTCTTTGAGGTGAAATATTGTTGCCTTGCTATATTAAGTGCTTGTAAATAAATCTTGTTATGATTTATTAAAGGGATTTATTATGATTTATTAAAGAGAATGCTTTGAAAAAACTCAAATGTAGATACCTGTTCTGAAATTGTTTTTATGGGGAAAATCCTAGCAAATGTAACAATTCTAGCATGTTCAGATATCTTCCGCTTTTTTTATGTAATGTTTACCTCAAAAATAACATTTGCCTCATTTTTCATGTCCTACAGAAAGTGTGTTGCTCTTTGTGCTTGAGTAATTTACTGAACTAAAAAGTCTACCCCTCTATTGCTCTTAGATGAAGTTGATATAAAACACATTTTTGCATTTAAGTCATCCCCTTAAATTGAATCTCAATTTCAACTACAGTCATGTAAAGTCTTATTAGCATGGCAACAAAAAGTTCTTTCAGAAATTTCCCTGTTATCTTCAGAGTAGATTGCAAAATTTTCCAAGAGAACCTTTTTCAAAAAGCAGATTATTCCATTATTCTTAAAATGTTCAAATGCATAGTGCTTTCTTTAATTAAAATCTATTTTTAAACCTGTTACCTGATTTCTATTTTTGTACAATTCTGTAGTATGAAGAGCTTTTTATACTGTGATATTCCATAAGACTTAGCACTGGTCTGTGACATCTCTGAAAAAGCTTCCTTTTTTTCTGTTTCAGTTCATCTGTGGAGATATGAGGGAGGCTATCCAGCTCTCAATGAGGTCATGAGTAAACTCCGTCAAAATAAGGTAAAATGCATTGATTCTGTTAAGAATTGGTTATTTTACTCAGAAGAGAACAAAGAATAATTAGAGCAAAAACCTCCATGGTTGGATACCCGCATTTACATCAATATCTCATCACCTCCTGTACCAACTTAGAAATGTCTTTCAAAAAGGGTTTATTCTCATATTCAGAAATACTGAGGTTTTAATACCTGAATACTTTATGAAACACTTACACTTAGTGCTGTGTAAACATGCCACTTGAAATTTTCAAATACGCCAGGGGAATTTAGATGCCTTTACAATTTAAAGGATTTCAGTGTCCCCAAACCCCAGGATAGCATTAAAAAAAATCTAAGCCACTGTATGGTATACTGCTTTTTGTTGTTGAAACATAATACACAGTTTGACAGCGGTCACATTGTTTTTTAGGAATTCACAGAGTTTCGCAAAGAAAGAGGTAACATGCTTCTCTCGCGCAAGAACCAGTTGTTGTTGGAGTTTAGTTTCTGGAATGAACCTGTTCCCAGAGAGGGGCCTAATATTTATGAACTGAGATCCTATCAACTTAGAGTGAGTTTACATTTTTCTTTTTATTTTTTTAAGCTCTATGCTGTCGTAAAATGTTCAAAGCATGTTTATACAACGTAGATGGAAAACAGACTTCATCTTAAAAATCTGGTTCTTATCAAAGCTGATGTCTGAGTCATTGTTGCTGTCAAAGTGTGGGGTCCAAAATGAAGGCAGGCTCCAACAAGATACTAACATCTGCAGAGCTGAAAACCCTGTGTTTTCATTTGAAGGAAACTTCAGGCAAATAACTAAGAAGTAATACAGTAAGTAAGCAGAGTAATTACAGATTATTATAATATGCTTAGCACTTGAAGGAAGTGATTTTGTTAGTACATACTGTTCTCCATACATAAATGTTGTGACAACTGTCCAAATATTCTAACTTTCTTTAAACTACAGTTTTAACAGTCTGTTTTGTTTTTGTAGCCCGGAACAATGATTGAGTGGGGAAATTACTGGTAAGTGTTGCTTTAGCACTTGCGTTCTCCTATTTGAGAGATGTAGGTGTAAAAATCATGACGTGGAGGTAGCAGAATGGTACCAAAGCATTTCAGTCACCCAGTTAATGGCCTGCTTCTGTACTTACGCAACTTTTAAGATAGTTCTTTGACCCTTAATTTAACCTTTGAGGAATAAAAGAGGAATTCTGTGTGCAAACAGCATTATGGGCTCTGTGGTTTGGCTTTCCTTCACATAACCCTTTTAGTTTGCTTTAATATAATTTATTTTCAGCAGAAAGCACTGCTTAGTGAAGGGTGGCCATTAACTCCTTGAGACTGTTGAACTTTCACAAGACCACTGGAAGCTGGCTGACTTTTAGTTTAAATGGGCTAAATCTTGGCTCTTTTAATCTTTAAAAGTCAAGTTGCTTCTTGAAAAGCTATTGAGCTGCACATTTGTATTTTAATATATAGGTTAAAAGCATTTGAAACAGTCTTCTGTTGAGTATATGCTTCTAATTTTGTCTTATTTAAAACCACTGTAAGTTTCTTTCAATTTACATTCACTGTCCTTGCAGTTCTAATGGTTGATAGTTAAACAATTTGGAGTATTTTCAATTATTTTGACAAAGGTGAGATCTTGGATTTTTAGATGCGTCATTGTCATTGATATAATTTATTTAATGATAGTAATTTGGATAAAGTAAATTGAATTTAGAATTTTTATAAAATAGGCATGTCTATAGTGGTAGCCAATCTGTTTTAGAAGATGCAACTGATTTATAGTTACGAGAAATACTGATCTTATTTACACAACGAATCATGGAGTGTTGCATAGGACAGCTGCATAGCAAGGTCTATATGAATAAAAAAGTTGTATTCCACTACCACAAAATCTGTGGTAAATGGGTGTGGCAAAGATGATATGACTGAAACTCAAGGATTTAGTTTTAGAAGAACCTGCTATAAAAATGGCCTGCCGCTTTACACTGTTCCAGCAATTATCTTTATACTGAATCTAAATGAGTAATACGCAGTCTAGTGAAACTGTAGGCCTCCAATTGTAACTCATTCTAGCAAGATATGTAGGTATATTTTAATTACGTAGTGCTGAAAATCAGTGTATTGCAGATTTTTTTCTTACTATTTATTGCTGAAGTGTACTGCAAATGCTGTTTAACATTTCGGCTTCCTTTCATTTCTTGTTTTCCTTTCAGTTATTACCTATTTCCTACCCATATCTGCTGTTTTTAATGGCTGCTTTGCTCTTCTGTAGGGCTCGTGCAATTCGTTTCCGACAGGATAATAATGAAGCAGTTGGAGGATTTTTCTCACAAATTGGACAGCTGTATATGGTTCATCACCTCTGGGGTAAATTTGTGTTCTCTGCTTCTTTCTCACTGAATCAGCCCCTAACAGATTGTTGACTTTGCCAAGGAGACAAGGTTTTTACAAAAGGCAAAGGAATGTGTTAAAAGGGTTTTCTTGTTTTACATCAACTGTGTTGATTTTCTTAATTTTTGTGTAGGTAACTTTATTCTTCAAACAAGCAAGGAGAAGTGAACATTTCTTGTTTTGTTCTGTTTCCACCAACAGTTTCTCATGGCCCTTTCTTATTAGGAACTACTTGTTTGCTTTCAATAACATAAGCATGACAAGCCATGTCCTGCCATCTCTTTTCTCCATCCCCATTCATGCTAAGGTCAGGTTTTTACAGTTTAGTTTCAAGCATCACATATACCACACCTACAAAAAGGAAAGTCAAGCATTTATTTACATTACTACATCACAGTGGTTTGGCTTTCTCTGTGTGTTAGTCTCCACAAATGCTTAGCTGCTTTTCACGTTCGGATTGTTTCAACTTGAAGAAACTCATTGTCTAATAGTTATTTTAGAAAATACGCAGTATTATCGTCATATCTTGACAGTTCAGAGTATTATATTCCAGCATTAGAAGTCTGACGCCACTCGTAGAACTGTACTCTGTTAGATTATGCCTTACCTGTGTCTAAGACATTCTCTCTCTTCCCCAGTTCCTTCTGTTTGCGTTGGTTTGGGAGCTTTTCCTTTTTGTGGAGAAGAGCTTCTGACTTTCTTCCTTCCCAGTGTTTGCAGCTTCCTAATTATGCACCAGAATACTTTTAAGGGAGCTATTCACATATAGAAGGAAAAGGAGTTACTTCTAAGCTTTGTGCTTGTTTTCCCTCACCAGCTTACAAAGATCTCCAAACCAGAGAAGATATAAGAAACGCTGCATGGCATAAACCTGGCTGGGATGAACTAGTCTATTACACAGGTAAACTATTAACTTCATTGGAATGTTGGAGGTAGACTTTTGTGCATGCCATCAATTTTGTTCCTCAGTACACTGCACAATGATAAAAAGTTTTGTATCTGGTGTGTGTGTGTCTGTGTGTCAGTTTTTCTGCTGTAAGGGAAAGGAGGGACATTTCACTAAGCTGTAAAGTAAATTTTGCAATTGATCATACAAACTTGGAAAAGTTGCCTAATTGCTACATTAATAGTAAATTTTTATACAAGCACCTCTCCTGTAGAAGAACAGATTTGTGTAAATGCTTAATTTTGTGTCCAAAAATTCAGGGAGCCAATAGTGCAATTTATCTTTATATTAAATTATTACCTCTAACATTTTGTGAAATAAGGGAGCCTTGTTAAATGCATTCCTTTGAAAAGGGAATTTAGACTTTGGAACTAGAAGCCGGGAGATCTTTGAGATCAAAGATAGCTTTCATAACAAAACTCAGGAAAGTATGCTAAGCATGTCAGATTTTGGTTCCATAGGGTACATTTCAAAGGAAGTGTACCAGAAAAATGTGAGATAACTTTCATTATGGTGAAAAGGAATAGAAATATTTGTCTTCAAAGGAGGAGACAGATTATATTAAAAAAATGACTTGTTCTCAAAACTACTGTGCTTCAGTTACAGGAATGTTGGTGGTTACTGATGACTTGGCATGCACTAGCTAGGAGAGTAATTGAAGACAATAATATCTGTTCAAACTGAGTGTGCAGAACTGCTAATGATCTCTGTTAGTGAAATTAAACCCTGTCTCAATTTTTTTCAGTGCCCCTTATTCAGGAAATGGAGTCCAGAATCATGATACCATTGAAGATTTCTCCGCTTCAGTAAAGTCACTGATTTACTTGTGCCTACACAGATAAAGTGACAAGTATTTGTCTTAAATTAATTTATGGTATACATTGTATATCATAGTCTGAAATATAAAAGTACTGTACTGAGCTTATAAAAGAGACCTCTTTTCTTCAGAATCTAATGACCTTTTGCTCTTAGGATTGTACCAGGAAAAAAAAGAAATATAGGACTGTAATTAAAAGGTTGGTTAATTGAAAACAAAGACATATGTGAGTTCCTCTGTGAGACAGTTCCTCAGGTTAAGTAAACCATATTGTATTTAGTATCTTCTGCTACATAGACAATGCCCAGCACTCAGTAACAGCGACAGAATGGAGCGTTACAGTTGCTGTGGCCTTTGTGTAGCATTATAATGACTGCAGTTTTTAAAAACAAACGTGGGAGTTCTGAAATTTGAAGCTCTGAAGCCCTAGGGCAGCTCTGAAATACACCTGGCTGTTCTAGCAGACCTGAAATCAGTAAGTAGCTCGAAATTTACAAATAGGCAGTCATTAACTGAGGATAATACTGTTTGTCAGGTGATCGCTTATGGACAGAGAATAGGGCATTCAGTTTTCCCAGGACTCTGAAGCCTGTTGAAACTAATTGCACATTTGTGTAGATATCTACACCTGAAATTAATTTTGTGAAGTGAAGTATGACCTATGGTTTTCAAAGAGACGCTGCCAAGACATGGTTGTCTGACATTCTGCAGGGAATCAAGTTCAGTTAAATACATTTCTCTCTACAAATAACTTGGAAGTCTAGGAAAAGGGGTTTAATTTAATAAGCGGTCATGACTTCAGACATACGCTTGGTTGGGTGTTTCACTAACTGTACAGTAGGTATTTTATGAATTGATGTGTGAAACTGGCGCATGTTGAGTCAATAGGATTGGCATAAAGCGGTGTACCATTATGTCCAGTTCTACTTTGGTTTCACTTTTAGACTAGAATATATAAACACTTTTGGCGTCTGCAATGATGTGAACATCCTGTAAGTGAAAATAATATTCTCTCTTTAAAGTGGCTACAAGAATCAGTGTAACATACAGAATGTACAAATAAGTTACTGAATGTCCAGTTTGTACATTTCAATAAGTTTTCAGGAAGAACATATCAGTCAATAAAATCCTTTTAATTTTCACATTTTACTAGCATCTTATATGTATCGCACCACCTGTGTTTTCTCTCATCTTGCAGTGTTTATTTTGGAAAATTTGAATAATTGCATAGAATATTTCAGCTTAGTTAGCCAATATCACTTCTCCATGTCAGGGACAGCATTTCCCAGTATTCTGCTGTCCTTCTCCAAAATGAATTTACAGTATCTTCATCACATCCCATTTTGCGAAGTGTTCTAGAGGTCATAAGTGCTGTGGTGATAAATACAAAGTATTTTTCCTTTCAATTTTTCTCCACAAATTATGCTTAATTTTTCAGGTCTGATTTCTTTTCTTCCCATGTGAAATACACTGCACTCTTATTTTTGCTTGAATTCCATCTTGAACAAAGTCAATATTTGATCTGATTCTTGTCTGTTTCTTATTTTCCTCCTGTTGTCAACTGATTATGGGATTTTACTGAGTAAAATTCTGTACTATATTAGCTTCAAGTTCTCAGCTTGGCTTACTCAGTGGGCCAAGAACTTCATTTCAGCTGTTCCTTCTTGTAAATCAGTCACAAGCAGTACTATCATCGGGGGCTGTCATTTTTCCAGACTTTTGGGACTACTGTTTAGCTGCAAAAGGAGAAAAAGGATGACAGTAGGAGCTTCCAGTCCTTGTTACTTCTCCCAGTATCCTCCCATATTTCTTGTTCCTAGAGTACTGTCCTTGTAACTTACCCCTCATAACCAGCAATCTCAGTCAGACAAAAGGCGAAAAACATCTTTGGAGTTAGAAGATTTTGTGGGTTCTGATGCAATGTGTTTTTTACCCTCAGCTGGGAGCACTAGGAATTAAATTCAGTCAGGCAGAGCTCTTGTTTAAGGACCATGAAGTTTTGCATGAATAAGAAATCTAAGGAATAGCTGGATGTTCTGTGGGGTGACATCATACAGCACAAGTCTCTTCAGTCTTTATACGCTACCTAAGATCCAAATTCCCACTAGTCGTGGTGTAATGTATTATGAATGTGCCTCCTGTCGTTCTGAGCTTCAAACTCATGCTCTAGCTGTCCTCAGAGAGAGATTAGTTCTTGTTATTTTGGTTACAGATAACGATGTAAACTTACCGAACATAACATAGCAGATAAATAAGTAATGCCAATCTCTTCTTGCTTCCCTTTGCCTGAGCCCTTTCTGAAGATGGTATTCCCTTGTTGTGAACACTGTTGTGATTTTCCCTCTTAATTTTCATGGCCCAGTCTGCCTTCTTCCTTTGACTGGCAATACCTCAGCATTTCTTAGAGCAGAATTTCTGGAGTTCAGACCTGAAGTCACTTTCCAGTGGTTGGAAAGTGGGGAACAATGCCTGGAAGGGTCTCTGGCAATTATCAATTCTTGTTCCATTGTAATGAAGACACAATTAAAACTTAAGTTTAGTTGTCCTGTAGTCTTCCTAGAAAAGACTGCAAACTGTTATTTTAAGAAGTCCCCTCATGCAAATTGAATATGTAACTTAGAGCAATTCTGAATAGTTGCATTAAAAGGCTTTATATGAAGCGGTGTGCCTCCCCATGCTCTTAGTCAGGAAACCCACCTGAAGACCAGATATTACTTGCCTGATGTGTGCTACTCTCCAGACTTTGCTTTACTGTGATGGGATATGTTCAGGTAAATCAGTAGCTTGGTTGTAACATTAAAACTTCCTTCATGCTGCTTTATTCCCTCCTATTTTTCTCTAGTATTTTACAGACAAAAGAGCTCAGCCACTCACTAAGCTAAGTAATCCTTTTGGTACCTCCTGGACTAGAGGTCAGGCTTGATATTTGCCCAGTGGAAGGGGGGTGGTATTTTTTTTCAAACCAGTCAGACCTAAAGAGCTCTTGTGAAATCACTGGCACAACGCCATGTTTCCATAGCAGTCAGACCGGCAGAAGATACTGCTGTGAATGTTAACATCTCGGTGGCAGAGAGCCTCCTGCACGGTCTTCTGACTGTGGCATCAGTGAAATTACATATACTTGAAGTGAAGCATGTCACAGTGTTTGTAGGATCAGGGCCTGTATCTATAGTTGATAGCTGCATGTTAGATTATTTTTTTTAGTGGTCTTTTAATTCAATAGAAAACTGCAGCAAACAGAAACACTTCTGCTTCATAACTGTAGAATGGCAGAGGAACACACTGAATGAGAGCACAAAGAGTTTATACTTGTTCTACTCATGCAGTCTTGACGAAACAAAAGCACGATTGTACATGAGCTGCCCTTGGAGCTGGCTGAGATTTTTCTCAGGGAGAATTTAAAAGAGATCATCTTTAATACACCCAGAAGAGTTCTGGTGAGCAGCCTGCCAGCTGTTGTCTGTCTTGGCTTTTGTGAAGTTTTTTAAACTCTGTATACAGATATTCAGTATAGCTGTTTATATGTCTGCCGTTCTCTAAAAAGCCATCAGAAGTTCGTTTCTGGATTTGTTTTCTTTTAACCCTTCTACTTCTCTAGCATTTAAATGCTGTTGTAACTTCAAGCAATTACTGCCTCAGTATTTTTGCTGAAAAACATTAGGTGGCATCACTGAGAGCTGCCATTCATCACTCTCTGGGCTTTGTTAACGCCTCTTTCCCCTGTATCCTTTTCTGATGATGTCGCAGAATGGACAGAACCAGTATTTGTTTTAATTGTTGGTGATGCTTAAACAATTGGACAGGAGCTCTCTCACTGCACCTTGATTTAATCTTATTAAACTAAGGAAATCTAGTGCAAGTTGTGAAAACCTGCAATTATCTTGTGGGGACAGTGTGAGATTTTGGAAGGTAGGCACATCACTGGTTTCTCTTCCTATCTGTGAAATATGCGGTGGGATGAAAGAGAACTAGCACGCTCAGCCTAATCCTCTGTTTCCAGAAAAATACTGGGACTGTTTGTAAGCACCCAGAAGATAAGAGGCTGAAGAGATTTTTTTTTCCCAGGACAAATCATGTCATACCTACCCGTCTTTCTCCTGCGATGGTATTACGTGGATGGAAGGAAGTGGAAGAAGTGACGTATCTTTCAATATTAGTAAAGCTTTTCACATTATCAGAGGTGAGATTCTTGTAAGGCAGGGAAATAAAGGTACCATGATGTGTCAGCAAAGCTGGATAAAAAGACAGGCTCAGAAGAGTTGTCAGGAACTTGCTGACAAAAAGGCAGCATTTATCAAGTGTGTTCTCTATAAGGACCCTCTTGGATCAGAAACTGCAGCCACAAAAGACAAATCCTTAAGAAACTAGGATTCGTTAGCTGAAGCTCAGAGAAGTACTTACTTAGAACAGGTTAGATTTATTTCTAGTGCAAACACTTTAAGGGTGGTTGATCCGTGCTTGAGGCAGAGAAAGGGATTAGATAAGTTTCACAGTATTTTCTTCATCAGTAGACCATTTTTTTTAAAGGTTGATGAATTAGCTTCCATCCAGTTATAGGTTGATAGAGGTGGATTGTTAAATAAATAAAACAGTTAAGTAAAGACTGTGACCATTTTACAAAATCACCATTTTGGAGTTTAGTTTAAAGTATTTTAATGAAGTATGGGAACCACTATATTACTGGCCTTAAAATAAGTTTCTTGGGTGCTGATGCACATTGCATATATCCCAGATTTGCATGCATCTCATGTCTTTCAGACTACAGGTTGAGTAACAGTGATGTTGAGTAACAGATGACATCTCAGGTTTTCCTGTAGCCATATATTAATGAAATTAGAGATACTTAGTAATGTTTCCTACCTATCTGTTCATTGTTTAACCTAGTTCTGAGAGATTCTTTGGGATGGAAAGTACTTACCATACTGTTTACCTGTTAGACTATATTATTGTTCTATTATTATTATTATTATTATTATTATTATTATTATTATTATTATTATTATTATTATTATTGATTAGACAAAATTCTCATTTGTGGCCCCCTTCTTTTGCTACCCAAAATAAGTAGAGGTATTAGCTTCAATGATTCTGAAACAATAGATACGCAATATTGACCAGGGGCCAATCCATTAAGGTATTTTTAACTTACTGATAATTTCCTACCTTTGGTCTTAACTTGTGAGTGAATAATCACCTGACTACTTTCACCTCGGAAAAGGTGTTTAAAAGATCTTACAATTTTCATTACAAAATGTTTGAGTAGAATGATGCCATTTGCAACACGAGTTTCAGGCCAGAGATGAAAGTATCCAACACCCAGAATCATTAAAAAGTCCAGAACACAACTTTGCAAACAAATAAATGTTTAATTGCATTGTATAATGGATTTATAGTTGTTAAATATATTATTTTAGTGTATAATTTATCGTTCTTCCAGTTCCTTTAGCAGTTCGTCAAAGTGAGTAATGTACCATTTAGCTTTCTCCTTTACTTGCTTTCTGATTACATTTCCTCCAAATCCAATGAAGCAGTCCTGGCAAAACAGAAAGAATGGGCACATATATTATTGCAGTCCCACATAAGGAATGGAGCTTCTCAGCAATTAAGTCTGTTTCTAAGATTGGATTTTAAAATCAGGGTATTCCTCCCTGCCTCTTCCCCTATTTTACTTTGCATGTTCATTTTTCAAATGTATTAACAAGAACTTCATTAACATTTAATTTTGCACCACTTTGGTTATTAGAGTTTTGTTCCAATAGGAAAGTTGTGTCTCAGTGCCTCGTAATTTCAAGATTGTTCAGATCTGAGATTTTACTGAAAATCTGATGTAAATGTGATGCAACATAAAGCGTTACTATTCAAGAATGAGTTAACATTTGAACGTGCATGCAGCATCTCACAATTATCCCTATACTGTTTATCTTAACTCTGTTTACCTCATTTGATAGATACCAAAAGTAAACGTTAACCACGTCTTCAATCATTAACCAAGAACAATCATCATTTCTACATCTTGGAAAACCAGCTGCAGTGAAAGTGCAGTGTTTAAAATTTCCACTGCTGCTTTTTTGCCTTTAGGTAGAAAGCATTCAGCACATAGTAAGCTGCTTTGGTCCTGCACATATTTCACAGTAAGGGACCAGCTGTCAGAACTCACATCAGCAGGAGCTCTCAGACTTTGTTCCTGTGCATTTCCATGCGCTGGGATATCTGTCCCTCAGCACTGGCGAAGAAGGGGTATTGGGGTACTTTTATGTAGAGACGGCATTAAGATCTCTCCTCTGTGAAGTGACCATTTATAAAAGTGGTCTTTCTCTTCCTTTTTTTATTATTTCACCCTGTCAGGGCTGATACATTTGAAGGTATCATCACTGTACAGTGAGATTAACCCTCTTGCTAGGCCAATATCAGGTAAATGCGCACCAGATCTGTGCCAGACCTTCATGCTAAGCATCATTCATCAGTGTTCCGAACCAGGATCTTGGTAGGGTAAGACCTCTGCACAGAAGCCTCTGCACTTACTACGGGGACATAGTGGGGAAAGGCAGACATGATAATATCAGCTTGATTTGAGACAGGATGCTAGACCATTACACAGCCCTGATAGACCCAGCCAGCATCCTGGCTTAGAGGGTGACACCCTTGCTGAAACTGTCTGAACTGGGAGAAATCAACCATTGCGTGATGCAGGCTCTCTAGAGGAAAACTACCTACACAGATCTCTCTTAGGCTGTGGGAAGTGCGAAAGATCTTCCCTGAAGTCCTGTAAAGAATTCAAACTGCACTTTTTATTTTTTCCCAAAGGATTTGCTCAAAAGGAATTTAGAATTCCAGTTCTTTAATACTTACAGCAGGGGGACAGGCTTCCATGTCTGTAGCTCCATCACCAATCATAACTACTTTCTTAAAGTGGAACTGTTCCTTTAGATGAGTAATAACCTTTCCTTTCCCCCCTGATTCAGCTGTTGGTTGTGTTTCGTCAAATCCTGCGTATTCTCCTACAACACAGTGGAAGGAGAAGTTAGACACAGAGCATATTTTCTTGTAAATGAAGAAAGATGTATGCCTATGGTCTTTACTTCAGAAAACAGCTAATTACATGCAGTCCTGTAAGCCTCACAATATCGGCATCCCAAAAAAGTAACTAGAAGGTAAGCATAAAAACTAGGATTTTAGCTGAGTTTCAGTGGGGATATTTTCAAAGAGCTGAAATGCTACAACAAAAGTAGAAACCCTTTATGGGTGGTGTTACAAATCCATTCCCAGTCACTCTGGTCCAGTCATTCTGGTGTAAACATTTCAAAACCAGCATCCAGTACAATGTATAGACAGTATATGAACCATGGAGTAAGAAACAACCTCACTAACTGCAGTTCTGCTTGATTACACTAGCTTAAAGTCCAGAGCAGCTCTACTAAAGTACATCGGTCTCCACGCATACCTCAAAGTCACTGAAAGAGAAGTTTGCCTCTGAAAGCAGGTAAGTGTAATAAATTCTTTTAACTTGAAGGAGCAAGAGAAAATGAAACTCTGCTGTCAGCAACTGTAACGTGTTTTACCTTTGGCACAGCCTGCAATTAAAAAGTAACTACAGCTCTATTTCTTGTGTCTGGAAAATGACCTGAACTGATGTTTTTGGTAAGGTCTTGCAGTTTTCCTACTTGGAGCTAGCTGGATTGGTAACAAGGTCATGTAGGCTGGACGGTATTATCTGACAGTTTGAACTGAAAAAGTGGCATTAATTAGCAGAGAAAAGAGTCTTTAAGGGAATCTCACCATTAAAGTAAAACTTCAGCCTGTTGGCAAAGACATTTGCTGTTGGAATGTTCAGCTGTGAGGCCACGTGCTCCACGATGCTCTGAAACCCCCCAGAGACCAAGAAGACCTGGACCCCTCGTTGATGAAGCCTGCTCACCAGCTCCCTGAGAAGAAAGAGCAGTCACCAAGCGTGAGTGCCTGGCAGCATCCAGGGCTAACAAGAAAGTTAAAATATATCTTTCCTAAACAAGGCTGCCCATACTTTGTGTTATTCCAGTTTAGTTAGGATGTGTGCTGCTTTCCAGCTCCATCCATTTCTGCTGCCCAAAGCTCTTCCTTCTTTCCCTTGCAAGTTTGTGCATACACCTGGCTTGAAAAGAGCTGAACAAAACCATCACATCTACAGACAAACAGGTATTAAGTCACTCAGAAACAAGCACTCCCTAGAAATGTTTTCTTTACGCTTTCATACTATTCACATTAGTTCCCTTGAACAAATGAGACCAGATCCAGTTCAGATTTTTTTCTGAAGTGAGGTAAAACAACAGCAATAAAATTAATCTATAATGCAGAAAAGAGTAGGGAATGTGGGGGAGAAAGCCGCTGTGCCAAAATGCAAAAGTGGGCTGAAAAGCATGCAAACATTTTCTAACTCTGAGTCGGTTCCCCAGACGCTGGACATGAATGCCATCTTTAGATCAGCTACAGAAAAGGAATCAAATTAAGTAGAAGTTTTCAGACCCAGTTAATGTCAACGGGGCTTGAAGGCAGTTAAAAGTTTTATGGGATGTGGCTCTAGAAGCAGGAAGATCAGCATGCAGCAATGCTGAGCAGTAGAAGTGGTAGCAGTAATGGCAGAAATGCTAAATACTAAAAAGCAAAGTGGAGGCTTAAAG
Source organism: Gavia stellata (assembly GCF_030936135.1). Classification (NCBI taxonomy): domain Eukaryota; kingdom Metazoa; phylum Chordata; class Aves; order Gaviiformes; family Gaviidae; genus Gavia; species Gavia stellata. The sequence continues at coordinate 6,365,069 of NC_082618.1, forward strand.
CAGGCTACACAGAAAAGGAGGAAGAAAGGGAAGGAATGAAAAGGAAAATCATGTGATTCTAAACAAGGAAACAATGTTCTCTTTGTAGTTCCATCTAGCTATGCCTTCTAAAGAAAAAGCTGAGCATGTGCTTCATTTCAAGGAGAAAATACATGCACAGTATCGTCTAAAACTACTATATGTGCTAAAAACATTTCAGACTTGGAGCTATGACCAGATTTTGTAGTAAAGAAATTATTTTCAATTGTTTGAAACAATTTGAATAGGAAAAAAAAACCCTTTTCAGTTTAAATAGTTAATGTTTATTCCAAACCCAAAGATGAATGAATACACACCTATATGTATGTATTCCCCTTAATGATTTTTTAAAACTTTTTTAGGGACTTCAATACAGAATGGGTAGCTCTGAACAATGGAACTCTGTAAGCTGAATCCAGGGGTGTGACTGAACACAGAAGTGTAAGAGGTAAAATAATTGCAGAATAGACCAAGCCAGTAGTTCATACTGGGTATTAAATCTCCTCCCAGTTCCATCACCCGTCAAAAAACAGATGGGATTCAACAGATTATTTTCCATGCCAGTTTAATCCTTGAGTCAGAATTTGAGCTTGCCAGCCAAAATGCCAGTTAATACCTAAGACTGTTTTCTTTCTGCATGAATGCTTAGCCACTTGACATGGACTCAGGCCATTATAAGCTCCTGATATAAGCTTTGTACATAAACAACATAGAAATGGAGTAGGAAGGCAATCTAAACCAGCTGTATGGTCTTACAGCCTCACTAATGTCACAGAATTTTGTTGATTTACACCATGTGCTTTTCAAAGACTTGTTCGTTAGATCATTTGAAATACTTCTTACCTTATTCCTGGTGTTAGCTGAGGTGGATTGTCAGATATTAATTTCTGCACTTGCTCATAGGAGGGACGTATGAGACCTAGTCGTGCTGTTAAAGCTGCTTTGAATGTCACAGTGCCACCCATAGCTCTGCGGGTCCTAAATTGTGATCCAAAGAAAGCAAATCAGTGACACTTAACACGTTGAGGCTTCTCCCAAGAACAGTTAGTTAAAGAAGAATGACAAGGAACAAGGTAAGAGACCATAGGTTCTAGGTTATACCATATCTATGTGGTAAAGGAGAAGATCGGTACACTGAAAAGATTGGTAGCAACCACTGGTAGAAGATCTCCACAGATCGGAGCTCTTGTGCAAACCAGTGAGGCAAAGGAAAACTGCTTCATTCCCTCTGTGAGTGCATCTGAGCCACTGGGACCAATATTCCTAAACTGCAGCTCAGGTGCTGTTCTCTGAAATTATCAGAACTTTTGCTGCAAGCTTCAATGGAAACAACATCAGCCTCAGGCAAGTGTTAAGAGAGTGGTCCCCTCTCCTCCATCTCATAATAAGGTTTGCTAGTGCTTAGCCAAGTTTAATGATGAGGCTTGATCTTTTAGTCTATCGAAGAAATTTACATTAGAGAATTGATGTCAGTATAGTTTTGTTGAGTGGCTTCACAATTCCAAAAGAAGTTACTTCATTATGCATTAATTCCACTTATTATTCCTAAAATCCTTTTTAAACTGTAATAATGTCCTCTGATAGAGTTGAATTCATCCCTGTTGTAAATTCATTGTCACAGATTAACCTTATCCATGCTTATTTTTTACTACTATTCCTATGAAGTAAACAGCAAATATACATACATCTCTGCGACGGCATCTCCGACTCCACAGAACTTCGCAAGCTCATCGATGCCTTCTTCCCTGATGACTGTACTGTCCACATCAAAGCATACTGCATCAGCACTGCGGAAGATTTCTTTCATCTCCAAGAGGGACGCCATCCTTTTAGGAACCTTCTTACTGTGAGGGGACAAGATAAAGTCTTTCTCTGAGTGACAGTACTGCACTCTGTCTTGAGCCATTGGTGCAACTGATCTGGTTCTTGCGAGTAGGGACGAGCACAGCCTGGTAGCCAGCTTTTATCAAAAAGTGTGAGCGGTGGTGGAGGTCTGGCTCGGTTGCTGATTTGCTCTCTCCTGTTGCTGCCTACTGATGTTCAATTTACGTTACAGGTGGGCCGTGGAGCTCTGGTCAGTTGCTGATTTGCTCTCTGCAGGCTCGGCCCATTGATGTTCACATGGGGTTCAAGGTTGTAATACTTGGCATTTGCTGAACCATCAGACTGCCAACTACTGTGTGGGACTTGCAATTCTCTGTCTCATCTTGCCCTCACTGCTCAAATGGATCTTGATTTCTCATCAGACCCAGTCTAGTGTGTGAAATTAGTTGCTCCAGGAGATAGTAAAAGACACGCAGCCCTTAAGGATTTGCTTCATCACAGTAGACATAACTATCTTAAACCTATCAGTGAGTGGTAGATCCTTTTCTATGTCCTGATTAATATAAACTAAATATTCTCATCATCTGTGAATGCATAGAAGGTTTGGCCATTAGCACTGGGAATTAGTCTTTCATAAAATCCATTAAAGTCTTGGGCTTTGAGAACTTCATTCAACCAGTTAAGATATCACATCATGACACAACTTCTTCCGTAACAACGCCTGACAAAAAGGTATTTTCTTCCCTTTTATATCTGTCCACTTAAATATGTTGAGCACTTCTTCCGCAGATCAGAAGCGCAAGGTGTTAAGTATTTTCTTGCTCTACCCTACTCACCTTCTGCTTTACCCTTTCATAAGGGAATTCAGTGTGGACTTCACTATTTACCAATCTGTACATTTAGACAGAAATAACAGCTTTCTATCTAGCTCACTTCCCAGATTTTTGTAAAAGTGTTTGGTTGTCTCTTCTAATCTCGGATGTCTCTCAGGACACATCTTGTGTAAATGATCTGGGTAGCAGGTTCTCTCTTTTTCTGGGATAGGGGAAAAATTTTTACCATCAAACAGCATGTTATATACTTTCATTGTGTTACATACCTTCATCTTTTGTTTTCCTTTCAATAAGCAAATTTATTTTTCTCCTATATATCATGTGAATTTTGATGGTTAGAGGTCTTAATACACACAAGTTCCCACAAAACACTTATTTTTTGCCCTTTTTGGACAAATTTTGCACCCCCAGATACAAACAACATTCAGTGAAGGTGGAGAAGATGATCACTATGTACCTTGCTTTGGAAAAGTACAGGAGCTGATCGGTACTGGTGTAGCTCACTGCCAAGACAGGAGTCACCCAGGGATCACGCATGGTAAGCACCAGTGCTGTTTCCTGAGGTGACTTCTGTGTGCTCACTGAGAGATCACAGCTAAATAGTTAACGGTCAAAGCAGGAACAGGAACCTTTAGTTTTATTCCCATGACTAGTAACCATATGGAAAAGGCTTTATGAAAAATTACCATAATCACTGAAAAAATATATAGAACACACACTCATCTTTTATTTGTTCATGTGTATAGAATAAAAGAGAATACTCCAGTCTTTCACTGGAAGGTAAAAGTCTGTATAAATGAAGCCACCAAACCTAAGCAGTGAAACCTGTTGTGAACAGCTAAGAGCCATATTTGTAAAAGATACTATCTGTTTAACAAACAGGTAGATATGAAATAGCAAGAAACAGAGCAAGTCACATTAAAGGCAAAGCTATCCAAAGGCAGTAATAAAACAGTACTGTTTGAGAGGGTCATTCTAGCTATTCTTGAGTTTTTTGGTGTGAACACACTACTATAGTAACCAAAGTAGGTTCATGGCTTTTGCACAAGGCCAAGAAGGTGACACAGCAGCTTTCTCAGTGCTCACCTGCATCGCAGGTGTGAGTGAGAATGGGAGAACAGGTATTGCCCAGCCCGTACTTCCCTCATGTGCATTCAGTTTAGGTGTGGGAAGGTAGGACAGAGCCTGGGCTCAATCTCCCCAGTGTGCCAGAAAGCAGAGGTGAGTGGGTACGCAGTAAAGAGGAGATATTCCCAGAAAAGGCTTTTACAAACTCCACCTCTGGGAAGGGCAGAAACAAGGACTGAACCACAGTTTGACAGGTCTCTGCTTTTGGTGCATCAGAGCTGTTCCGTGCACAAACAGTGTAAAACTCTGGTCTAGGCTTAGAAGCATCACTAAAGAATCACTTGCTGCAGACAGCATGTGGGGTTTTTTTGTATTTTTCTATAAAGACTGCACTGTACGTACAAGAAATACAGTCATATGCCATCAGCATGGCACGTAAAAGAAACCCCTCTCTCTTAAGTGGCCACGGACATAAAAACTTCACTCTGACAGAGACTGGTTCTGAGCTAAGACTTGGCAGTGGGTGGACAGGTGACACGTGAATTCCAAGTTTACTTTGCATTAGCCTTGACTTGACATTGGCTCCACAGCACTGTGTTTGTGTTTTCAGTGGAAGTTTTTGATTTTCTGAGCAGGAGGGCTTTGACTTTCAGGCAGGCCTTAACAGCCATTTGCTAGGTATATTTGTGCAGTGGAATTAAAAAAAAACATCCAGTAACGTTTTTTAAATGGCAGGGTGTTAATTTTTTCCAGCCTACTGGAAATTACAAAGTCCACCAAAAATTCAGCCATGAGTTTGGTGCCAATTTTAAAGATTTGCTCTATTGGACAAACTTGTTGCATCACTGTGGCGTGACATTTGCGTCATGGTGTTCCAACACTGATTCCTTATTATGCAAAGCCATCACATTGCCTCATGCCAACCTGAGGCTGCACTGCAACATTACCACATTGTGATGCAATGTCACTGTCTGGGGACACCGCACTGTGATGTGATTTCTTGGAGAGAGAACCTGAAATACATTTCTGGATACATGTCTTCAAAATTTTTATCTCTCTGAGAAAAATGTTGTCACTAGAAACACACATTGGGAGCAGGAGGGAAGAGACATTAACTTTTCCTTCTCTCTGGTATCCACATTTCCCATACTCCTTTCCCTTCTGGATGCTCCTTACAATGACGAGCCCACCGCTGTGGTGGACTTTGCACTTTGATGGACAAATAGACAAGTTAGAGGAAGAATTACAGATACCAGTTGTGGAGCCATGGTTGGAATTAACCCTGTCCTCTTTTTGTGCCATGCAATAACTCTTTCAAAAGAGTTTCCAGCTGTGGTTTATAGTGCCTAAAAATGACAAGTTGGAAGGGAAGAATTGCGTTTTGAAATGGAGAAACCATCAGTAGTTCCTGGTCTCCCTTGGTCTGTGACCTGCTAAAATCTTCCTACTTTCTGCTATAGCTGGGCATTGAGTCCTGGAAAACACAGACCTGGTTTTGGGTAGTGTATCATCACGCAGGTTGGAGAACTTGTGATGAACTGTAAAGTAGGGCAACTCATACAGGAGCAAAGTGGAGAACCCGTGAAATTATTCAGGGTCCAGGTATTGCAGGGAGTCTTCCCAGTGGGAAAAGCAAATTTTAGGAGTTAAAGGTGGTTCATTTAGAGTGAAATAAGGTTCTTCTGCCCTTGTTGGCAGAGCTCCAGGTGTCACCATCAGTCCCAGAGGATGGCAAATGCCGTTCCAAATGGTAACATGCCAATTTCAGTAACTCGTGAATTTTTTTTCCCAGCCCTAAATGTAGATGAGAGCATAAGGCAAGGCTATTAGTCATTGAGTAACGGGCAACAGGAGTGAAGGAAAATACAAGCAGGAGAGGTTCTGCTCCTTCCTTTGTTTTCAAAATTTTCACTGGGCTATCCTGACATGTCTTCCACCAGGAAGCTGCCTAGAATTCACCTCCGGGTAAGCACGCATAGGAAATAGGGACAGACGGAGCAGCTTGTCCACAGGTAGGTGTCACTTGGAAACACCAGCAAAAAGAATTGAAGCTGTGTAAAACCTTTCTACGGACAAATCTCTTAACAGCTGTAGTAAGGGAACAGCAATTTTTTATTCCAGAGTGGTACAGGCCTCTACAGTTGCAGAGATTAATTACTCTGAAATACAGGGCATCTAATTGCTTAAATGCGTCAATGTTTTAATTAGATGGTACAAAAAAAGAAATTCCCATAAATAATGAGTTCTGTCTTCATATGAAAAACATGGGTAGAAAATCTCTGATCCTTCTGCCATTGAATTTCAGATAGGTAATCTACTCCTACACTATTATTTGCATGCTAGAAAAGCATCCAAGCATGAAACATTTCAACAGATCTAATAATAAAATATTGTGGGGAAAAGCTGAAAAGAAGAAAATGGGGAAGAGAAGAAACAACGGGCAAAGACATGACTAGAGAAGACATAAGAAAAGAGTAACAGAGGGAGAGAGGTAGGGTGAAACTTGAAATAAAGATGGAGAAAAAGGAAATCACAAGGGAAAAGTGGAATTCCCATGAGATCTCTTTGCCTCCAGACTATGAAGTACTTCATTAGGCCACTTGGAAAACTGGCATTTCCATAAGAAATTTCGTAACAGAGAGGGTGGAGTCACAGAAGCAAGCACAGGAATTATGTAAAACCACGTGTCAAAGGAAAACAACTGAAATCTTTTCTGTTTGCTGACCCTTCAAAGAAGGGCACTTGACGCACTGTGAAAAATTGAAACATCCGCGGTATCTGCTCCATATAATGCAAAAGGAATAAGTAAATGGTACTCAGAACTCCAGGTGTTCTGGGGCTGGTATATTTTGATGAGATCATGAGATCTCAAAATCCTCATTGTGACTAGACTTCACTTGTTATCATATTTCAGCTTTCAGAAGTGCTGCCACACTGCTACTTTGCATTATGTTCACATTTATTGCTGTGAAAAAATGAAGATTAAGTGAATCTTAATGAAATATGACCTAAAATATCTTTTTTAAAAGATCACTCAGGAATATCCTAGTTTACAAACGGTTTCTGGTGTTTCTGATTCTGATTTACTTTCCCCATTTAACAAGGTGAGAGTGAGCACTTCACTGAGATACACTCTGAGCTGCATTCCCAAGCAGAGTAACACTACATTGAATGTGCAGTGAGATTAACAGAAATGCAACCACATTAAACTGTTGCTATTGCATTGAAGGGGAACTGCTGCTTAGAGTAAGGGATTTGGAGAAAATAGTTCTTGAAACTTTTCTCAGGACCTGTTGCCACTACAGGAGTGGTCCCGCTTGTAAGAATGTTCACAGGACTATTTCCATGGTATTAGTTTAAACAAACCAGTTAATCCTCATCATTTCTAGTCCTGTGTCTGTAAAATGGGAATAACACAGTGATACAGCTTTTCTATGCTGAGGTTTAATTCTCAGTATTAGCAATATGTTTTGAAACCTTTAGAGGAAAGGGGATACATTTAAGCAGATTAGTTATATTTAAGCAAATTGTGACTGTTCTATATATCCCTGCAAGTACTACTCTTTAAAAGTTCAACCCATCCATCCATAATTGTGAGTTTCTGTGATTTTCAGTGTGCGAATAGAAAGATTCAGTCCTTATCCTCACTAAGTTCGCTTTACACTTCCTGTTTTTCTGTTCAGTTTTTCAAGGTAGTAATACAGACCTGTATGCAAGTCAAGAGATGAATTCTTTGCAGCTATACACTAACACTTGAACAGCAGTGCTTAACAGTGAATTTATTTAAGCACTGTTTAAAAAGTAGTTGAAAAGGGGTAGAAGGAACCTGACGGATGTTGACATACACCTCCCAACTCTCCAATCCCCTCTTGCCGATCCTGACAAAATGATGATGCTTCCCCCCTGCATGATTGCATCATTCATTCATGCTGCTGTTATAAAACAGGCACCACGCTGCTGCTGCATCTTGCAGGGCAGCACAGTCACAGCCCCGGCAGAAGACACTCTTCATTTTCTATGCTAGAATAATATGGTGTTATGGATCTGATACGCCAAACGCCAACCCCTTCCAAACTGAGAGAAAAAAACGTTCCAGCAACTTACAGTATTGTACTGGCCGTGGCTGTTGCTGCTGCTGCAAACCTCTTGGCTGCACAAGAAAAGAAGGAATCAGCTGAGACCTTCAGTCACACAAATACAACGGCACGGGCTGATCTGGAAGAAAGCCGCATTTTGTAAATCACTCTTTTATAATCTGCTGAGTAAGCCAGCCTGGATGTTTTTTTTAAACGGTTGCACACATGTAACCAGAGAAGTCCAGCTGTTCGCTGACAGGCGTAGGGAAGAGAGGTGTAACCTTGCCTACGTCAGGGGAGGAGCCGCTCGGGCCCAGTTTGGGGCGCTCCCAGTTTGGGGAGGCACGGCTTGGCAGGGAGCAGACCCTGCACACGACGATGGGGAGCTTGCTCACCCCTCTGCCAGCCTGTGCCACAGGCATGCAGAACAAGACGGGTCTGGGCAAACTCACCTCGCTCCACGCAGAGTGCCAGTATGGGAAGGCGAGGGATGAGAGCCGAGGAGGGGCTCTGACAAGCAGCACCCAGGAGTTTCTCTTGGCGTGAAATCAGAAGCGAGGCAGGGACGCTGTTTTCTTTCCCTGTGGACGAGATGAAAGGTTTTGTGAGTTAAGAGTGCAATATTTTAACTTAAGTTGTTAGTGCATCAGAGCGTGCAATGTTACAGAAACAAAAAATCAAAATTCATCAAAAGCTTTGAAGGCAAAATTAAAACTTCTGTTTACAAGAAGGCTCTGTTTTGCTTCCCCAAATGCAAAGTTGTCAAAAGCAAAAGCAATTGAAAAAATGCAAAACCTGTCTGTGTTCATGTTTTGGTGTCCCACAGAAGAGCTTCCCTCAGACATGACTGTGGACATTGGTTAGGAAACAGGAGGCTGCCAACCCAGAACTATGAAGCTGGTTGTTTCGTTCAAGGTCAAGAAAGCCAGATTTAGCTGATTTGGCTTCTTTCATTCGCTTGTGATAGGAGTCTTATGACTGCTGCCTGTCCTGAAAGACTGTTCTGCACCACTGGATGCACCAGTCACGTTCTATGCATGATCTCTTTGGCCATTCTGGCAGTATTACCCCTCAAAATTACATGCATTAATTAAACTCAGTAGCCTTGCGTGCCTCTCCTACCATGCCTTCCTTTATGTTTTTTCAGAAGTTCTCAGTACATGACCATTTGTCAACACGAGCATCTATTAGTAACTTCTTGTGTCAGGAAAAGCTGGGACCAAGCCCCTTTGCTGCAACACTGGTGACATGGTTCACTGTTCAGTCTGGTCCTGTTTGTTAGTTTTATCATGGCAGGACAGTATGTTTTTAAAACAGATTTAGAAATCATTTCTGTGAATAAGGTTAAATGAAAACAGATCTTGATAAAGATGAAAGAAAGCTGCTTTTACTGAGAATCTCAGAAGTTTTTTTGCCAAGATAAGCAGTGCATGATTTGACTAAGAGGATTGCTGATGAATATTTCATGAGGGATATTCCCTTTATTTGGCTTAGTTTAACGGACACATTGGTTGTAATTCAGTTAAATATTTTGATACTAATCTGGTGTAATTTGTTGTAAATCCATTGATTTTGAAGGACAGTTTAGGCCTAGTGAGCATCTGCCCTGTATTTTTACTATGCATTAAAAACAGATATGCAGAACAGTTTAACAACTACAGCTAGAAGACTGAAAAACGAAGAAAAGCTTGTTCTGATGTCTAAAAAATGCTGCAGAATGGGGATTTAATGTGAATATGCTAATGAGAAATGTTACTATACCATAAAATAACTATCCGCAGACATGTGATCCAGGAAAGAAACAAGAGTTCTGCCTGGAAGCTTTAAGAGGATGTTCAGGAGTGAAAAGCACAGCTCCCCTGGATGTGTGACTATCGACACAAGCACAGCATCTAACTCTTGCATGTGACTACAAAACCTCTCCATTTGTACAAAAAGCGAAGACCACCTACATGAAGGAGTAGAGTATCTTTGAAAACGGCTTTCCTTTTTTCTTTTTCCCCCCCCCCCCCAAAAATACCCATCTAAAATTCAAACTAAAATTTGCCAGGATGATTGCTGTATTTTCTCACAGTTATAATCCCCCTCACAAACCTGAACCTGCTTGGGGAATGGACATATCACTGTCAGCAGCCAGTCCCACACGTCGCAGGTGTTTAGGACGGGTAATTCCTGCCTTTCTACGGGACATCATCCAGCGGGTCACAGAACAGCAGCAAGGAAAACATAAAATACAATGTGCCTGCTGGGATGTGTATGGGTTTGACAAGGCTGCCCTCTGCTGAGAACAGCCCTGAGAGAGGATCAAGGCAAAAAAATTACAAACCAGAGAAGCAAGAATAGCAAAATATTTGTGTGTGACCTGTTGGCCACAGAATCCAGGCCAGAGCTGGGGATTCAGGTGTTTTAACTGGGCATTGCATCTAGGCACCTCAAATATTAGCACTGCAGCCTCTTAGGGCTGGCTTGGTGTGTTTTGTTTTGTTACGGTTTCAGCAGGCTGGTAGCATCCCAACAAAAGTGAAGACTAAACATTAACAGAGTTCCAGAGCCAATTATGAAATGCCAAGTGTAATTTCCTGCATTTTGCAATGTTTAATGTTTATTTCTAATGATTACAGTAACAGAACAGAAAGCCCAGCCACTAAAGAGTCAGCATTAAAATATTTCACAAGACATATGCGCTGCTCAGCTAAACAAAAGGGCTCCAAACTTGTGTTGTATTATGTTCAAACACCAACTCCATCTAAAACATTTAAAAACCAGAAACCCAAGCACAGTAGCAGCTGTCCCCTCCCGACCTGCCAAGTCAGACTGACGGGCCACGCATGGGAGTCCTCCTGCACAGCATGGCATTTTGCCTGGAAACCCCCCATCCTCACCCAAAGCAGCAGAGCAGATTCCCAGCAGGTGCCATAGCGTACAGCCAAAACTGGCGAGGCTGGTGCATCTGCCCCGACACTTGACACTCACTCACTCACTCAAGCTCCCCCAAAACGCCTACCCAAGACTTTATCCCTGGAAGTGGCGTGATAACATGAACAGCCCATTGCATTGCTGCTTAGTACCACTACAGTGGGTTGCTGAAGCCCGGCGTCCAGAGCTGCATCCAGGGCCTCCTGCTGCAAAGAGTGGGACAGAGTGGAGATTTACCCTGTCCCATCCTCACGCCTGGTGGATGAGAATTGGGGGAGGCTCTTTCTTCTCTGTACCAAATACTGTCAAAATCCTGGCCTTGGGGCCAATTGTCCCTGTTTGCCGGGGGTTAGCACCCTCTGGAGCAGATGGGTTTCCGGAACACCAAAACCCACTTGGCCTGGATCTCTCTGGCACACCTCTGCAGCCATGGGCCATGATTATTCTGGGGGCGGGCACCTTCTTTATGAAACACTTCAAATACCGATAAGGTTGTGTCGCGCCCGATAGTACCGGTTACTCAGATGTAGTAGATGGGTGTTTAGGGGTACAAGCCCCAACGGGGCAATGTGGGAGCCAAACTTGGTGCAATCTGTCCCTCCGGCATGTGCAAGGAGGCCTGGCAGGAGCTCTCTTCTCAAGCTCCTCTCAAGGGAAACCGTCAATTGTCCTCCATTCGGGAGCCCAAAGCCAGTTAGATTCAAACGTTGTGCAGCCTCAAGGACTGGGCCCTGACAGGCCACGTAGGCCACACGCTTCCAGCACTCCATCAAGGTTGCCTTAACAGTATTTCTCGGGTTTTTCTCCACAGGCCTCAGGGGAAACTTCTGCACGGCCCTGGGAGAGATCGTTCCCTGTGCCTGGAAAGCCTCGTGAAGGGTTCAGGCCCGGAACGGTCTGGGCGTGCGGGGCTGCGCTGCGGTGGCTGTGCAGGCTCCAGCTGCCCGCACAGCAGCTTCTGTTTTAAGAGAAGACAAGTTTTGATTAACCACAACTCTGAATTTTTACCAAGAACCATTTTGATTATTAATCCCGTCCGCTTAACGATTAATTCTGTCGATCTAATGCTAAATCACCGGGTTTCATTATTTACTCTCACGGTTCTGCGAACCTGCCGGGGGTGTCTGTCACATGAGTGGGTGGGATTAATGACCGAGCGACCCTGCCCGTTCGAAGGCCTCCTCCGCACGCGCACCGCCGGCCCCCATGGGCCGCTCCCGCTGCGGGGCCGCGCTCCCCGTGAAGCACCGCGCCCGCCTCCCCCCGCGCCAGCGCCTTCCGACCGCGGCGCGACGGGAGCGGGCCGGCGGAGCGACAGGCGCCGCATCCAATGGAGACGCTGCTGGCGCGCCTGCGGGCCAATGGGCGCGCGTGTGCCTCGGAGTGTTCTAGAAGGGGCGGGCGGAGAGGCGCGGCCTGTTCCGTCCCCGCCCCTCGCCGCGGCGCTCGCCCCGCCCCGCCCAGCCCGGCCTGGCCCAGCGCGGAGCGGAGCGGCGGCCATGGCGGTGAAGGCCCTCAACCCCAAGGCGGAGGTGGCCCGCGCCCAGGCCGCGCTAGCGGTGAACATCAGCGCGGCCCGCGGGCTCCAGGACGTGCTGAGGACCAACCTGGGCCCCAAGGGCACCATGAAGATGTGAGGGAACCCCCCGCACCTCCCGTCGGGGTTGGGGGGGCAGGCGGGTACCTCAGCTCACGGGCGGCCGTTACGGCCTGAGGGGAAGCGTGAGGAGAGAGGCGGGGGGAGGCTGGGGGGAGGCCGGGACGTCGTTCCCGCCGTCTCCATGCGGCGGGGAACAAAGGCGGAGGCAGGCCGGCCGGGTGGGGCCGAATGAATGGAGAGGGAGCGCTGCGGGCCGTCGGCCGGGCACGTGTGGCGGGGCAGGGGGGGGCTGCTCACCCGCCTTGTGTCCCCGCAGGCTGGTGTCGGGGGCTGGAGACATCAAACTGACCAAAGATGGCAACGTGCTGCTGCAGGAAATGGTGAGCCGCTTCTTGCCCGCGGCGGGGTGGGAGCCTTGGGGACCCGCGGGGGGACTTAGGGTGGCAGGAGCCTGCTCGTATTCCCTTAGAGTGCCTGGGGGGGGGGGGGGGGGGACCGCGTACCCTGCTGCCCCCGGCCTGCGTTTCTGTGGTATTTAGCCCTGGGCACTGAGGGGAAAGTGTCCCTTGGGAGGAAGATAAATAAGTGCAGCCTGGTAGATGCTGAATAAAGTTTGTGTGCTAATTTGGCAATTTAGAAGGAAACTTAAAAGGTTTAAACAATTATCTTGGCATTTTTGTCGCCTTCTGTTTTGTTTACGGAAAGCATGCTTCTGTTGTACTTGAGCAGGCCTAAGACGGCAGAGTTCTTCATGGGCTCGGAAAGCGTTTAAATCTGGGTGGTGGATGCAGCTCATACCGCTTTCCTGTCGGGTCCGGCGTTGTATCACAGTTCCCCCTGTGCGGGGGAAGGTTACACGAGGGGCGGTGTTGCCCCGCGGCGTGGCCGGGCCCACCGTGGGCCCTGGGGCTGTCGGGTTGCAGTGTGCCCCCGTCCCCCGGCTGGGCACAGCCTGTGTGAGTGTGTGTGGAGTATTTCACTCTGCCAGCTGTTTGTTGTAATTCAGCGTAAAGTATTGAAGTTAATAAAGTCATTACATCGGTTCTTTCACACTAAAGGTGGTGCTTTAAAAAAAATAATGGTAAAAATCCAAACGACAGCATAAATGTTCCCATTTGATTTTATCTCCCTCTGGTGCAGTTACCAAGCACCAACCTCTTCAAATGTGGATACTGTTCTGTAGGTTCATACGCTTCAACGTAGGTTAAAATATTACTCAGTCAGCCACTGGAGATGCTAAGCAATGTGCACGTTCCTTAAATTAAAAGACTGACTTGTGTTAAGTAACATAAGGTCATGCGAGGTGGTTGTGAAGTTGGCCAGGCAGGAATGATGTTTGTAGCTGGAGCACCACATATACTACTTAACAGAGGAACTGACAAGCAACAAACCAGTTGAATGTTCTTTAGTTTCATAAGAGCAAGTAAAAACTGCCAAAGAAACAACAAACCAGTTAGGGTATGTACAGCACTGATCACGCAGACATTCCTAAAATAGCTCTTAAACATGCTGGGTTTAGTGCCAGCAGCAGTCTAGTTGTGATGGTGCACCTGTTGCCTAAAGGGGAAAAGGGCTCTGTCAAATTCATAATGAGTTGAGGACTAGTTTGGCTCTTAGCACTCAACATTTTTGTGTGTGGATGCATAATCTGAGGGGAGAAATGGTGTTAGGTGGATTAATTCAATCAACGTATTGTCAAAGTGATTGATACTGTTAATTGGTGTTATTTGTGGAAACCTGCTACATTGACGTGAATCATGAAAACATCAACTAGTCCTTAAAATACTTTGTTCAGCTGATTTTAGATTGCTTGCTTCCTGTACCTGTGCAGTAAGCCTTACTGCTCAGCTTCTTATTTTTGTTTAGCAAATACAACACCCCACAGCCTCCTTGATAGCAAAAGTAGCAACAGCGCAAGATGACATCACTGGAGATGGTACCACTTCAAATGTCTTGATCATTGGAGAACTCCTAAAGCAGGCAGACCTGTATATTTCTGAGGTATGTATGCAGTATGTTTTTTTGTAAGTGGACAAGTTTAAAAGCTTCATCTGAGACCATTCAAGTTGTTTTGTGTTTAATGCTTAATATTCATAAGTCAAACATGAAAATTAATGTATATTTCTGCTTAAAATGAGTGCATCACGGAACGTGTAAAATGGGGAAAAGCTGGAGAGGAGGACTTAAAGTCTTGTTCAAAATCAAAACTGCTTACTGTGGATACTCTAGCTTTTAATAAGGTTTTGTCTGATCCCTTCTGTTACTTCTGTTTTGTGTGAGTTAAATCACTTTTTACTTTTATCTTAACAAGGAGATCTTCCTTGATATTAGGTATTTTGGGTATTATAAGTTACAGAATAGGCATTTATATTGCACAGTGAACACCCAAGTGTGCTCTGTAGTTCCCTTGGTTTCAATTCTGTGCTAGAATAATCTGTACTTTTCCTCTGCATTGGAAGGATTTGCATTCCTTTTATATGTATTCAGAAGGACAGTACATTTTCTTGTCTTTGTAGGATGCATATTCCCTATGTTTTGATGTTACACGGACTGTTGAAACCACAGGTTCTATTTGTGAAAAAGTACCGTTTTGTCCTCTATTTTCTAATGATTTCCCTTCTTTCCTTGCATTAGGGTTTGCACCCTAGGATAGTAGCTGAAGGATTTGAGATTGCAAAGGAAAAAGCACTTGAAGTTTTGGAGCAGGTCAAAGTAACCAAGGAAATGGACAGGGAGACCCTTATAGATGTTGCCAGAACATCCCTCCGTACTAAAGTTCACACTGAGCTTGCTGACATACTGACAGAGGTAAGTGTACATGTCTCTTCCGCCTCTTTTTGTCTGAAGAGGTCCAGGTTTTGAAGTGTTGTGATTATTACTTGAGTGAAGGGTGGATGTGAACTTGCACTTTGGAAGACTAATGGTGCTTTTGGGGCTTTTTTCCGCTCCTTTCTATTCCAGGCTGTAGTAGATTCTGTTTTGACAGTCAGAAAACCAGATGAGCCTATTGACCTCCACATGGTAGAGATTATGGAGATGAAGCACAAGTCAGAAACTGACACAACGTAAGTAATGAGTATCCTCGAGCTCCAATTTAATGGTGCCCTGACATTTGAGTAGTCTGTGGGGTTTTGTTTTCTTTTTAGGAGAACTTGGGTGTCCTAAAGCTACCACTGGAAAAGTTATTAGGGAGGGGGTGAAAGAAAGACAGAAATACAGATTTCAGCTATAAATTACCTAGACAGCAGAAGTTCCCCAGTCACTGAGCTTGATTCCCTGACAAGACATTTTTGAATAGCGAGGAGTAACACTGGCTTAGGTTTTTACATAACAATGTTGAATAAATACTTTTTTTCTTAGTAATATTGTCTGCGACTTGATTATGCTTTAGGCTTGTATCTGTTCATTACATGTACAACATAGCATTCGATAAATGGAAACTGGATTGTAGTCATCTAGTTGGATAGTCCATAGGCTTTATATTTACCTCAGTGGCATGGACGAATTCTGCACTAGCTTTCCTCAGTAGCTAATGCAGTCAGACACTATGCCAGAATAAATTCCTTTTTCACGCTCTGATGGGTATGCTTTTTATATGAGAAGGGGCATGCCCTTGGAAGTGGGATACATGATTGTTGTTTACTCCCAAGTGCAGAGGCAGTTCGTGAAGTGCGTCTCATCTGTATGTTGACACAAAGAATGCTTTTTAATCTTCCAGGCTGATTAGGGGGCTGGTTTTGGATCATGGTGCTCGGCATCCTGACATGAAGAAAAGAGTGGAAGATGCTTATGTTCTTACTTGCAATGTATCTCTAGAATATGAGAAAACGTAAGTACGCAGCAACAAGGTGAGGAGCAGAAAATACTCCTATCTTTAAGACTTTTATTTAAGGTGTGCTTAAATAAGAACCAAAAGGACTGCATAGTCTTCTAGAGCAAGGCAGGTAGTGTAGAAGGTGGAACGGAAGAGGTGATGCTCCTTCTGCAGTCCTTTTTTGGAAAAGGGAAGCTGCTGGCTGAGAAAATGTCATCAAGAGGCAGAGCTTTGTAGTGGTTTTCATTTTGTTGTTTCATTGAAGAAAGGCTGGAAGTCCTTCCTTTCTTGGGCATAATCTTACATTCTAGAGCGAACGTCTAAATAGCCTTCAGAGTTTGCCCAGTTTCAAATGGAAAAGCTCTGAACTAGAGGGCAGGAACAGCTATATTTTGCATGCTGGTTGGGGGGGGTGGTCTTGTTTGTTTTGATTTTTTTGTTTTACTTTTTTAGAATGTAGCTGAAAGGATTGGTACCTTATGCTTAAGTTTATTTCTGCAGCACAGAGGATAGTTGTCTTACTGCTTTTTCACATTGGTTTTCTTTTTTTCCACCGTCAGAGAGGTGAGCTCTGGATTCTTCTATAAAAGTGCAGAAGAGAGAGAGAAGCTAGTGAAAGCAGAAAGAAAGTTCATTGAAGACAGAGTGAACAAAATTATAGACTTGAAAAGAAGAGTCTGTGGTGATTCAGATAAAGGATTTATTGTGATCAACCAGAAGGTGAGATGAAGGGTATAACTAAACGGAAAAATGTAACTTGAGGTGTTGGCTTTCTTGGCAAGCAGTGTGTTGTTTGACTCTTTTGTACAGTTCTTCAGACAGAAATAGCTAAATTTAGGCTGATGTACTTTTGCATATATGCATACGGTTCCTACTTGAGATTTTATTTGAGCCCTGAGGAAGAATTTACTCATTAGTGTCAGACTGAGAGAGGGTTTTTCAGCTTTTTCTTTATCCTGATGGTCACTTTGTTTCTAGGGAATTGACCCATTTTCCTTGGATGCACTTGCGAAAGAAGGAATAGTTGCTTTGAGGAGAGCTAAAAGGAGGAACATGGAAAGGTCAGTGCCTGGGGAGAGGAGGGAGTAAATAACTTGCTCTTCCAAACTTGAACAGTGAATCAAGTCTGGCTTGAATCCACCTTCAAGGACTTGCACTACAAAAGTTCACTTCAATCTGTCCAGCTTTTAACTGGTGTAACTCAGGGTAGTTTGTACAAACCATGGAAATGTCAGTTCAGCACACTGGGCAACGCAGGAATTTGAGCTATCAGTATGCTTCACATGTAGACACCTACAGAGGAGACTTAATTCTACAAGCTTATTTTTGTGAAGAGCTCTTCCATGAGCGGAAGCAAACTGTTCGAAGCCTAGAAGTGTGGTGTTCTGTGTGCTGAAATACTATTGTTAGGTCAGTGACTTCAGATTTTACTTAATGTTAAGCAAGTGCTGAGCGTACATGTTCTTTCTCAGACTGACCCTTGCATGTGGTGGTACCGCCATGAACTCTGTGGAGGATCTCACTCCTGACTGTCTGGGACACGCAGGGCTTGTCTATGAGTATACACTGGTGAGTACAGCTAAGCTTCAGCTGAAGCCAGGTTAAGTATTCCTGTACTAATTTCGCTTGATGCCAGCTTTTCTTATGTCTTGATGTGTTTTTAAGTATTTTAAGAGCTATACTGGAGCATGAATAAAGGCTGGTGGCATTTTTAATCCCAGTGTTCACTTGTATGTGAACACCTACCTGGATATTTGCTTGTTACAGTGTATTTTCCTATTGCTGTTTCCATGTTATGTTTTTAATATCTGTAAAATTGAGAAAATGGAGATAAGGTTCTGCTGCTTCTCATCACTTCTTGAAGTGCAGTTCATTTAGAACTGAATCTGAAAGTGTCCAGGTTTTTTTTTACTATGTGTATATGTTGATTAAGCAAATGTATGACATGAATACATAACGCTGTTTTACAGGGTGAAGAGAAATACACCTTTATTGAGAAATGTGACAACCCCCGCTCTGTTACCTTGTTGATCAGGGGACCGAATAAGCATACGCTCACACAAATCAAGGATGCAGTACGAGATGGTCTGCGTGCTGTTAAAAACGCTATTGAGGATGGTAAGTCTCCACTCTGTAGCGATATTAAGGATCTTCTGTTGAATTTCACCTCAAAATTAGTGAATTTTATATTGTCCTCCTTGGTATCCGATGCAGTCAGACACCGAGCTGAGTGTATTTCAGTGTGAAGTGCTTTTAGCTACTGTTCTTACACCTCGTATTTTGCAAGTAGTTGGTAACTGTAAGTACTTACCTAATCAGATACAAGCTGTCTTTTTAAGGATGAGGGAGGAGATCAAACTACACTAAAAAAATAACTGTTTAAATTGGAATAGATGCTTATTGTGAAGTCTCAACATCGAGTTTTCCCTTGCAGGATGTGTGGTTCCAGGAGCAGGTGCACTGGAAGTGGCAGTAGCTAATGCTCTTGTTAAGCATAAACCTAATGTAAAAGGAAGAGCCCAGCTTGGAGTTCAGGCTTTTGCTGATGCTCTGCTCATCATTCCAAAGGTACAAGAAACTCCTGAATAAAGTGGCTTTAAAGCACGCTAAGACCCATCGCTTTTTCTGCCGGAAGTCTCGGTAAATTAACAACATGAAATAATGTCTCTATTCTCTCAAAGGTTCTCGCTCAGAACTCTGGTTACGATCCCCAGGAGACACTAGTGAAGGTGCAGACAGAGCATGCAGAATCGGGGCAACTCACTGGAGTCGACCTGAACACTGGTAGGAACTTTATGAAATAATGGGATGATGCTCTAGTAAGAAACTGTCATGGCTCAGCTCTGTGAAGAATAAAATCGCTCTGAAGGCAGAAAGCTATACCTCATTTCATGAAAAGCTGTGCAGAATGCCTTGGCGGGTGTGCTGCTGCTGCTGCAGTCGGTCTTGGCATGCCGTAATACTTAAATGCGTTCCATTGAAGTTCTCTGTGAAGATGCAGCACACAGAAACACTTTTTGTTGTACGTAGCAAGTAACAGCGGAAAGTCTTTGAATTACATGAACTGCTGATATAAAGACTTCTATTTCTTTTGTAGGTGAGCCAATGGTAGCTGCAGCAGCTGGAATCTGGGATAATTATAATGTCAAAAAGCAACTGCTTCATTCATGGTAAATACTACAGTATTTCCTCTAAATAGCAATGGGTGTTTGATCGTTCGCATTGATAGAGTAGTACGGAATCAACGGATCCCACGTAGAGGAAGCTGTCTTGAAAGGCAGAAATTAAGCTGAGTCTTCTTTGAATGATGTCAGAATGGATATTCTAACTATTTATTTCATATTTCTAGCACGGTGATCGCCAGCAACATTCTCTTGGTGGATGAAATTATGCGAGCTGGAATGTCTTCCCTTAAAGGCTGAGTTGGATCTGCTGTTGTCGACGGTGGTCAGCTCCGCTCTTGTAGTTCCCCTGGAATGTC
Source organism: Gavia stellata (assembly GCF_030936135.1). Lineage (NCBI taxonomy): Eukaryota > Metazoa > Chordata > Aves > Gaviiformes > Gaviidae > Gavia > Gavia stellata. The sequence goes on from NC_082618.1 coordinate 6,384,699, forward strand.
TAAGAAATCCACCAAAGGCACTCTTTTCTTGGCCGTGGTGGATTTTCCCAGCAACGGAAGTTACTCTGCTGTAACAAGCAGCCCCTCTTCAGTAAACGTGGCCACTCAAAATATTAGCAACAATCCAAATATTTGGCTCTAAAAATCAGTTATTTATTTTTAATTTCACTGAAGTGTACAACTGAAGTTGCTTTCCTTTTTACCCAATAAACTGTTCTGTGCTTTATCTGTGTCGGTTATTTAAAACTTCACCTGAACATCCTGCTGCCAGCCTTCTGGTGCAGGGGTGGGCTACAGGCCTTGAGTTTCTGTCTCCCAGCTCTGCGTGCTGGGCTTCGTTATTGAGTCCGATACTTGCCATGGCAGTGCATTCCTGCTCTTGGGGTTGTGAAAATACTGCTCAAGGCTCTGCTTCCCCAGGGGTGTGGGTTCAGACCTGGGCTTTCAGTCCCTCTAAAGCTGGATTAAGCCGATTGCTTCATAGTTTTGTACTTGCAGATAGAAGTGAGTTAACGTACTCCAGAATGGCTTGGAGTGTGTGATGAAAACCTGTTGCACGTTGTCATCATTACGCAGTAGACTTTTAATGCTGTTTCTGCTGCATTCAGGTATTTCTGGACACCTAGGGATATACCAGATCTAGGCAGAACTGCATCTTTGGATCAAGCATACCGGGAAGAGGTGGTCGGGTTTATGGGAGGGCAACAGGCTCCTGCCCTCTTAAACGATTTTCTCTAATCCTAGCTGTGCTGTTATGTTAACAGACAGGAGTCTCCTGCCCTGAATGACTATGAAAGCAAACTTCAAAAAAAAAAAAACCAACACAGCAAAAAAAGTTCCTTTTGCATGTGAAACGCTTAAATGCCTCAAGGGTGGTGGTGGATTTGTAGCAGGAGGCTGTTCATGTGCAGAGGCGAAGTGCTTTTCAGCCTTTACACGGAATTGCCATGCTCTGAAAGTACCCTTTTTCTTAAAAACCCGAACCGTCTGCTCAGTTCCCCGAAAACCCCCACGCGTGCTCCCGCGTCGTGCCCCCCCGCGCGGAGGCGTGCCCGGCGTGGGGCAGGCGGGCCCGGAACCACTTCCCCCCGCCCGCAGCTCTTCTGGGTCACAGCCCTGCGGGGCCGCGCCGCCTCCCTCCTCCTCCTCCTCCTCCTCCTCCTCCCGGGCCGCGGCGGGGCCATGGGCCCCGCTCTCCTGCTCTGCTGCTGCCTGCTGGGCAGCGGCCGCGCCCTGCGGGGTGAGTGCGTGGCTGGGCCTGCCTCTGCCGCTCCCTCTGCCTCGGCTTGGTGCGGGGAGGACGTAAAAAGCGCTTCGTTTCTCCCTGCGGGGGTTCCTTTTCTTCTAACTGCAGCAAAGCGTTAATTTAAAGGAGCTGCCGTGCTGATTACACCTGAGTGCACCCGTTCCCTTCCCAGGAGAGACGCTGAAAGTGTGACTTTAAAGTATTTCAAGCTGCTTATAAAAAAAAAAGTAGACCTATACAAACGCTAATCATAGTCACTTCCTATATTGCGCTGTATGTCCAGTACATAAAGTGACTTTTTGGCAAATAACACACGCTGTCCTGTGCGGTCATGTTTAAAAATGCAAGTTCTCATACTGAATTTCTTCACTTTCAGCATTTGGACAGGATGAAAACATGGTGCAGCTGCCCGGGGGGACGTTTCAGATGGGATCCGCTTCCCTGGAGAAGAGGAACGAAGAGGGACCCGTCAGGTTGGTGACGGTGAAGCCGTTTGCTGTCGACAAATATCCCGTCACAAACAGGGATTTCAGGTAAGAGCGGAGGTTCGGGTCTGCCTGGCTCGCAGGGCCTGGGCGGCGCGGGCAGGGCGCGGGTGTTGGTGCCGGCTCTTTTGGGGCCGGTTCCCGGGGTCTGAAAGCCAACGCTTGGATGCTCCAGCACTTTCATTGGAACAAAAAAATGCCTTTGTCAGTAATAACTCGCCTCTATGGGTGTGGGCTGAAGCATCTTACCAGTGTAGCTTGCAAACATGCTTCCTTTTTTTCCTTTTTACTTTTTTCCTCCTTCTTTCTCCTCCTTCTTTCTTCTCCTTCTTCTTCTCCTTCTCCTTCTTCTCCTTCTCCTTCTTTCTTCTCCTTCTCCTTCTTTCTTCTCCTTCTCCTTCTTTCTTCTCCTTCTCCTTCTTTCTCCTTCTCCTTCTTTCTCCTTCTCCTTATTTCTCTTTCTCCTTCTCCTTCTTTCTCCTTCTCCTTCTTTCTCCTTCTCCTTCTTTCTCCTTCTCCTTCTTTCTCCTTCTCCTTCTTTCTCCTTCTCCTTCTTTCTCCTTCTCCTTCTCCTTCTTTCTCCTTCTCCTTCTCCTTCTTTCTCCTTCTCCTTCTTTCTCCTTCTCCTTCTTTCTCCTTCTCCTTCTTTCTCCTTCTCCTTCTTTCTCCTTCTTTCTCCTTCTCCTTCTTTCTTGCAAACATGCTTTTTTTGTGTGTGTCTTTTTCTTACTAATAGGGCTGCGCTGTTTCAGATTTCAGGTTCCTATGGGTTCAATTCCATTTGTAAATACATATTTTATAGAAGCCCTAGTACAGAGCCTAATAAATGTACTGGGGGAAATGCCTTTATTTGCCATGGCAGTGACAACGAGCCAACACTTCCACGCACCAGTAACTGCCCAGCAACACACAGGAATGGTAATTACTGCAACTTGGGCAACGGGGAAACGAATGGGACAGAAGCAGGGTGATGTTATTCAGCAGTATGTGACTTTTTTTTGCATTTTGGGGACATTTAGTTAACAGCAGCTGTAGGGTTTAGTGGCTTTTAAGGGATTTTTGATCTGTGCAATTGTTACATTTTGTGGAAGACCAGAGTGCAGGGTGAGTTTACTTGCACAGGTGACATAAAAAATGTCAGACCTGTGAACAGATGCAAATCGGACTGTTTTATCTGTTAAATCTGTATCAAACCGACTGGAGCTTTGCCGGGGAGGAGCCGGGACTCTCCGCAGAGGGGGTGCCTGTATGTCGTGTACGTTTTGCCTTGCTCTGAACTTGTTGCGTGTGCAGATCGCTGTATTTGGTGGTGTGACTCTTGACGAACTCTTACCCAGATGCCTGAGCATGTTGTATTTATGCCAGGGAGTTTGTTAGAGAAAAGAAATACAAAACAGAAGCAGAAGCATTTGGCTGGAGCTTTGTCTTTGAGGATTTCGTATCTGAAGAGCTGAAAAAAAAAGTCACGCAAAAACTGGAGGTAAATCTAAACCCCATGGGGATGAGTTTCAGTGATGATGTTGGAGATGGTATTTCTGATCACATCCCTGTCGGTATTGCTTTTCTGCTGAGTAGCAGCTACCTCTCAGTGCAGAGCCTGGTCCTTCTCAGTGGTTTTTGTTTAGTCTTGGGTTGTTTTGCTTTTGCAACTAACAGCAGGGTTGAGCCTGGGTTATTTATGGCCCTTCTCTGTTTCCATCCTCTCCAAACACTGTCAGACTGGACTCATGAGATGCTCCAGTGAGCTGGGAGAGAGCAAAGCACATTTCAAACTACTTTATTAAATCTTAAAATAGAAAAACTAAACCGCATGGGCTTCTTCCATCTATTTTCACTTTTAAAAGCAAATGCCTCTACTCCGTTGGAAAGCACTATCAAAACGTCTGTGATAACCCAGCTCAAACTGCAGCATTTAACCATTTCCAGACTAACAAGCGCTCTTTTTCATGCATGCTGCTGTAGGATGGGGGGGGGATGTCACCAGTTCAGCTTTAATCTGGTGTCGTTTCTTTTCCCAGTCTGCCCCTTGGTGGCTGCCCATCGAGAAGGCTTTTTGGCGACAGGTGAGTAAAAATCAGGTGCACTGAGTCCTCTCGTTGCTGGGAGCATGCGTGTGTTAGTGTGTGCTGAACCTTATCAACTGAAAAATAGGGAAAAAAAGTAGCATTTCTGGTTCCTGCATGTTTCCCGCCTTGGCCTGTTCTGTCCTTTATTCCCTTTTTAATTGAAAAGCTTATAACATCCATTAAAATCTGCTTGACGCAATTCCTCCCAGCCCTCGGGTCCTGGCTCCAGCATAAAGGACAGGCTGGATTACCCAGTGCTGCACGTGAGCTGGAACGACGCACGTGCGTTCTGCGCCTGGAAAGGGAAGAGGCTCCCGGCGGAGGAGGAGTGGGAGTTTGCTGCCAGGGGAGGACTGGAGCGTACGTACCACAAGCTCTGACCTTTTTCCAAACCAAGGCATCGAGTAATGTTAGTTCTAGCAGATCCAAACCTTCATCCAGGGATGTTTTCAAAGGTTAATCTGGGGGGGCTAAACCACCTCTTTTGGCCTGGGAGTCAAATTAATCATACTAATACTATAATAATAGGAAGAAGAAGTGGCTTATCTATGGTCTTAATGTATCTTCCCGAATGAAGCAGCTCTGCCAGATTGTGGGGGTGCTGCTGGACTCCCTGGCACGAGCGATGGTTGGTAAATGGGAAGCTGTTGCTGATTCCCGTCTCTCCTCACCTCCTTGGCAGTGTCTGTAGGGATTAGACCAACAAGCCCCGTTCATATAACCCCTCTCAGTGTCCTGAGCTGAGCAGAAAAGGAGGGTCATAAAACCCTGGTTAAAAATAGGCAAATGCAGAGGCTGGAGTGATGCAGGGTTAACGGGTCTCTCTTCCTCTTTGGCAGAAAGGGTGTATCCCTGGGGAAACAAGTTTCAGCTGAACCGTACAAATCTGTGGCAGGTAAGATCCTAAAAATCATCCTGTCTATGCTGAGCTCTTCTGAGGGTGTTTAACTCGACCACAGAGTGTGCGTGGCTGCCTGAGCAGGCTGCGTTGTCCTGGGAAGCAATTCAGGCTTATCTGCAGGGTACCGAAATTCAGCTCCTGGTGGGTTATTCGAAATACCCTTAGAGGGAGCAGACTCAGCCCAGCTGCCCTGAGAAGCCAGGATTTCAGTGCTTCCAAAAATTCATACATAACCAAAAATTCATACATAAATTTGTTTGAAAAGGGGGTTGTCTTGGGAGAACTTTAGATGGTTGATCTCCCCTTGTGGCCAGAGATGGTGCGTAGTGTTAATTTGCAATGGAGAGGTATTGTCATTATTTAAGTGTAACACGGTCCTGTGAAGAGCAGGGTCTCATGGAGTCTCCATGGTGCGTCTTTGCTTGGAGTGATCTTTCTTCCCGCAGGGTGAGTTCCCAAGGGTCGACACAGCTGAAGACGGTTATCACGGCGTCTCACCGGTGGCAGCATTCCCTCCTCAGAACAACTATGGTACGGAGCAGGCATCCCCGCCCTGGTGTCGGGAATGGCATCTGCTTCCTAATATCCATTATAAAATCCCTTAATTGTCGCAAGGTTTCAGATATGACATAGGATCACGTCAGCATCTTGATAGACTAACCAAGCCCAGCAAAAGCACTGATGGTTGTTACTGAAGTTGGCTGCTTTTGCTGGGCTTGGTTAGTCTATCAAGATGCTGACATGATCCCATGTCATCCCATGTCATGGGAAATGATGAGAACCATTAAAGGTCCAGTTGTAAACTGGGGCCAGTTTGCAATACAGTAAAGAGCTTCTGGTTCCCAGTCTCCCCATTAAACCGTGCTCTTCCAGTGATGCTTTGAATGTTGCGGCCCCCCTCCCATATGCCAAAGTGCTTTTGCAGCCCTTGCAAATGCGCCTTCATAATCCTGATGCAAAACCATCCGTGTCTCAGGGCTCTACGACCTGCTGGGAAACACCTGGGAGTGGACAGCGTCGGAGTACCTGACCCCAGGGCTCTCATCGAGGCAGCGTGCTCAGAACATGCAGGTCCTGAGAGGTGCCTCGTGGATTGACACTGCAGATGGGTCCGCAAATCATAAAGCTCGTGTTACTACCAGGTAGGTCTGTGCAGTGCCCAGGCACTGTCTCGCAGTGATTTCTTCTGGCTTGGTTTTAGTTGGAAGGGGGTTTTATTTTAAAAGACATTTGTTTGTTTCCTACTCAGTTTTTCTGAGCAATTAGGAAAACATACTTCAAATACTGCTAAAAATTTTCCTGCTATAAATACGTTCCTTACTGCTTCTCAAATCACGTCTATTCCATCAAGTATTTAGAATTAAATGCTTTTCTTGAAGTTATTCAAGACAAGTGGAAGACATTTCTAGTCTGTTATAGAGAGTCACCTTAAAGGATGTAAGCGTTAACTAGGAAGGATCCCTAACTTTGGGTCTCCTTTTTCCCATGAGAATGGGGAACACACCAGACTCAGCCTCTGACAACCTCAGCTTCCGCTGTGCTGCCGACATCCCGCCCGTCATGGCCGAGAAAAGCCGGACCAAACCCGAGCTCTGAAGGTCACTTGGGGAGACCTGAAGGCACTTTCTCCTGTGGAGACGAACAATAACCCCCAGCAGTCACTTTCATTAAACCCAGACAGTTTTAAAAATTAAAAATAAATAATTTCAACTAAAACTCCTGTCTGCACTGGGACATCTGGGCAGGAGCAGTGATGGGGAATGGCAGGCAGGGTGGATTGTCTTTAATGTCTTCTTGGGGTAGTAGAAACTACAGCTCTTCTGTTGGTGCTGTTTTAAATAAGCAGAGGGGTACATGTGTGTGGGACTGGGCCAGAGCTGCTCCAGCTCCTGCCCCAGCTGGAGTGAACGAACACCCGCAGCCCCCCCCGTGACCACTGGCATGGGGCAGCTGCAGGAGGGGAGCGATGGGGACATGTCCCTGGAAGGGAGACTCATGCATCGGTCCCCATCTCCTTGGGAAATCCCAACTTCGTAGCATCTGTTGAGCTTTCCCAGAAGTGAACCAAGGCACCTTTATTGACCCTTTAACAGTGACAAAATGATGTCTGCGCTCATTTCTCAGTGCATAGATGACACAAACTAGTGACCCGCCTTTCCCAGGTGTTATAACCAGCATAAGGGCTACAAAACAGCAGTGCACAAGCTCTGCTGCCAAATCTGACAGGACCAGGACCCCCGAGCATGTGAGAGGGCGAGGACACCGCGTCAGGTGCTGCTTATCCCTCCTCCACCTGTGACTGCCCCAAAAGGCTCTCGCTCTAGGGCTGAGCTGAGCCTTCCCTAGGCAGCTCTGCCGCTCCGAGCGCAGCGGGAGCTGCAGCTGGTTACGGCTCTATTAGAGGCAGCTTCTCCAAACCCATCCCTTGCACCAGGACATACCCCGGGGCAAATCACAGCTGTCTGCTGTGTTTGCATTTGCACCTGACCCGATGCCAGCCGTATCTCTTAAGAAAACACAAATCACCGCTTGGTTTTCAAAGATTTTACTCGCCTTAACTCTGAGCAAACTCATCAGCTTACGCAGCAGCAATCAAAACAGCCCTTCCTCGGCTGCCAGGGTCAGCAAAATGGCCTTGCAGGTGTTCTCGAAGAGGGCGGCTCTGTTCTGCGCCTCCCCCTTCTTCACCCAGTGCCGGTAGGTCCTGAAGGCACAGGCATCGATCAGCTTGCGGACGGGCTTCAGGGCGTATGGGTCCCGCACCACCAGCTCCCTGGTGACCGACTTGACCAGCCGGTACTGGTAGTAAATACGGACCGATGCCAGGACGGTCAGGCAGATCACCTGCAGCAGGAGCAGGGGGAACAGGCTGGAATTCGTGGCCAGTCCTACAACGGGACCAGATCAGCCCCAACGCCTCCCACATGGCTGCTATCCATGTGGAGGAGTCAGGAGGGAGCCCAGCTCCTGGCACAGGAATTTAGTCCCATGTGAGCGGTACGGGCTTTTTCCAGGTGTGCCCTTAACATCAAAACCGCAGGTCAGTCCTAAATGTGTCACCTAAAGCCACTTTGGGTACCTTTGAGCTGCCCCAATGGCTGGCTATAGGGAAGAGATAGGATTCCTCTGTTTTATCAACTTCTGCATCATTTGATACACCCGTGTGAAGTCAGGCTCACTGATTTCCCCTTAAAAGTGATCTTTTTCTTTTTGAATGGTTTGGGGTTTTTTTCTGAGAAGGAAGCAGGCTTTTCCCTTTTCTTATTTAATCCTCTTCTGTGAAAAAGCCCTTTGGAGGTACTAGAAAGTAAGCGAAATAGTGCTCGGAGAAGGGTCTCCACCCAGGCTGCCACATCCTGCCAAAGCCTGGGTCCATCAGCCTTCTTGAACTCCCAGTTTCTCCCAGCTCAGCTGAGAAACCTGTCCCACCACTCGGCTCCTGCAGCTCCCAGGCTCAGGGTCAGGTGCTGAGACACCCCCATACCCAACCTCACCTTAAATTTCCGGAAGGGGCTGAAGTGCCGGACCTCCTCCACGTCGTACTGCTGGAAGAAGGGGTGGGCCAGCGCCTCACCAGCCGTGTATCGCTTCCGTGGGTCCACCACCAGGAACCGGGAGATCTGCAAGAGGGCACTGGGTTGAGCTGAGGTATCCCAGGTGTCTGCACCCCCTCCCCAGGTTTTCCCATCCCCGAGCACCTACCAGGTCCTTGACGGTGTCCGAGCGATCGTCCCACTCTGGGGAGCCAAACTGGTAGTCTCCATTCATGATCATCCGCAGCATCAGCATCTGCTTGCGGTGCCAGAAGGGAGGCGAGCCGGCCAGCAAGGTGTACATGATCACCCCCGTGCTCCACCTGCGGACAGCCCAGACGGACCCTCCAGCCCCGGGCAGCACCCCAAGGGTGGCTCGGTGCCTTCCTCAACCAGGGCATGCTGTGCTTTGCCACCCTGGAAAACCAGGAGGATGCTGCCCTGTGTGGTGTCTGATGAGGGAGGCTGAGCTCACTGCTGAGGCTCGTTAGCCCTGATGGGTGATAAGGAGCAGGGGTGCCCTGCTGCTGGAGAGGGGTTTGGGGTTTTTGAGTTGAGCTGATGTGGAGCTGCTCTCTTGGATGCTGCAGGAGGATGTTGTGAGTTGGAGGCGTTTGCCTTTCTTGGGTTTTTTAGGGGAGGGAGAGGATGTGGGAGGGTGGGACACGGCAGTGCCAGCAAGGCTGGATGCTCTGGGGCTGTCTCAGCTCAGGCTGTGGTGTGCAAAGTGTCCTGGCACGGGGCTTCGTGGAGGTATTTAAACTGAAAAGGGGCTGAAGTGCCCTGGTGCATCTCAAGTGGCTGGTTATGGCTCTGACCGCTGCAGACCTGAGCCCAAAGCCACCAGGAATGGTGGCAAAGTCCCAGCAGGGCTCAGACTGGGTTCTGATGGGCTTTCCCGAGCTGGCTGCTCGTTTGGGGGCTGCCTCAGGTTTGTGTCTCACTATGGGGTGTGTTTGAAAAGCCCTGTGTCTTGGATTCCAGCCACTGAGTTGATTTTTGAGCAGAACCTGTTGCTTTCCCCCTTCCCTGATGGAGCAAAGTGGGGAGACAGGCTCCTCCCCAGGCTGCTTCTCCCCCAGCTCTGTGCCAGAGCCCCCTGGTCACCAGGACAGCCCCTCATGGCCCTCGAGGGCTTTTTTTGGTGCATCGTTTAATTCCTTCCAAACACTCAAACGGGTCCCCATCTGCACAACTCTTGCTGTGCCTCGAACCACGCATGTTTTGGGAACAGCCTGAGGGGTGCGGCAGGAAGGCGGGTGTCTCACTCACATATCGACCTCCTTCCCGTAGCCTTGGTGCTCGTCGTCCATGGAACACTGCAGGATCTCGGGGGCCAGGTAGCCAGGCGTGCCGCAGATCTCTGCAAAGACGGGGTAGAGCATCCCCCTGAGCCACCCAGGCGGGTTTGTGCCATCCCCACCCACCCCTGCAGTCGATGAGGGGGTCTGGATCCCTGGTGGGATCTTTGCAGTGATGGTGCTCCCAGGGAGTAACTGCCACTTGTGTGCATCTCGCTGGTGACTTTCTTTGGTGGATTACAGTGGCTAAAACGGGAGTGAAGAGAGCGATGGGGCGGATGCCCATTGTTGGTTATGTGGCTCTTCACAGGGTAGGAGTGGGAAAAAACCTTAATGTTGGGCAGTAAATGGATGGGGTGAGGGGGGTCAACTGGAGGGGGGAAAAAGCGGAAAGAATAGGATGTTTTTCCTTGTGGGCAGCAACTTCTTCATGGCGAGGAGTGAGGTGTGGAGGCTGTGCTGCAGGCAGAGCCGGGCTCGTGCGCGAGCAGGAGGGCACCGCAAGCCGACAGGCACCAATGTGCACCCGCAGCAGCGAGACCGGCCCCAAGGTGACAGTGGGGATGGACAGACTCCACCGACTCGCCACGGGCACTGAAGCAACGGGGTGGCCACGGGCCAGCCTGGCATCACCCCCGCCTTGCTGTCCTCCTACCTTTGAGCTTCTCGTTCTCTCGCAGCTGGCAGGAGAAGCCAAAGTCCGTCAGCTTAATGTTCATGTTGTCATCCAGGAGGATGTTCTCTGGCTTCAGGTCCCGGTGGACGATGTTGATGGAGTGGAGGTACTGGATCACTTCCAGCAGCGCACGCATGATCTTCCTGGGGATGGGTGACAGCACCTCTCCTAGCAGCAACACCCACAGGCACCGTGCTCCCGGGGACGGGGACAGGGACCACACAACTCAGCCCCTATGTCTGAGTGCAGGGGCACAGCCCAGGGTGCTGTTTTGCCTGTGGGTGCCATGCCAGCTGCACCGTCATCCTTTGAACCCGCGCTCTGCTTTTGCAACGTGATTTTCAGCCATCTGCATCTGGCCTTACCTGGTTTCCTTCTCACTCAAGGTGACTTTCTCAGTGAGGTAGTCGAAGAGCTCTCCTCTTTTCATCCTGTATGTGGGAGGGAAAAGGGAGGCAGGCAGCGGCTGTGCTGCAACAGCAAACTGGCCCCGAGCCCTTGAGGAGGATCGCCTGGGGGTCGCTGCCCGGTAACAGTCCCAGAGCACCCATTGCACAAAATAACAAGCTGATTTGTTAATAAAAAGGGGGTAAAAATGCTTCTGTATTGCCGAAAACATCAGGCAAAAGGAGGAAAGGCTATCCCCAGAGAAGGCATGTTTCAGCTGGGATATGCATGGGGCCCTCCCGGTGCCATCCCCCTCCGCTGATGTCCGTTGCGCTGCCCCAGCATCAGGAGTCGCAGCGTCACATGCGCCCTGGTCCCGCTGCACATATAAATAACCTGTGGGGACACATGATGGCTCCCACCAAAGGTTACGGGGAAACCTGAGCAGCGCTGAGCTGCTGACGGAGGAGAAACACTGCCGGCGGCAAGGCTGCAGTGAGCTGGCTCGCAACTATCAAGGCTCATTTCTACCTTAAGCAAGAGCTGGTTGTCCCCCTGCTTTGCCCTGTTTGGGCCATAAAAAGCTGGGGCGAGTGTTGGCTGGTGGCTGTCTGTAGAGCCGGAGTGGGCTTGGGGAGATGGTGCTGGGGTGACGGGCAAGGTGGTACTTACAGGTCAAACACCAAGAAGAAGAAAGTGCTGGATTCATAGCTGTCCTTTAGCTGGACTGCAATAAAACATGGGGGCTGTGAGCACAGTGTACAGCATGTTCCTGTCCATTAACGGACTAAAAATTCCTGATTGCTAATGGAATTAATGAGGAGTTGATCTTCATTAGTGTTTTGCTTGGGAGATCAGGAGGAGGATAGCCTGGGCACTGCTGGTGTGCGCGTGGCGGTAGAGCAAATGATGCTCTAAGCGGGTGCCCTGTGTTGCATTAGGACCATCGAAGGTCTGACCCTCCAGGGATTTCACCCCAAAAACCCTTCCTGGGGACACCCCGAAGAATAAATGGGGCAGAAAACCCCTTTGCCTTAATGCTCAGAGCCTGACTTACTGACGTTGGGGTGGCCCGAGACTTTCCGGAGAATGTCGATCTCTTTAGCGGTGGCTTCTCGCAGTTCCTGCACCTCCTTGGGGGATATGTTACCTGCCGTGATGTCAATAATCTTCACGGCATACTCCTGCCGGGTGGTTTTGTGAATGCACCGACGGACAACGCTGCTCACCCCCCTGCCAGGGATAACACAGACAAGATTGGGGCTTCCATTCCTCCCCGTCCAGCCCAACTTTGCGGCCGTGCCATTGGCACCTGGGCTAGCTGGTATTCTCGTGCACGAGTGGGTCTCGCTCTGTTACCCTGTCTTGCTGGGACAGGAGATTTTGAGCTGATGGAAAGTGCTGCTCCGTGCTATTTTCAACCCCATGCTGCTATGGGCCCTGTTTGTATCAGATTCCCAGGAGATGCTGTTCCTATCGGGTACTGGCGTACGTGAAACCACGGTTTGCCAAAAACAAGCTTTACCTGCCCAAAACCTCCTTCGGCTCATATTTTTCATAAAACTCCTTGGATGAGTTCCAGTCCGGTAAGTCTTCTTCCTTGGTCATCTCTGGCTCCTGTCTGGTGGCACTCTGGGCTCGTCTGCTGGCAGAAAGGGGCTGCAAGGAGAAAAGAGCAAGGATGGGTGCTTGCTGCACCTGGGGCAGGGACCCTCCATCCCTTCCAGAGGAGAAAACTTGGAGGAGGGAGGAGGAGGATGATCCTGGACGACAGACCAAAGGGGATCTTTCGCGCGTCGGAAAAGCAAAGCTTTGCCCTTGGGACTCCGTGGAGATCCCATTGAGAACAGGAGAAATCCGACCGGATCCCCCGTAGCCTGGCTGTCCCCGGGGGCAGAAACAGCCTGGCTGGGGCCAAGGCTTTGGGAAGTGCTGCAGCACCTCAACACCTCATCCCTTCCTGCAGAGCACCCGCACCCAGCTCACAGGGCATTGTCCTCCAGCTCCTGCCATGTGCCAAGGGCTATGCCACACTTCTCCTGGTTCCTCCCACCTGGGAAAGCGATTTAATTAATTTTCTGAGACTCCCATGGGGAAAGCGCTGGCTGAGCTGCACCTCAAGCTCGCAAAGGTGCACAACAGCAAGGCGATGCTGGCACAGCAGGTCCAAAGGTCCCCAGCAGCAGCAGCAGCAGCCCCCAGAAACGTCACCCCACGACAACACCACCCAAAGACCCCTGCGAAGTGCTGAAATCTGCCTTGCCTTTTCTTTTCCTCCTTTTTTTTCCCTCCCCGATTATTTTTAAGATGACAAAGTTGTCCGGAATGGTTTGGCTGAGAACAAGGAGGAAAAAATAGTGTGTAAAGTGAAGGGAAAAGGGACTAAGGAGGGAAAATAGGTGGCAAGGGTTGGCGAAGCAGCGTGGGGGGCTCAGCGGGTCAGGGTGCAGGCAGGGGACCGGGTGCCTGGGGACAGCCAGCGCTGCGGGGTCAGCCGGGGCTGAGCCAGCCTGAGGACAGCAGCTGAGCGAGCTTCCTCGGCCACACACGTACAGCTGCCAGCAGCCTCCAAAACTCCTGAAAGGCTTTTGTCCCATTTCTTTTTTCCTTTTTTGGCTTTTTTTTTTTTTTTGATGTGTGCTGCCATTGCTGGAGGAGGAGCGGTATGACAGTATTTTGATAGAGGGGGGGAAAAATAAGCAGTAGTCCTGATCCCTAATTTTCACCGGCGTTTCCCTTTAAGCCCTGGGAACTGGACGTCCTCAGCTTGTTCCTGTGCCCGGCATTGCTGAAATCCCGATTGTCTGGGTCCAGCTGCTCCACAAACAGACACAGAGACCAAGCAGCTAGTGTGGAAAGCAGCTCTTACAAGCTCGGACAGCCGAGGTGTCACTTTGGGGTGACAGCTTGCTGCTGGGGGAGAGAGAGAGTAGGTGGGCAGGAGAGCCCCGGAACTGCGGGTTTTCCTTTGCCCTTTTCTCCGAGGTGGCAATAATTCTGCCAGGATGCTCCCAGGCAGGTTTGCATCTCCAAGTGCATTTAAATCTTATTATCAAAGCGTATCCATCCTGACCTGGTTATAAGGACTGTTGCTGTGATTTAGGTGTCTGTCCGCTGCTGGGCAGGATGTCTAACAAGGGCTGGAGCATTTCTAAACAGCCATGAGTTTGTTAATTTATAAAATTTTAGCTGTTGGAAATATTGTGAGCAATGCTGAACCAAATCGGGGCTGAAATGATAAATGAGAGGCAGGACTGGGGAGTAGGGAAAAGAAAGTCTCTCTGAGGTGGGGGAGAACCAACAACTTTGATTTTCTTTGAAGCGGAAAATCAAAGTGCGGGTGGTTGGTGGTGTTGAAGGGCTGGAGGGTGGGGAGCATCTGCGGAGCGCTGCCAGGGGAAGCCTGGGGTCTGCGGTGCCTTCTTCTGGGAGGGGAGAGCCCGGGAGTTTGTTTAAAACATCCCGGCGTTATATAAGCAGCTGGTACAGAGCACTAACAGGATAAGCCGGTGTTATTATTGGAGCTGTATGAGCTCCATGGGAGTTCAAGGGGGGAAAAAAGGGGGTCGGGGAGGGGGGTGAGGCTTCTGCCTTGAGGCAGAGAGGGAGGAATGCCAACGGGGCCGGCGCTGGGCATTGCCACCCGGCGTGTGCCCGGCCCGCTGCTGTGACACGGGGGTTGAAAGGTTCGTCTTGCACTAACATGCCAATATTTAGCGTGGGCTCTCCAGGTTTATCTCGATAAAGTCAGCTTTTAGACCAGCACGGGAGTGCCCCCCCCTCCCTCCCCAACCCCCCCCCGCCCCCCGCAGCACCCCCGGCAAAGCCCCCCCGCCCCGGGGAGGGGGTTCTGCCCCCAACCCTCCCGCTTCGGCGGGGGCACGACAGCGAGGAGCCACCGCAGCCCCCGGGGGGCTCGGCGAGGAAGGAACGCTTGAAATACTCGGGAAAGCAACCTACACCCCCCCCCCCCCCCCCCGCCCCTAAAGCACCGTCTCCCGCAGCCGGTTATCTCCCGAAGACGGGAGAGCGGCTCGGCCGCCGGCCTCACCTCGCTGCGGGCAGCGGGGGTCCGCCCGCGCCCCCGCCTCGTCCCCGGGCCTCGGGCGGGCGATGGCGGGCGAAGGGCAGAGGCCGGGGTGGGCCTCGGGCCGGGGAGCTGCCGCCCGCCGCCGGCCGCTCGCTCAGGGCCGCCCGCCGCTGCCGCCGAGCCAAAAATAAAGCGCAACGCCACTTGGCAGCCGCGGCCGGCGGGCGGGCATGCCGGGCACCGGCCTGAGGTGGGGTTCGCCCCGCTGCGGGGGGGGGGGGGGGGGGAGCCCGTAGCCGCGCCCCGGGGAAGGCGGCGGGGAGCCGGGGGAGAGGAGCGGCCGCGGCGCGGAGCGGAAGAGCCGCGCAGGAGCGCGGAGCTCGGGGACTTCCTCCGCCGCACCGCCAGCCTTAACCCTTCCCTGCGCCGGGCTCAGCCCCGCAGCCGAACCGCCGCTTCGCTTCGTGGCCAAGCGGCGGTGCTGCGGGGGGGCTCCGCTCCCCCCGGGGCTCCGCTCCCTCCCGGGGCTCGGCTCCCCCCGGGGCTCGGCTCCCCCCGGGCTCGGCTCCCCCCCGGGGCTCGGCTCCCCCCCGGGGCTCGGCTCCCCCCGGGCTCGGCTCCCCCCCGGGGCTCGGCTCCCCCCGGGGCTCGGCTCCCCCCCGGGGCTCGGCTCCCCCCGGGCTCGGCTCCCTCCCGGGCTCGGCTCCCTCCCGGGGCTCGGCTCCCCCCGGGGCTCGGCTCCCTCCTGCCGGCTCTCCCGCGTGGGCTGGTGCTTTCCAAGCCCTGCGAGCTGCAAACTCTTCCCCCGACCGCGCTGTGCTTCTCCCAAAGGCTACAGACATCTCCCTGCCCGCTCGGGATGGGTATTTCAGGGGTGTCTGCTGCAAACTCAGCAGCAGCCCAGCGCAGGCGTTTCTGGCCCAAACTGTTGTTCTTTCTCTTCACCAAGACAGTGAAACACCTGGCAACTGAGAGGTGAGCTTGATCAGCAGATCTCCTGTCACCAGAAAAGGTAGTTGTGACCTTGTCCCCCATGTTTGAGGTAACCCTTCCCCATTTTGAACACCGATTTTATCTTTTCACTTCCAGGGACTGCAGATGAGGAAATGAAGGCTTTTAGGAACACGCAAGAATACCCAACGGCATAAAAGCAGTTCAGGAAAAACAGGTCACGCTATTTAAAGTATTTTTAACAGGAATTGCACTTTTTGGTGCAAGGTTGTTCCCCACTGCGCTCCCCCCCATGACAGTACACCTTCCTGGCACTCGCCATCCTCCGCCGCCTTGTAGGGTTTGCAATACGGCTGAAGTGCAGGAGGGTGTTCACTCTGCAGGCTCCAGCAATATTTGCAGGGCATGAGCTGGCTGCTCCCTCTGATGGAAAAAGGAAGGTTTGCACTTTGCATCAGTAAGTACTTTTTAAATGGAGATTATTATTATTTTTTTTTCATGCAGCGGCAGCAGCTTTGTCACTTGCCTAATCCGGGTGGGAGGAGGGAGAGGCCACACCAGCCACAGGCAGCAGGACCTCGTGTCTCAGTCCAGACTCCCAACACAAGATGAAGAAAAACCTACAGCCTCTGCTTGTGTTACTGGGAACTGCCAGTCTGATGCAAGACCGCGTGGTCTCAGAAGTGCACAGCTGCTTGATAGCACATAGGCTTGCTCAGGTAATAGCCTACCACAGAGATCCTCCCTGAGCAGAGGGAAGATATTTCTCAGAATCTCTTGAATTTGAATATAGAACTTGTTTTTAAAAGTATGACAAGAGGCTGTTGAGGAACTGAGACCCACTGCATGCAGAATAGCATGGAGTCAGACACAGCCTTCCCTGTCGCTACGTGTTTTAATCAGCAGTGGGGTTCAAATGCTCAAGCAGGAGATGTCTGGCAACCGCTGAGCTATGGGTGCTCCTGAACAGAAGTCTGCCAAAATCAGTGTTTGCCTGCTCACCCTTCAGACTCAACTCCAAAGTCCACCAAAGCAAGGTACTTCTAGAGAGAGAAGTTTATTTATACACCGTATCACTTACATTCAACACAACAATCAGCAAACCGGTTAATCTAAATTAGCTCATTCTGCTTTATTGTTCAGTCTTCCATTTTGTGCTAAATTAATTTGCGGCTGTAAATGGTATCACATCTGTAGCGGCTATGGCAAGAATCAAGCCACGAGAAGGACAATAGTGTGAATATATGAACTAACAAGATATCAGACAGCTTTAGACTTTATTACTGAAGCTTTTTTTCATTCATAGGTCAGTTCTTATGGTCTTCAGCAACCTTGTTCTGAAGGCTTAAGCTAAACCTGTAAGGTAAGAAGTTATCACAGTTAATCACAGCAAGTTTTGAATCCCTGAATGGCAGGTGCTCTTCCTTGCTACAAGGCAGATGTATGTTAGGGTGTTCCTTCTCCCCTCATCTATTTGCTGGGATTTACTGAACTGCAGACTTCAGCAGTCCATCCCAACACCAGCATCCAGCAGTCTCCATTCTTCCAGGTCAGGATGGTTTGTCGCTTGTGCCAACCAGGTGCTTGCTGCAGGCCAGCAACACTACGCTGCTTCTCCAAGCCTGCTGCCACCACTCCCAAATTGTCAGCTTCAGTCCATGCACCAACACAAAACCTTCAGGAATTCATCCTCTCTCCACCCCACCACCTCCAGCTACATGTACAGGACCAAAACAGGAAGCCAAACAGAACAGCAACTTGCTTTAACTGACTTCAGTGTATGTGCTCTGTATCAATCCCCGTTCTTTACCAGATGGACTGAGAAAAACCAGGACATTATTCCCACAATAATTTTACTGATTAGCTCATTTAGCAGTTGCCTGGTAGCACTGTCTACTTACCATTAGCAAACCTGCACTGCTTCAGTACTTCGCTGAAGCCCTCACACAGCTTGAGGTCAGTCTGGTTCTGCGCACACTCCAGGAATTGTTTCATTTCATACTGGCAAGGAGCAAACTGCGACTGCTGCTGCTGCTGGTAGGCAGGCTGAGCTGCCTGGGGCTCCTGAAATGGCAGACACCTCCATAAGCACCCTTGCAACAGCTCCAGCCTACGAAGGCACACCACCCCCTACTTGCTGTGTATTTCTTCCCTGCATTTTAATCAAAATGTTGTGGTTTTAAATGGAAAACAAATAATGGGCTGACATACAAAAGTTTCCAGCAGTGGCATGACATATCCTGAACAGTTTTTTAAGTTACAAACACAGAGGTAGCTCTGGAGAGCATCTGGGCAAGATAACAGCATTATCTTAATGTTTGAACAGCACAAAAAGGTCTGGCAAAGATCCTACAGTCATCAGACCTGGAACACGGAAATCCTGTCAAATCAGAGGGGTACTACAGTAGAAAATAACACTAATACCCTACCACAAGCACATATCACTCATGCATCCCTTTGAACTACTTTTAAGGTACTCATGGTGACTGTGGTCATTCCCTTGGAGTCTGAGTCACTAAAGTTACCCCAGCTTTCCCAGCCATGGTTTGCGTGGTCTTTATGTCTATAGCAATTACATCAGCCTATACATAAATGACAACCCAAATTAACTGCGCCTCATTAGTTGGTGTCCAGTTGTGCTTTCTCTTACCTGATAAGTAATATCAGGCCTCGCAGCTTCAGAGCTGCTTCCTCCACCAAATCCTCCTGTAAGCGCATGACCTACGGTATGGCCTACAGCAGAGCCTACAGCAACTCCGGCAGCAGTTGTAGCCATCTGGGCCATCAGACCAGGCTGCTTCGGTGCAGGAGCTGCCACAGCAGAAGCCGGTGCCGCTGCTGGGACGGGCGCCCGAGCAGCCGGCGCAGGTGATGCAGCTCTCATTTGTGGTGCCCGACTGCAAGGACATAAAGAGAAACCTCACACCATCACTCCAAACTCAAACCGGGCAGAGGCCACCTGGTTGGAGGACACAAGCATTTGCAGTTCCTCCTTGGTACAGCCTCCACGTTGATGGCAAGAACTCAAATGTTCTGCGGGTGATTTATGCACAACGGGGCAAAGTTTACGGGCTTCTTTTTGGCTGTTTTAAAGACGAGCCGCACCCCCACACCCCAAAGGACTGCGCTATTTTGCGGGAAATCAGATATAACCTGAAAGGGGCTGATTAAATAGGGCCTTAACGCTCAGGCACTGGATGGCCAGGCCCAGCCGCCAAGCGAGGGCCGAGGAGATCCACTTCCATCCCCGCAAAGCGCCTACCCCCGCTCCGCTAACCCAAGCTCAAAGCAGCCGGGTCACCCCCGCCCCGCCATGCCCGTTACCCCCAGCCCGGCGCGTCACCCAACCCCCGAATGGCGGAAAGGCCTTTGCCGCCTGCGGCCTACACGGGGGCCGGGAGGGAGGCGAGCGGAGGGGAGGGAAGGGGCCCAGCGGCCCTCACCTGGCGGGAGGCGCCACGCGGGACGTGCGGCTCCGGCCGCCCCTCGGCATCGCGGCGGACAAGGTTTGCTGAGGTGCCCTGAGGAGAGGAGAGAGACGCCGGCCCGACGCCGACCACCAGCCGCCACCTCTGAAGGTCACCCGACACCCGCCGCGCGTGCCTGCGTCACTGCCGTAACGCCGCGCGGGGAGGCGGGGCTTTGCGCAGGCTCCGCCCCCTCCACCGCCCGCCTGAGGCGCTGCCCCGGAGCGGGAAACGGCGGTTTGAGGGAGCGATGGCGGCGGGTCGCTGTGTGCAGCGGCGGTTTGAGGGAGCGATGGCGGCGGGTCGCTGTGTGCAGCGGCGGTTTGAGGGAGCGATGGCGGCGGGTCGCTGTGTGCAGCGGCGGTTTGAGGGAGCGATGGCGGCGGGTCCCTTTGTAAAAATAAGCGAATAAACCGTGTTTAAACGTGCGCCTGCCCTCCAGAGTCTCTCCCTCTGGAGAAGCCCAGAGGCTGCACGCGGGACACCGCCAAGGAGCCTCCAAAAGCCCTTCAGCCTTTCGCAGAATCGCAGAGTTTCACCCCAAAGGCCGGGGTTTGCCGCCGTCCACCCCAGAAAGGAGCGAGGGCACCTCCTGCGTGCCTCAGCCCCGTGCGCAATACCGTCTGCACGGGCTGGCACCTGTTCTTCGCCTTTGTGTTTTCTGAGACACTGTATTTTGAGGGCTGTCTGGTTTAATTTATTTATTAAAGTATTAATTTACTATTTTTTTATTCAGCAGCTCTAGCATGGGATGCATCATGACAGTGCCATGGTCGCCGGTCACTCCAGCAAGGCCTAACCCCCTCTCAGCTGTCCCTGGGGGTCTGCAGACCTGAATCAGGGTTTGGAAGGTAGCTGCTCTTTAAAAAAGAGAAAAAAAATAGAAAAAGGTCTGGGAAGTTTGGAGACAGATGGTGAAAGACAGCTTGAAAAGACTGGTATTGCGTAGTTTAGGGAGGGGAGCGCAATAAAAATAGCAAATAGAAGAGAATAAATAAAAGGCCTTCCACTGTGCAGTCATGACACTAGATCCAGAGCTGTTACGATGAAGTGAACGGCACTGCACTTACTTTGTTAAATGGAGGGAGTTCTTTAGACAAAACACAAATGTGTTTTGGAATCTGCTATGAGTTACTAACCTGAACAGAGCTTTAGAAAAGAATGAATCATTTAATAAGGATAAGGAGAAAGGCAGAGGTTATGTCATATAACTTGGAATATAATTGAAATATAGTCCCTAGAGTTTACTACCTAAGTCAAGATATACCAGAGGTAAAACTGTTCTGCTGAAATCTGATCCCTACTTAGTCAGTTAATACAGCTCATAAGTTGTTTGGGGTTTTTTCATCTAAACCCCGATGAAAATAATGAAAAGGGTCCAGATGACTAACATACACAGGATTAGAGCTAATGAGTTCATAAACTCTCAAATTAGGCTCAACAGAAAGTGAAATTTCAAACAACTCTGTTTCCCATTATAAGCAAGCACCTCACTTCTCATCCTTAGATTACGTATTACACACATTCATCCCCAAAATGCGGTTGCCATCCTGCAACATTATCACTTCATTATAAAGCCGTTATCATGACAAAAAATTGTGTGTTCACAATTTTTTCAGTTGTAAGGGAGGTAGCTACATAAGACCAGTCATTTCAGCAGCTTGTATCTAAGGGGAGGTAACTAGTCTGATGATGGAAGCACTAATATTGTGAGTTTATATAGCAACGGTAATCCAAAAGCAAAGCTTCGGTCAGAAAAGCAGTTGCTGTTGATGTAAAAATTATTAGGCAATAAATATAAATAAATATTTAATATCCAGAACAGCAGCATCCACCTAAGTCCAGACTGCTGGCATTACTGCAGGAGCTCGTCTGCACGCATCTTCTCTCTGGTTCTTTTACTCTTGGCCTCCCTCCATTTTGGCTGCTTCCTCAGCAGCTCTGGGTTTGGGGTTTTGTCAAGTGCCTGCGAAGCATTATGAGTTTTGCACTCCAGACAGACAGTAACTTATTCCCTTCAGATTTGGCACTTTCCCTCTGGCGGTTGGCGCGGGATGCCCACGGATAGCTCCCGGAGTAAGGCAGAACTGCTCAGAGCCTGGCTGGGCAGAGCTCAGCTCCGCTCCTCCACCTGCTGCTGCCAGCCTGAGCGATGCTTCCAGCGCCCAGCGCCCCATGGCGTCCATTGGGTCGACAAAAAGGAAAAGCTTTGACTAGACCTCATCTTGCTTAAGGGCCAAGCTATAAACATATGAGATTGGGTGATTTCCTTCAGCTTTAGTACATTTGTTACTATTTTGGTTGCCCCGTCTATCTTGGTCATCTCCGCTGCTTCCCCATTGTCCCTCCCCCCTTATTCCCACTGATAGCAGAAGGCACACCGTAGACAGCAGGAGATTTTTAATTTAGTTTATACGCTAGCTAGAGTTCAAACAACTCATTTCTTAATGAATAGTTTTCTCAACTCTTTTTAATTAAATAGTTTTCAATTTCCCTTTTTTGCTGGCAGAGGGATTCCTTCTTGTCGCTGAAGTAATTTTGCAACAGGTCTCTCTTTGAATTTGTTTCGTCTTGCAGAACAATGGAGGCACGGATGGCATAACTGGCGGTATGAATGCTGCCATTGTGTCTTGTCCTCCTGCCCTCCTTGGGAAAACTCGCAGAGCTTTGTTTCGTACCGACTCGCTCTTCCATCTGCCAATGCCCAGCAATAACATGCATACAAGGAAATGGGGAAGGGAAGGAGAACAAATAGCTGGTGGCCATCCTCAGAATAAAGCAATCGTGGTGGTTGTGGTGGGTGTTTACGGTAAGCAAAGATTGTTTTATCTTCAGCTACTAGATGACTTCTGTCATGTTGGTAGACCAGAGATATTAGCTGGTTCTTAAACTACAGCCAGAGGGGTATTGATGCTACTTTTGATAGAAACCAGACGCAGAGGAAAGAAGGAAGATCCAGCCCTGACTGCCTTTGACTGTATCCATCTAATTCTGACTAGTGCTATTGACTGACAGCACTGCTGGCTATATTTAGAGGTGTGATACAAATGTGATCCTAGAGCTGGGAAACAGATGATGAAATCCCGTTGCTCAAGTGCGAAGCGTATTCTTCCAAAGATAAGGCCGAGCGAGGCTTGGGGGAATCCATTGACAGCTGCTCCGGGGCCAAGTGGAGCACCAGGCTATGGTGTGCGCTAGGAAAAACAAACTTTTAATGCGCTTTTTATGTCGCTTGTCCAAATTACGCATCCCAGAATGTCTCAGGGTAAACTTTGGGAATGTAACATGCCCTCAGCAAGGTCCCTCTGCACAGGAGGCACCGGCTGGGCTTCGTGCGGCCACAGGCTGCGGCGGTTTGCCTCATTCTCTCCAAAATCATGGAAAAAACCTGGAACACTCACTGGAGTACCTGTCTAAGAGACCAGTGCCGCCTTAGCTATAGCGAAGGGGCACATCAGCCCTGAGGATCAAGTCAGCCGTGCCGGGTGAGGTCGCACTTCCCGGAACAGCCCAGATCGCCCGGCGGCCCAGAGCTGAGGAAGAAGGGACAAAACCTGATATTCCTGCGGAAAAGGCGGGGGGGGGGGGCGGCCATGCAGTGCCGGCTGCTGTCCGCCAGGCGGCGCCATAACCACCCGCCGCGCCACGCCCCCCCTCCCCCGCCCCGGCCTGACGTGACGTCGTCGCGGAGCGCCACGTCCGGCGCGATCGGCGGGGCGGGGCGGGAGGGGCGCGCCCGCCCAGCGAGCCAATGGGGTATAGGCGCGCGTGCGCGGCTCGTGGGCGCCGGGCGCGCGTCGCGGGCTGAGGCGGAGGGAGGGGGTAAGATGGCGGCGCCCGTCCTGCTGCGAGTGTCGGTGCCGCGCTGGGAGCGGGTGGCCCGCTCCGCGGTGTGCGCGGCCGGCATCCTGCTCTCCCTCTACGCCTGCCACCTGGAGCGGGAGAAGGGCCGCGACCTCCACTACCAGGCCCTGTGCGACCTCAGCGAACGGGTCCGCTGCTCTGCCGCCATCACCTCCAGGTGAGGCGGGGATGGGACCTGCCGCTGCCGCCTCAGGCCGCCGCGGGTAGCAGGGGCTGGGGGCGCGGGAAGCGGCGGGGCCGGGCCTCGGAGCGCTGCCTCCGCTGCCTGGGGGGCTAAGGCGGGGCTGCTGGGGGTCCGGCCCGGCTCTCTGAGGGGGGCGGCGGCGGCGGGCGGGCTTGGCCGAGCGTACGGGCGGCAGGAGCCTGCGGCTGTGGGCCGGGGCTCGTTCTGGGGAGGGCTTGCCTGAGGCGCAGAAGGGGCTGGGCAGCTGGGCCTGTGCTGGGGGGCACAGGGCGGGCAGGCCGAGGAGGGGGATGTCAGGGCTCCCGGTTTAGGCAGCCCCTTCACTGGAGGGCTGGTGGGGGAACGTTTTTTTTGGGATCGCTACGGGCTGGAGGGTGAGGCACCCGCAATTTCTGTGTTGTAATCAATGGCAGATAGCTAAAGTGACGGCTGTTTTAGTGACAAATGCACGTTAGAGTGAAATGCTGTAGGTGTGTCTAGCGGTTGAGGCCAACATAAACATGTACAATTGTAGATGATTGGCTTTGGGTGGTTTTAATTGGAGTATGTGAGTTGCTTTTTCATTATAATGCTACCTGGCAGCACAGAAGATTGTCTTCATGATACAGAGGAAGTGCTTAATTTGAGAGAGGTTTGTATGCCTCAGCAGCAAAAGCCCAGTCCAAATCTCAATTTATTTTACAGGTTTCCTGTCAGTAATTACTTTAGCAGTTGTTTTCTGAAGGCTATTGGTCCACTCTAGTGGTTCTTATTTCTGTTAGGAGAGTCGTCGTATAAATTTTAATATGCTGCTAGCTTGACTTGCTGTCAGGTAACTAGTTGATTGAATTACGATGATGAAAAGACTTAATCTGCTGTATAGTTACCAGTGGTACCAGTACAAACATGCTACAGGAAATACTATAAGGTGCAATTTAGCTAAGAAACTCTTCTAAAAGCAAATTCTCAAGTATTTCAAGTGAAGAAATAAGGTGATTTGTCAGCAATCTCAAAACGGTTCTGTGCAAATATATATATATATGTGTATATAGGCATATAAAGACATGTGTAAAGGTATACACCGGTAAGGAGCTGGGCATGGGAAGGATTTGGTTCTTTGGCAAATACATACATTAAATTCCTCTTCTTTTTTTAATGACAATTTTGTTATTTTCATGTTAGTGCCTTCAGCTGAATGAGTACTTGAGATTTTTTTCCCCTTTCAGTGTAACATGCATAAAAGCTGTCACAGTTTTTATAAAGGTACTTGCTGTATTATCATAACAAGCCAATGGGGGAGAATATGTCCATACTCTGTCAAGGTGGAAGCTGGTTAAAGTGTTCAGGCAAAACATACAGGGAACTCTTATTCTTAAAACCACTTCTGTTGTGACAGGGGTGGGATTGTGTTATGTTACAAAGAGATGTGTATCTACAGATGTCTGAAAGGGGGCTCTTGTGATTGAATGAGGGCTTTAACTCTGCTTTTCCGTCTGTCATCAGATAATCTTTAGTTTGTGAAGATGCTTTTTCATGTCTCTATTTGAGAAGTGTCCTGAAATGAGAAGTTTCAATCTAAACAGAAAGAAGACTTCAATAAGCTTGTCAGATAACTTAAACTTATAAATTAACCTCAGCAGCCTATGCATATTTTTAAACCACATGAATATTGTCAGTAATCTAAACTTTACCACAGCTATAGAGTTAAAAAGATAATAACAGGGATTTAAGCACCTAAGTAGTCTCTGTAGTAGTCTGTTCTTGTATAGAATTAGTCCTTCGTTAGCTTTTTGTTATTGCAAATTCTGCTATTGAGACAAGGAATTTGAAGTAATAGTTTTAATGCATGTTTATTAAATGCTTTAGAAGTAAAATAATTCTAATTATATCTTGAGGTATTTCTAATTATGGTATAATGCTTGGTAATTATAGTGTTCATTAGTAATGTTGCAGCTGAAATGTTGAGTATGCCATGGTAAGACCTGTAAATACTTTAGTGTGGGAATTCTATATAATAATATGAACAGTTAGGGATAAAATCAACTAAAATCTTACTAGCAGTTGCTAGGAGAATCATGCTTAAAGACTGAAGTATTGCAAATGTCATGATAATTAGAGCAGGTGGTAAAAGTAGTTTGTGGAAAAGGAGCCTGCAAGTTCTGTTCAGTCAAACCATATTTGGAGAAGAATGTGCTTTCAATGCTGTACAGAACACAGACAAAAAAGGAGTATTGCGTTAAAACTAAGACAAGAGGGCAAGCTATTAAACTGTGAAGTAAGAATAACATTGAAAGAAATTAATCTTATTTTCCATGTTGCCACAGCT
Organism: Gavia stellata; assembly: GCF_030936135.1. Taxonomy (NCBI): domain Eukaryota; kingdom Metazoa; phylum Chordata; class Aves; order Gaviiformes; family Gaviidae; genus Gavia; species Gavia stellata. The sequence continues at coordinate 6,410,095 of NC_082618.1, forward strand.
CCCTATCCATCAGTCATTCTCTTTCCCTCTCTCCAATTGAATATTCCTTGTTACTACCATGTGTCACCAAAGTTTCTCTGAAACTTGTTTTCTAAAAGGAACTTTTAACTACTATTTAGATTTCACCGAGATAGCAGTTTCAAATATGGTGTTCCAGCATTTTCACATGTAATGCAGATTTAACTTGCAACTGTTTCTCTTCTCATTAAGCTATTAAACTGTCAATCACAAATTATTTAATTGGCTGATTAGCAGAGTTAACTCTACAGAGTTAAATGGGTGACAAACTTGTACTTAGTGGCTTTACTGGCTCCTAGAGTGTTCACTCGGTTGTGTGACTTCTTATTTAAGCTAGATTTACTAATGGAACTTGGAATGTGATGGTCCTCACATTTTGAGTGTTGACTCCAGCAGCGGACTGAACTTTGAAAAGCACATCATGGTGTTAGGATTACTTTTAACGGTACAGAATAATTAAATAAATTAGTGTATTCTTCCCTAAGCTGAGTTATTTTGGCACTAAGTTCTGGTCTTTGGGGAGGATTTTTTTTCACTAATAAGCTGTTAGGATTTCCAAGTCTTGCTTTTAAGCCAAATCTGGTATTGGCACAACAATGAGAATAGAAATGTTGTAAAGATTACCAGTGTGCAGAGGGAGGAGCATGGAAAATCTTGTATCAAAGACTGACTCATCCAGAAGATTATGTTGGAGAGATACCTTCCTAGTGTCCCTTATTCAAAATGTTAATGGTCAGCATATTTCAAGCTTTTATCGTGGGGAAAGTTCACGAAATAGTTTAGAAAGAAAAACAGCTAAGGACTGTATAATGACCACTGTCATTTTCCAAGAAGAGATAAGGTATTAGGGAAATACCTAATGTTTTCATTTGGCGATTGCTCTAGATGTTTTAAGTGAATTGCTCCATTATATTTGAGAATAATTAAGTGGCAAGAATGGCTTTATCTATAATGAAACTGGCTTATAGCAGTTCCTGAAAAATCTTTTTGGTTTTGCTGTTACAATAGTTTCACAGAGGGAATTAAACTAATAGACAAGTTTCAAGTAATATGCATAGTGGTATGGCTTAGAATAAAATGTGACACTTAAGTACTAATGCAGAGACCCTGAGCTTTTTGCTTTGTTCTTTTGCGTGCCCTGGGAGAGTTCTGATACGTTTCTACTTTCTGTCTTGATTAACTTAAGGTTCCTGCAGAGCAGATTAGTGGATCGCTCTTTCTGAAGGAAGTTTTGTAGCCTGGCATGTGTTAATGCTGTAAAAACTTTGATACAGACTTAAGGTAGCTGGCATGAATGACCAAAGGGCACATGTCATGTATATATTTAGCAATATTTGTAGCTTTCGGTCAGCTGCGTAAGTGAAGAGGTTTGGAAATAGTCAATATTGATCTACGTTAACACCTTTAGCTGACTTAATGAAGAAGTTCTAGAGTCAAAGTACGATTTTTAAGAATCCGTGGTGTTCTGGCTGTAGTTTGATGACATATTTTAGGGATTCTCTGTTCTGAACTTTACGCTAATGTGCAAGGTCTTGGATTGTCATCTTTATTTGAGCCACTATGAAATGCCTATTCTGAAAAAGTCTAATATGCATGTTTGCCTTATGTCTTCTAGTGGATGCACCAAAATAATCATCTGGCAGTTCTTGAAAATGTACATCGGTAAAATTTTGTGTGTTGTGGACAGATCTGTGCAGACATGCAGTTGTTTTACTGGCTTTGCCAAGCGTGGCCTGCGACAACTGCAGTATAATTGCATTGTTCTGCTCACCTTCATAAATCATTTATACAGTGAATTTAGACCTGGGTAAATGTTATGTTTGAATTGCTTAGTCTTGTGACATAGTGCTTCAACACTATGTTATGCTGGTGTAGAGCTTATTCCTCTGCAGAGCAGACGTGCAATTACGCTATAAGATACTGAAGTTAAAACTTTGACTACTGCTGGTTTTTCAGTGAAGCATACCTTGCCACAACTGTTGTTCTGGTGCATCTTTCTAGAGTGCAGACCGTAACAGAGATCAAGTTGACAAGAACCACCCCATTATCTAAGGAAATGGGACATGGGAGAAAACTTCTCTGACCTCCCCCCTAACCTGATGTTTATATTGCAGGTTCCCATTCAGTTCTGTTGTGGGGCAGTTCTGTAAACTTGATGTCTTTCAAGTTTGCTTGATTCCAGGTTAAGAACATATTATATAGCAGTTATCTTTCACATTGATGGTAAGTTCCTCATGTCCCAGCATTTTTTTATTGTTGTACCTGCAAGCAAGTATTCAGGTATGTTTGAGGTTGACAGATGCAATTGTTAGTGACTGATATAAGGTGAGAAATGGTAAAGGTAGCTTTATGCAGGTAGTGTAAAAGGGGAAGCTTGTTTAGTCCCTTCTTGTGAACCAGCATAGGCAAATGATGCTCATGTGCTTTTTTGAAATTTTACTGACTCGTGAAGAGCAAAGACTTACAAAACTGGTAATTTCTCTAACCTGAGCCAAGTTATTGTTTTCATTAGGCATCTTTGATTCTGTATAGAAAAAGATAGAAGTTTAATCAAACTGCTGAAGGGCAGTATGTGGAGCAGCTGGTGGTCATTCAACAGATATCATATTTATGGTTCTTAGGCTACTGAAATAGTTTACATAATGTGGTCTCCTGAAGCTGAGATAAAAATCTCTCCTGTGATTTAAAAAGGGTTGTTTATTTCTGAGGTCTGCAAATTGTTAGATAGCAGGTGTAATGGTGTTTTTTCAGTTATTCTGTAGCAGGGATTCATTGTTCTTGCTGCCTTAGGGGAGGTTTGAAGATCTCTAGTTTGTTGATTGGGAAGGGCGAAATCAGTGTAGACAGAATCCATCTAGTGTGTCAAGCACTTTGCTTCGGCAGGATTTGGAGTGTTGCAGATTCAAGGTGATGGTGAATTGGCATAGCTGTAGCTAATGGGTGTGATAAAAGTGCAAACAACCTGAGGCCAAGAAAGGTTGTATTATCCTGCTTTTTTAGCCTGGTCTTTGAGAATATTTTGCCTCAGTATTGTGTATTAATAATTTAAGTTCTAATTTTTCATTTTTTAATGGCAAAATTTAACAAAGGATACAAGTTATTAAAGTTTCATAGAAACAGATTCAGTGCCAAAGGGGAGGGGGGACTCTAACACTTCTGCTGAAGGGGGGGGGGGGGAAAGCCCAGCCCTGTGAGCTAAGGTTATCTGTCCCATTTGGTCTGCTAGCCAGACAGGCAGCACATGTGCAAATAGGACTCGGACAGAGCTGATAGATAATGGACTTGATTGGGGAGGCAGGGTGCAGAGGCTGGAGCATGTGAGTTGGCAAGGATCTGGTTATTCTGTGTGCTGGGGAAGGAAAGGGTTTCAGGAACATGTGTAGAACCAAGGAAGCTGGTTTTCTAAAGGAAGTTGTTCCCAAAGCAGCAGAAGCTGATAGTTCAAGTGATTTTAGTGTTATCTGTTTTCAGTGGAAAATTGATGACTTAATGCTTCAGACTGATATGATACATAGTGGCAGAGGCATGTCTCTTATAAAATACAGCAGTACCCTAGCTACCTGAGTTTTTTTCAACCTTACAGTGATCTGATTTTGAACACATGTATTTTTGCTTTTCATAAATATATCATTTCTAGCTTGACTGGAATTTGCAGTAGGGCTGAGAATTATTTTGCCTGATGCCAAGTAAATTTCACAAAGTGCCTGTAGCTCAAATTTGGACTTCCTTTATGATAGCTTAGTAGAAGAGATTATGTAGAAGAAAAACAATGTTGTTGGCTTGTAGCTTGAATAACCAGTGCATCTGTAAAGACTGCTATAAAATAATTAACCACTGTCTGCTTGAGATCTTGCTGATCTAGACTCAGATTTTTTTGGACTGTTTCTGAGGTAGAGCTGGAGGATATATAGAACAAAATCTCATATGCTTACAGTAAATACTGCTAATAGATTTAAACATGAAATTAAGTGAATCAAAAATTTTGACCACTCCTGGCAAGCCTACAAATGGGAATTTTTAATCTCCTTTCTTGTGGCTTCTAATTGAAGGCTTTTACTTAAGTTAAAACTGTTGGAGTGGCCTAAGTGACCTTGTAACCATGAACTGTGTTTAATCCAAAATCCTCAAGTGAAGCTGTAAAGAAGCTGCAACCAAAGTTTCTTAACATGGCTAAGTATTAACATGCTCCAGATCCTTTGACCTTTGTATGAGCTTTTCACTGAAGGCGATGTGTGAGCATAGGCCAGTTTTAGTCCCCTCCCGAGAACTTTCATTCTGTACTGTAACTTATGTCAGGAGTCAGATGACACTTAAGGAAATGTGCGTATCACTTGTCAAGTGTAGGCTTTTTTTTTAGAAAATACGTATTGTTTCCTCAGGGTTACAAAGTGGTAGACGGTGCTTGCTGTTGACAACAAGATAATGCTTATGGGATGAAAAATAATCCTGAAATGAGGGGCTTTAAGCTACTACTACTCCGAAAACAGAACTTGAGTTCTTTACTTACAGTTCTCTAAAAATATAATCTTTACTAGTGTTTGCCCTCTTTATTGCAGCAAACCTAAAAATCGAGAGAGAGAAATGTGTTAGAAAACCTGCAGCTGCAAATTCAGTGTGTTCTTAGATTTTGAATCGTACATGCTATTTAATAATCTGGTCTCCTGAAAGATTTGATAGCATTTTCAACTAGCGATTTCAGAGACTAGAATGTGAACTGGGAAGTATGATACGTGTGCTTTTTTCAAGGCATCTGCTACTTACTCATGTCAGAGACGTGGTACTGAAGCTGGTTGGACTTGACCTGATCTAGTATCATTATGTTCATGTTAAAATGAATATACAGTAGTTAGTTGCTTTCGTGACATGAGAACTAAGGATTGCCAAGTGAAAATGAGGTGATGTGATTCGGGAATTCATTCCCTGGGGGTGTTGTGGAGGTCAAAAGTATGTGTTCAGAAAGCATCTAGGTATATTCAGGAAGCCTTCAAGGTAGGCCATTGAGCATGTTGATGCAGATGAAACCCCAGTTCAGAGGTTTCTTAAGCTGATTTTTAACTTAATGATGATTGAGGTCAAGGAGAGCATCTTGGGGAATGATCTCTTTGTAAAAGCTCTTAAAAACATCTCTGGCAGGTAACTGTCAGAATTGGGGTGCTTGGCTAGAAAAAACAGTATGGCATTTCTTACAGTGAGTGGATAAGACAATAATCTGACTCCTGGCTAAATATATACTTTTTGTTAGTTCGACTTGTTTGGCAGACTTGGAATTCTGTTGCTTTTTGAGCTAATACTGATAACTCTTACAGCTTTAACTTGTTAAAACATGGAGGTTGTTTACTTGTCCTTCAAAATGACTGAGATACAAGTGTACTGCATGAGGTTCTCTTGGTTGCCTTTCTGCCAGTGGTGTTGTCTCTGCTAAATTACAGTAAAATGTTTAGGGTTAAAGTGTACTCCCATGATACACTGTTCTGGAACATAGAGGATGTTCATAATTGTGCAAAAGATGTAATGATTTAACAGTGTAAGATTTTATTGGAGATATGTCACTTGTGGATCAAAATGACCTCCATTCTTGTTTTCCTGTTAAGAAGTGTCAAGTGCATGCAAATACTGCTTTAAACTTCTAAAAATGCTTCTGAGCTTTGTTAAATATCACAAACCAAAAGGGACACTGTTTAGAGGGTGGATAATAGTTTTCAAGACCTCTTTTTGATAAAAGGAAATGCACATTGTACTAAAAGTCACTGTAGTATTTAATTTTAGATTTTGGAACTGTTCATCTAGTTTCCTAACCACTTTGTCCTGGATTTCTTGAATCACTCTTCTGAAAACTTTTTTCAAGAACATTTGAAGTTGTACCTGCAAATGAGAAGTGAAGCAGGCTGTTGCCTTGAACAGAGAGGGAATTTGAGTTACCTGAAACATAAAGCAAGATGTCTTAAAGATTTATTTTAAAACTTCCTTGAAGTTGATTCAGATTGCCCTTTTTTTTAATAGGAGTGAAATTCGGGTGTGGCAAAAGTAGGCTTGCCACATGTGTTTGTCATACTGCTCTGAATCACACAGGGTGAGTTCAGCATGATTTTCACAACAGAACACTTGACCTGCTTCAGGAATGGGGAGCCACAAGTCAGTACCAGGAACAAGTTGTGATGTTGGACTATGCTCTTATCTTGCTGTGCAAGATAAGAAACTTTAGACTACAGAATCTGACCCTATAGTTATTCTGCAAGTGAATAAAATGTTGCTAATGGAAAGATAATGAGTTCAAGCCCTTCCTGTCTAAAGTTTCTGATGTTTTAAGCTTGAGTTTGCTCTCAGATACAGCAGGATCTCATGAGCACCAGAAGAAGTGAGAGCGTACAGCTGGGGCAGGCAGGGGCAGGGTGGGAATTCACCATCCTGCATTAGAAACACAGACTTAGGAACACTTTGAGTTATGCTGTTTAGTCTCTTGGTAAGGAAAGCCTGAGTGTGTTCAAACAGAGTTTAATGTCAACCTACAAAGAATTTTTACCTGGTGACTAGAACAATAAATTGCACCTGTGGATAGTAAGCTGAAGCATCTATAAATGTGGTAATACAGAAACATAAAAGTAGACTATTAAATGCAAAATGATGATACCTTTAATACGTTTGTCTGGCTCTTTGGTACTGCATCTGGTGGCTGGCAGACAGTTGTTACATGTGCTGTGACCATCTTATTCAATAAGTAAGGCTAAAAAATAAACTGTTCTCACTTAGAGTCCAGATAACGTTCAGTGTGTGGGAGGAAAGTCTTGTCATAACTGAGATTCTTTGGAACTTGCAGTATTTCTTTATGATGTTTGCTTATGTATTGTTTCATGGTGTTTGGTCTTTTTTAAAATCCCTCCCTCTTGGAAGCATGGCTCCCTGAGCCATCACGTGCTGCACTCACATCTCTACAGCTGCTTTTCCAGATCTTTGCCATCCATCCTTGATGCTACTTCGCCCACAGACTATACCGTATGCTAACTGGGACTATTTGCCTTCATATGCTGCAGGGAGGGTGTGTAACCAGCCTTGTCCCCAGTTTGCATAGCCCCAAACTTGCACTGGGGTGACTGCAGGGAGTGAGGCAGTATCGCACTGCTCCCCCAAGCAGTTAACTTTGTGTCTTTCTGACCCCTCGCAGCTCTGGGAAGCGAGGCATTGTCCCTGTGGTAAAGCAAGTGTCGGGCTTTTCTGTGCTGCCTTGAAGCTTTATACTTGCACATAAGTTTCACTTCGGTCATTTACAAGATTTGAGACCAAACTAGTTGAAAGTATGTTTGATTTCCACTGTTTATGCAGTGAGGATTCTAGGAATTGGTACCTAATTCTCTGTTCAATTTCTTGGGGATAAGAGCTTGGGTATAATAGTTAATTGCAGACAGTTACCGTGTTTGAATTAAAATGATTAATTTGAATATGTTTTGAAAATACTGCACAAATGGCTGTGAGATTATGAAGTGTTTTGGAGATGGTATTAAATTGTACTTATCGTGGAACCTTTCTCATGTGAGGAAACTACTTGTAATGTGGTGGTAGCCTCTCACTGGTCCCAGATGTATGGTGAAGCGTATCAGTAATGTTCCTGTAGTGTGCAGAGAGCAAACATCTACTGTGTAGTAGAGCACTACATGGTTAGTAGAACCATTGCCTCTAGTACAACAAGCTATTCAGAAACTGCACTTCTCTTGGCATAAATATAGCACGCTAGTGGTTTTCTGCTGCAAGGGCAGTGAGGAATTGCACTTTTTTACATAGTTAAGTGACAGTTAATCTGATAACATGAACCTATCCTTACATTTATGTAGTGCTTGACTTGATGCTCCAAAGACATGCTGGCAGATTCCCTAAAGTTCTCTTGTAAGTGAATTAAGTTGCATGTTGAAGTAGTGTTAACTTTTCTTCATGTTTTCAAGTGACACTAATAAATATGGTCCTCACTTTGCTTTTACAAATAATGGTGTGATCTGCCTTAGGGCATCAAATTAATGGTTTCTAGCACAAATACATTTGCTAACTGCATCTTTTATTGCCCTTATTGCAGCAGCAGTTTTGTAGGGCTTGCGCCACTTTCTACCTTACCACTAAAAAGTTGGAGGTCACTTTGTAGTTAAGGTACTAGTTCAAAATGTCACACTGTGCAAGGGCTCTAACAAATGAGGTCTGTGAATCTTGTTATGGTACCAGCCCCAGCTTGTCTGCTTGGCGGATTTGGGTTCCTCCTAAGGTGTTAGACTGATCAGGAGCAGCTGAAGTGCAAACACATGTTGTGATTTGCTTGCTCTGATGCCTGTGAGGTAAGTGCTGGCAGAACTGGTAACAACTAGTGACCAAGTTGTACCGTTTTTCCCTCAGCTGTACAGTGAGCATGTGTCCAACTTACTGTGGTGGAGAGAACTGCTAAAGCTATCGTTAAAGGAAGGAAGTGTTTATTTGATAAAAGAGCTTTAAACTACAACCCTAGGAAGCAAATACGGTATTTGGTGAAGTTGCAGCTGTGCGAACATGGTAGATTCTGGTGTGCTAAATAACTTTAATCAGCAAGGTGTGGGATAAAGTTGTATGTAGTACACCCCCTGTTGCAAGCTGCTTGGTTTTCCAAGATAACCCTGAACTTCATGTAGGACTGCAGTGGTCATTTCAGAATATATGCATCTATTTTTTTTCCCCACCAGTCATGAATTGAAAATACTGATGTAAAGCAATAAGTGCCCAAATACAAGTTGATTAGTTTCACTGTTTTACAGATGGGGTCGAGGATTTGGTCTGTTGGGTTCCATCTTTGGAAAGGACAGTGCAATAAATCAGTCAAACAGTGTTTTTGGACTCGTGTTTTATATACTACAAATGCTACTTGGTAAGTATTAATTCAGTTTAAAGTATGTAACAGGTCTGTGGTGATGAAAGAGGAGTGCATTATACATTGCACAATCTGCAAAAGACCAGATAAATGCATGTCACTTTAATCTTTTTTTTTAGCACCAGTCTAATGATACGTCTGTCCAAAGGGCTTAAAAACCCCAACTGATAACAAGAGCAATTGCATTTTCTCCTGCTATGCTATTAATAATATAAGTGTCAAGACAGTTGCTGCACTGGTATTTTCACTTAAATATATTTAGCATTGGATTGCATAATGGAAAAGAGAGGCAATAAAAATGGAATTTACAAATTTTGCAGGAGGAATAGAGAGAGCAGGCAAAAAAGTGCATGAAATGTAATGTATGCATATTTCTTTAACTACGTGGTCTGCTATAAAGTTATTAGTATTGATAGACATAACTTGACCAATGTGTAACTTTCCCATAACTCAGGAATATGGAAGATGGTAAATACTACACATACTTCTTATCAAAGGACTGTCGTACAGAACCTAGAAGCTCCCCTCCAAATAGTGCTTTGTCAGCCATCTTGAACTCATGGTATTTTAAACAGACTTTTATGTAATGCAAACTTGCTGAGCAGCCTTCAGTTTAAATTAGAGTGCTTATTAAGCTCTTTTGCTTTGTGTGGAAGGGGGGAATGAGAGCAGTGGTAGTAACTTTCTCTCTCTCGTTGCAGGTATGACAGCAAGTGCGGTAGCAGCTCTAATCCTCATGACATCCTCCATAGTGTCTGTAGTAGGGTCATTGTACTTGGCATACATTCTGTACTTCGTGCTGAAGGAATTTTGCATTGTCTGCGTCATCACATATTTGCTGAACTTCATTCTCTTTATCATCAACTACAAACGACTAGTTTATTTGAACGAGGCCTGGAAACGGCAACTCCAACCCAAACAGGAATAACGCCTGTTTGAACTTTTGACTGACAGTCTGAAGACCCAACTTCCATTAAGTTTATTTTGCAGTAATTTTTTATTCTCCATATCAGACACTTTCCCTGAGAATCATAACTGAATTTTTAATTATAAATTTGAAGGGGCCCTAGGTAATTTTTTTGTGCTAATCTTCAATTTAAATGTGGTTATGAAAGAAAGCTCTAATACAATCAAAGACAAGCTTTAACTTTACTTTGAAGGAGTTTTAGCCACAGCGAAAGCTAGACTCTCCTCCCTCTCCACTTGTGAAGTGGGTAACACTTGCTATAAAACATTCTGTATATAAATTCAGGTATAACAAGATGTGATCATGATGTTAAATATTCTAGACTAGCATTACCATATTTAATGTTGCCATGTTTACAGTATGTGTATTACTTTTTTTTTAGCTGATGGACTTAGATTTGACTAGGACTTATACTGTAAATAAACTAAGAAATACTGGTTTCATCCCTGGAGAACTCACTGTACAATCAGTTTTGTTAGCCTGGGAGCTGTCAGAGTGTTCAGCTAACAGTCGACTGACACGATGGAAGAAGTGACCTCTATAGAGAACACCGTGTTGGTGCACTCGCTGCTAGTGCTTTCACAAGAATGATGGTTGGGTTTTGTTCCATTTTTTTCTCCAGTAACGAAAATGGAATTAAAGCTGAAACATGAAGTATGTTCATTAAACCACAACTTCATTAATTTCTGTACAGAATGAAAATAGCTTAATGTGGTCAATAGAAAGCTGCTACCAGGATATTATATGCAGATTGGGGGTTGATGTATCAAAGAGTGTTCTCTGAAAGTACTTAATTTCCATGCAGAGCTGTTTCATTTTTAAACTGCGGTCAGACAGCCAGTGTTACTAATGTTTGATGTTATATGAATGCTGCAGTATAGAATTGCAATTTGCAGTGGAAACCACTGACTGAGTGGGATAACCAAGTACTGCACTGAAGAAGCAGTTACTTAATTGATCTTCATCAGGATCCTTGGTTTGTGCTATATTGGGAAATGAACTTTAGGCCTGACACACCCTTGGAAGGGCAACCTGTTTAGTGGGATAAGTATGTAAATGTGCTCCTGAAAATGAAATGTGATATAGTGCTATCATTGCTCTTTCTAATAACTAATTGGAAAAAAATTAAACTGCAGATTTAAACAAAGGAACAAAATTGTAAATGTTGTTTCTGCACTCAGTATTCTAAGGCTGAATGTTGAAAGTGCCTTCTGTCTTAAAATCTTAAACCAAATACTTTGTGTTGAACTTGGCAGGCAGAAGTGTCCTTGCTTTAAAAGTGAACAAACAAACAAAATTCCCAGCAAACTTGCTGGGGATAGATGAGTATTAAGAGATCTATTTTAGTTTTTAGACTGAGAAGTGGTAGCAATATTGTTTCAGTTAACTTAAATCAATGCGATAAAGGTTGAGGATGTGATTCGGAAAGTAAAATACTTGTGTTTCAGACTCTGTCACCAAAAAGTATAGGTTCAGCTACTTTCTGTAATTGGTGCTGTGCTGCTTTTTGCCCTTGTCAGCTTCTAAATATGAAGAATTCCAACTGCGTACCCATTTATTTAAAGAATTAGTTTAACTAATTTTAGGATTTTTTTTCTTAAACATGAATGTCAGAGAGACACTTATCTTGTATGGCTAAGTGGATTATAAACACTAAGTTGCTGAGGATAAACTTGACTGTGAAACATGCAGTGTTCAGTAGAGAAAATAGAATTTTTAGATTGAATTCACAAAATAGTACTTAAATTACTACTGAAGTAATTTTCTGGTTTGTATCGAGGATGTAGGTGGAAGCTGCTTTTATGTATAGAGTTCTGTGGTATGAGTAACATCTGTTGCATGTAACACTAAATTACTTGTCCCTCTTATCTAACAGTTCTAGACAACAATTCATTAAATGCATTTTGTATTGACCAGAGTATAGTTAAAGCTTGTCTTGATGTTTAGTTCTGTCTCTCAAATGCCTTGAACTTTGATATGAGGGGACTGAATGATGTTAAACAGGTTCCTCAAGGCTTTACTTTGTTCTCTTACAAGCCTTGAGGCAATACTACTGTTTAATATGTTGTATAGATTTATTTTGATGCATTCCTGTCATCTACACTAAGGCATCTTTTTCATCCAAGGAAGAGGTGAACACGTGCTGCCTGAAATGGTTAGTCGCAGTGCTAATATCTCAGAACAAGCAGCAATGGAGACAAGTATAATCCATGATTACTTGGTCCGATTCCTGGGTATAGTGCACACCAAAAAAAGGAAAAAAGCCCCATCAACTGAAAGTATAGGTGTTGACTAACTTCACTGTGTCTTGTGCTTGTCTGTGTGGGCATAGTCTGTTAGTTCAGTTTGTTTAGTAAAATTGTTTAGGGCCAGATTTTCAGCGGTCGCGTCTGCAGTCCTTGTTTGTGTGCCCATAGGGATCAAATGGAAATTGAGTTTGGTCTGTGGAAGAATCTGCAGCTACACTTTGTGCACGAACTTGCAAATCTGATCCTTAATTGTGAACTCTCTTGTCTTGTGTGCTTTTCTTACAGTTACTTTTTACTGGAAGTGATTTGCTAGAAATGGCCCTAACTCTTCTACTTTCTCTCTTGTGCTTCAGAAATGCAGTTGGCCTGAATAAAGGGCAAAATAATATTAGCAATAGAAATTTAGACCTTTTTGCTTCCAGTTCTTTGACTCTTTCCTTGTTGCTCCCAATGATAGAAACAGCATATTTCTTCCAGTAAAATGGCTCAGGTTACAATTAGTAACATGATGGAAATCAGATGAGTGCTTCATGCAGCTGCCCCCCTGCCTGCCCCAAACTGAAACAAATGTTGTGGCAAATATGTGGTTGATATTAATTTGATGCTTACAAATCAGAAGGCAAATTCTGAGAAATTTTGAGGATACAAGAATACAGGTGAAAAAAAAGCTACTAAATAATAACCTGTCTGGCAGTGGGAGAGGGGGGCAGTATGATTACACAGATTCTGGTTGTGGTTTCAACACTCATGAGAATGGAGGGGAAAAAGTTCATAATCTACAACCAGTGGTTCTGAATTTGGGCTCCCCCCTGACCCTGGCTCTCAAAAGCTTTGTGGGGAGGGGTGAATTGGAAAGGCAAAAAGAACCTCATCCCAAAACCTGCTTAGGAATTAAACATTCCTGAAATCCTCTTACTGTAAGGTACTTGCTACTCTTAAGGCCAACGAAGCATTCAGGTCTTGTTTAGGAAATGAATGCTCTTAAAAGTTTTTAACTGTAAAGTGTTTGTAACACTAAGGCCAATGAAACATTCCCTACCACCTTGGATATCTAAAGTGACAACAAATCTCTTTCTTAGGAGATTTCTGCATACTGTAGTACACATTTGTCTTCTGCTGTACAGAGCCTCTTGGTTGTTCAAAAAGATTGGCGAGGTGCTTCAGGCAGCACTTGATGCTCCTAATTTATATGGGCTAAAGTCAAATGGAGATCTAATAGCTTTGGTTCTGCCAATGTTGTTTAAATGTGATCTAGACAAAACTGGTCCAGAAAAGATGAAGTATTCTGTTACCATAAAACTGTATTAAGCATGGCCTAAATATTAGGTGTTTGTTCTGTATAGTATGTTCCATCAACTATTTATTATTAGTGCTTTAAACTCCAAATTAAACATCCATTTAAATGGAGTCATTGGTCAGATGTTCCTTTTATCAACACAGGTTGAAAGATTCTCTATTGGAAGTTTAGGATACAATTTTGCTAACAGGTAAACCAATGTAAATATGTACGAATTCTATTTGTTGCACATAACTTTTGGTATAAAAAATAAATGTAGAAATTACCTGTGGACGTCTTGCTGCAATCATTCTTATGCTGCATTCATGCAGTCCAAACGTAAGAGCTTGAATGAACCCACTCAGAGGCCTTTTCGGACTCAGTCTGAGCCTTAGAAACTGTTTTTAAAGTCAGTACTGTAATTCTGTTTTTAGAAATGTACTAAGTTGTGGTTTTGTTCAAAGACATTGTGGTGTGTTAGCAGTAGAAGGGTTAAAGCACTTGGGTCCCCAGAGATTTCTGCAGCTTCATCGTGTCTTGCTGAATGTCGTGTGCACATGGGTCTGTAAAGGTTGAGCAGCGTTGACTTGAGGCTTTAACTGTTTACAGTTCTTTAAGCAACATATAAAAAAAGCCGTTAAGTATGTTATTTTTATCGCTTCCTGCTTTCCTTGGTTCTGTAAGTCTGCTTTAACTCCACTCTGACAAGATCACAAAGTATCTGGAAACTGCTCTATGTTCTCCTGGATCTGGGTGGGAGGGAGGAAGCTTTTGGGGAAGAGTTGGATAGGCAGCTTGGGCTCACAATTGCACTGAGCTGTTAAGAACAAGCAGGAGCTAAGACTCTGAAATGTGTGCTTACCTTACGTGCGGATATTAAACTTTGCATCTGTTTTGTTGGACTGAATGGAAGTAATAGCTTTCTCTTCTGCAGCTGCAAGCCCTGTGTGTTATCATAGGGGTCTGAGCCCTAGTTTGTAATGCGTTAACAATGTCAAATCTTTATCTGTATTTTGATGTGGCAGCTGTTGGTATGTCATGTCTGTTGAAATGGGGAAGAAAATGGTTTAAAAAAATTGTATCTAGAGATCGAGAAGTTGAAAGGACTTCTGGCCGTTCTGGTAGTGGGCTTAAATACGGTACTCTTACACCATGGTACATTTGAGCAAGTGTCTTTTTACTGTGGATAGACATCTATATTCTGGGGTTTTAGTTATATAGCAAAATCTGTAAACCTAACATGGTATAACCATAAGGAATGTTGATAGTATGTTTCTTCTTTTCCCTTAAAAATTTAAGAAAAATTGTTTTGAAGTCTGCAGTAAAGATGTATGTCCTTATTCTGCATGTGGCAGTGTGGAAAGTGGTGTTGGTTTTTAATGTATCATCCCATCTAAAGGAAAGAGAATTTGGTCACCACACAACATAAGAGCAAATATTTTCTTTATATTGGCAGATGTTTTGGTCATTTTCTTGAGGTACTATCAGAAGAGCCAGTTGCAGAAAAAGCAGTCATAGCAACAGTATCACACAGTATCAGTGAATCGGAGTAACAAAACTACGTAATTGTGCCAACTTCCAAAATTCGGTAAGCAGCCTACAATCTTGTGGTTCTGCTATGGGTGATGCTGCTCTTGGGACAACCCTGTGGTGCTGCAGTAAGAAGGTTGCAGACTGAGTGCTCTGAGCTCTTCTGTGAGTATTGGCACAATCTGTTACTGTCTAAAGCCTGGCCTTCAGAGTCCTCTAAGACTGGTGTGTGGCCTGAAAGGGATGTTACTACCCTACATTACTGGCTAAAGTAGCGTGTGTACATTAATTTACACATTGTCCTACCCCAGAATGCTTCAGGCAAGGTTTAGATCAAATTTACCCTCTAGAATACTATTACTGTAGTACATAGTGGCAGTTTAATATGAAGGAAGCTCTTCAATGCCGGAAGGTAAAACCGCATCTAATAGCGGCAGTTCTGGTACTGTGACTAAAATAAATAGTTTTAAGCAAAGTTCAGTTAATGTAGTACCTACCTATCTAACATATTCCACCTTGCTGCTGCAGTGTGAATTCCATACTGTATTGGAGTATGTTGGGTATCCTCACGGAAGTGGTGGTTCATCCACTTCCTGAATGCTGTGAACTCTCAGAATTTCTCAGCCAGCCACATATACTCTGGCCAGCAAGAGAAGCTATAGAAGTTGTGCTCGTCAGTAATCCTGTGGACAATTTGCTGTGATCTGAGTAGTGTAACTTAGGGGAGTATAACTGGAAAACCTCATTTGCATTGGAAGGATGTGATGTTCATTTAGTGTAACTTGGATGTTTAAGTCTTCGGCATTGATTTGTATCATGTAATATAATTTTTTTTGCCATAAACAGATACCTCAGTCAGGATCTCTAACTTCAGCTCTTTGAAACTCTGAATATTCATTTTACTACCTGGAAACAGGAAGCCTACAGACATGGCTAAGCATAGGAAACTAGTGTTTCTGATCTGCTTTGTATCATAGTAACTACTTCAGGTGGACTAGAAATTGCATTAGACTTGCAAGACTTGAGTCAGGCATAAATATTATTTAAACAGAAATTTAATGAACAAGTTCAGCATAGTACCCAGTCACTATACCTTTTGATTTCATTTTAGAAAGAGGGTATGTGATTTTATTATAGGAGGAAGACAGCTTGATTCATTTGCAATCTTCCAGTATCTTTCTCTAAGAACAAATGCAGCTGATTTGGGCTGTCGTTGGCGGGTAAATATTCCTTTCTTGTTCCCCAAAACACGTGTGGTCCCTGTAAAGAAGTTATAAAATAAAGCAAGTATATATAAAATACTTTTATATCCCCTACTGTGAACTGTTACGATGTATGTACGTACTAAATCAGGTTAGGTGGAAGAGACCTATGCACTTTGTTCTACACATAGTCAGGTACAACAGGGAACTTGGCAGATGTAATTTGCGTCATCTTGGCAAGATTAATTGATGTAACTGAGCAATATAGCTGCAATTCATTGTATTTACAACTGATAGGTTGATGACAGTTAATTTGGGTGTGCCCATTAATCAGTATTGATCAGTATTTATATTGACTGCTATTAGTTCCACCTTGAAATTTGATGGTGAAAATGTTGATGACTAACTGTTTGACTGTACTGTCCTTTAGTGGTGTCCATGTCCTTTCTGCCTATTTTACTTTTCAGAGGAAACTAGAAAAGATGATCACAACACGTAGAGAGACTGGAACTGCATATGTGTATGTGAACTTGTCTACATTTTCTCCATCCTCCTATTTGAAACTAATAGTACTTTTCTGACTACTCCTCTGTGATGACTTAGCTTTCTAATACCTATATTGGTGCTCTACAGATTATTCTTAATGGTGTTTCTCTGCCTGAGATTAACACTGACTGTTCACCACCCTAACTCACTGCAGGTGGCATATGCATAACTGGTTCCTTACTAGTCTCCTTCTGAGTCAGAATAGTTTTAATTTCTCTGTGACTGTCTGCACTGTAGATCAAGGAATGCCCCATACTTTGCGAATGCACTTAATTATTAATAGTGGATGGAGTGTCATGGTAAGACTGTTGTCTACCAGTGTGGCATCTGGTCCTCTATTGCTAAACCTCTATACCAAGTTAATAATATGTGATTTAAGGTGCTCTGTTACTAAGGGCAGTTGTAGATGAAATATGAAGCAAGTGAGACACATCCCTAATAGCTAACTGAAGCTCTGAATTGAGGATGGCCAAGAAATAAAATAATCCAGGTCTGCTCACAAGCTTCCCTTGCATTCCGCCCTAGCGCATTGTCTCGTGTTCTGGGTAGCATCTTTGCAGGTGGGACATCTAGGAGCTCAGGCTAGAGAGAGGATGCGTGAAGTACAGGCAGGACCTTCCCTCGTGGCTCTGGCTGTGCTGGACTACCAGCTATGCTCTAGCTTGGTAAGTGGAGGGCCCTTTTGTCCTACCCTACAGCACAATATTCTTTTGTGTGTCATAAACCATTTCAAAACTTGCAGGGAGGATGGAGACTTGTTTGGAATATAAATGCAAGCTTACCTTGATTAGTCATGAAATCTGCAAAATTCCATACGAGCTCCCCAATCACATACTCTTTCCTCTTTTTGTCAAAAACGGAATGGTACTCTCTTAGCATAGCTTTCTGATATTCCTCGCTGAACATAAGAGGTGGATCCTACAGCCAGGAAAAAGAGGTGGCCTTGAATGAAGGTGACAGTTAATCTCAGCAAAGGCTCCATATGTTAACTTCTTATTTACTGGGGACCTGCTTCCTGAAGACAAGCTTTACAATTGCTTGGTCTTCTCGTTGCCGCTGCATTAAGAACGGCTATTTAATGAAGATTAGCAACTACAAAAATTGCAAGGGGAAACTTCACACATAAAATACAAATGTAATGCCAGGTATACTTGGGGGGAGTCTGTGGTCTTGCTTGATAACGGTGCTTTATCATGATAGGTATGAGTGCCCTTCTGTGCAGGACAGCATCATGAAATTAATGTCTAGTCTCCAGTGTCCTATCTTCTACTAATTACGCATCTTCTACAAATGCCAAAGTACAGATTTCGGAGTGCTTGGTGCTTTTAGTCAAAGATAAAAACTCCTCTTCAGGTAGAATTTAACCTTTGTTAGTCAGTGGCAAAGCTCATTGATTTCAGTGGAGCAGGATTACAATCTTGGAGTCTTTCAGACACTTAAAAGCTAATGCATCTCAAAACTAAATAGTCAGGCTCAATGGTACCCATCTCTTCTAATTACATTTTTCTGACTCTGTAAGAAGAGCAGGGTGCTTTTTCCACCTAGAGTGTCTAAAACACTTACACTGTGAAGTCCAGGAACCGAGTCTGCTCCATATTCACTCTGGATAATGGGTTTTTGGTAGGTTTTATACCAGTTCTCAAACTGTATTGTGAGTTGTAGTGGAATAACTTCCAGATGGCCTGGGTCGTGATACCAGGAGAAGTAGCTATTTACGCAAATTACATCCACATAAGGAGCCTACAAAAAACAAGGTGAGAGTGTTTTGTCACAGAACTCAAGAGAGACAACCTTCACTCATAAAGCTAAATCCTCCTCTTGGTTTGTTTCATGGAATCCAGTTTTATTACTCACAAAGTCTTTTCCCTCATCACTCAGGCCCTGCCAACATGACATCTTTCCCAGAAGAAAAGGCAAGATAAACTTAACAAGCTAACAGCATATTAACTTGGCATTGTTCTTAGAGGCTTAGGAAGTCACAGCAAAGAGTTAGACAAGATCAACCCATTTCATCCTCAGGTTTGTTAAAAGTTTTTGAGTTTCCAAGATGTCTCTGGCTTGCTGGTACATTTAGATGTACTTTTTGAGTATTGGAATGTGATTATCAAGTTAGTGGTCAAATATTTTGACTAGGAACTAAATTTGTGCATCAGTGGTGCAATACTAAGACTAAGCATTCTGCAAGTTATATGCCATTTCTACCACATGGACAGTATGATAAAAGGGCACAAAGCCCACTAAAGATAAAATGATGTTGTATGTAACTTGTTCAATGTTCTCTTAACATTTTTTGTAATAAAAGGAAAAAAAAAGTTCTAATCATATCAGTGTTTGAGATCTGTTCTTTGGTTTTGTCTTCCTGTGTCTCCTCAAGCTGGTCAGAACATGCTCGTGGGGATGGGATGTCAGAGTCGGTGTGCGCATGCCTGATGAAACAGCAATACCCAAGAGCAGATCCCTGCTGGGTACCTTCAAAACTATGGCCACCAGTTTTATTGTTCCGGGGTGGGGAGTAACAGACCTCTCAGTTTCAGAACGACATTCCTGCTAACTGTAGGACAGCTTGAAGGAAACACAAAGTGTACCCTGTAACAGGGATGTGGTAGTATCGTGTACCTACTAACTCACCTCCTAGAAGTGTTTATTGTACAGTAGGGGCAAGTATTATAAAGCCATCTTGAAAAAATAAAAATTACATAGGAACTACCCTGGGAACAAATTTATGTGGGTTAAAGATCCTTTGTTCATGCTATGGCCAGCTTAAGGCATAGACATCCAAGAAAAGTGCCTTTTGGTTATTTATACAGCTCTAGGACTTTAATTATGAAGCTGGAAGAGCATTTAGGTTATTCAACACTAACAGACATCTGCTAAAGAAGATCTAGAGCAGTTTAAAGCAGGAATTAAAGTAAAGCTTCCTTCCTTTAGACTTCCACGAGGGCTGTTAGCATTTTTAAGAGGTTTAAGCTTTGGTTTAATCAAGTGAAAACCCTGAGCATTAGTAACACAATCAATGGAGTAGATGCATGACAATGTTAATGGAATCCAGGGATCTGATCCTCCATACTTCACTCAAGACAAAGAACTGTTCTTCTGTCTTACGGATTTTTATTTTTTTTTCAGCTGGACTACAACTGCAGTATAAGGTGCTTTGCACTAAAAATCTAAGTTTTCTTCTGCCTCTCCCTGTTTAAATATCTCCAGTAAATTTGGGGAGGTGGGGGGAAAGGACTGTAAAACAAATGACAAGAAGAGGAAATTTAAGGTATGAATTTAAGAAAAAGCTAGAAAATAAAGTAAACTTACACCACGATCAAGAGCGTAATTAGCATCTGTCACAAAGGTTACTGGTCTGGAGGGATCAAGAGCTTTAGTGTGAGCTATCACTGTCCTGTTTGCAAACAGTAAAGCAAGAGTTCAACAACAGCATGGAGAAGCACAGCCCCATTTCCCCAAGCTCTCTGTCCCTTCACCCTCCCTCAGACACTTGGAGCTGCTTTTGATTTAGCAGGCAGAGTATTTTTAATTAAATAGTGTAGGATACTTAGTGATCATCTGCTATAAAGTGCCTGCAATTCTAGCCAGTTCTGCACGAGTATAAATATCATGGCAAAGAGACCTTTATCTGTCACAAAGTTGGTTGCTATCCCACCTGAAAAAAAGAGTGGAAATACACCAAATGCAGGCATGTTCATTTGTCTGTTGGTGCCAGCAGCTTGCAAGTTGGTGAAGGGACAGTGAGTTTGGTCATGAAAATGTGAGAAGGGTAGTGGGAAGTTTCTGAGCAACTCTTGGGCTGTGTTCCTGGAAAAGCACGAGGCCCTAACCCTACACCACAGCATGCAGAGCAGTCAAAGACTGGCTGCTTTTGCGGAAACCCTGAATGAGGGAGATGAGACAGAGAATGGGAAGGTCAAGCTCTGCTGCTACCTCAACATTGCAGGAGGGTGGTGGATCGTTCTGAAGAACCTTTTAATGCACCTACAGCTACTAGGGACAGTCTGCTACCCCATTAGAGAGATGACTCTTGGCTATCCAAAGCTTAAAGCTCTTTCTTTAAAAATAAAACCAAAGGGTCTGTAGGGATTTGGAGCAGTGGCTTTGAAGTGGGGTGTCACAATCCCTTGCAGAACAAATAACTAGCACTAACTGAAGAACCTTGTCTTCAGAATTAAAGGCCCAATATTTTACAACTTTGCTGTAATTCTCAGACTTAAAGAATTTAAGATTCTTCTTCCATTGGTAACAAGGAATGTCCTGTTACCATCAGGTCTGCTTTTACTTGAACCTCAGGTTGAGAAGAGATGCTCAGACCAAACTGACTCCTGGTAATTTTGCAGAGGCTTACTGGTTCAGAAACAACAGGTTGAGACCGTTGCGTGGTTCTGAACATCACATACAGCAGTTTTGCTTTTAGTTTGCATCTGCAGGTACTGTTTCAGGGTTCCCAAAAAACTGCTTGCCTTCTCTTCACTACTTCTCTATGCCATCCCAAAGGAAGATGCATCATCTGCCAAGATTCAAGCCTCAGCTCTGTGTACAAGCGGACGCACTTACTTAAAGTAGTAGGCTGCTGGGGGCAGCTCCGATGCCGGCTCGTTGGCTACTGACCACATCACAACTGAGGGTCTGTTCTTATCCCTGCGGATCAGCTCCTCCATCACAACAAGATGATGCTGCAGAGACCTGTTCCCAAAGCTCTCGCTTAAAGATAAAAGGAAGCGAGACCCGGTGAGGTGAGGGTATAAAATCCATCCCCTTTGCCTCTCCCTGTGAGAACTTGAGCCTCTGGGGTGTATAAGCACAGCTGAGTCTTAACACTGAATACGGCTTCTGCCCTATTTCCCCAAACCCTGCTGCACAGTTCAGGGCTGTGGTTTGGGCTCATTAATCAAGTCAGGCCAAATGACGCGATGGCCATGTGGCAAAACGCCCGCCGGTTGCCCAACCGCACTAGGCACACGTGGCGCAACGGGCCGATTTCTAAATAGAGCAAAGTACTTCCATTATCAGAACAACGGGCGCTGCGGGACGGGAGGGGGATGCTGTGGCAGGGATGAACATAGAAGGAAGGGGAAGGGTCCTTGGAGCGATTGCTTACGGCATTTTAATCCCCACTCCCGGGCACTCGTCGATCACCACGATGCCGTAGGCATCGCACAGGTCCATGATCTCCTCGGCGTAGGGGTAGTGGCTGGTGCGGAAAGAGTTTGCCCCCAGCCAGCGCAGCAGGTTGAAATCCTTCATGACCAGGGGCCAGTCGAGGCCTTTGCCACGAATCTGGGGGGGAGAGACATCGCACCCTGTCACACTGATGGGCCGGGGCTTCTCCTCACACATTAGCTGGGCACCACCTCTTTCCTTCTCGCTCCCAGAGCGTTTCCAGCCTCGGGTACCATTTCTAGCTGGCTGCACCACCTCTCCGTGCAGTGTTTGCCTTTCTGAGGGGCACTGCCACAGGCACACCCAGACCCCAGCTTTGGAGAAGCAGAGGGGACGGCGGTTGCAGGCAAGCTGCCGGTACTGCTGCTGCCCCGCCCGGGGCCGCCCTCTCCCTCCCTTTCACAGGTGTTATCCATGAGGCAGGCTGGGGAGGACAGGGTGAAGGAGGACCCCGGACCAGCGGGGCTCTGCTTCTCCCTCAGAGGAGAGCCCGCGCTCGCCGCCCCTGAGGTGAGCGGCTCGGGGCGGGGGGATGCTCTGCTCCCCCCCTCAGAGAGGAGCCCGCCGCCCCTGAGGTGAGCGGCTTGGCGGGCGGCTCGAGGAGGCTCTGCTCCCCCCTCAGAGAGGAGCCCGCGCTCGCCGGCGCCGCGAGGGAGGAGCGCCCGCCGGCCCTGAGGTGAGCAGCTTGGCGGGCGGCTCGGGGGGGGACGGGGCGGCTTTGCCCGGCGGGGACGGAGCCTCTGGCGCGGCCGCGGGGCCTCCCTGTGGCCGGGCCGCGCCTCGCAGCCCTGTGGCTCCTCCTCGCTGGAGACTTTGTCCCCGGCGTTTCCCGGGATGGGGAAACTGAGAGCCGAAAGCCACGGCCGGGAGATGGTTTAGCTCCTCTGCCAGCACATCCCGGGCTTGCCCATGTGCTCTGAGAGAGATAACTGGGCACGGTGTCCTCTTAAAGCTGGCAAAAAGTTCACCCCAGCCCCCCGGCAGCTCCTGGCCTGGGAGAAGGGTGTGAGGAAATGGGTGGAGAGGGGAGGTGAGTGTGGGCACTGCCTCAGTGGCACAAAGCGAGGTGCCATTAGGTGCCCCCACCATGGGCGCTGCGCACTTACGTCAGCGTCTTCGTGCTTGTTGACGCCGTGGAAGTAGAAGGGCCTGCCGTTGATGAGGAACTGCGTGCTGGTGACATGGACGGTGCGGATGCCAACCAGGAGTGTGTACACGTCCTCCAGCAACACCCCATTTGCCTGCGCCTGCATTTTCACCTGGATTTCCAAAGGGGAGACGTAAGTGACATGCTGGGCTTTGCAAGGATGCCCTGTCCTCCCCCCCCCGTGTGTAAGGGCTATCCTGACCACCCATCCGTTTCCCAGCACTGTCTCAGTATGCTGCCTGCTCCTCACCACTGCTTCAGCTGATTCCTGTGGTCCCCATGTACCTCCTCAGGGAAGGAGTAGTCTGACTAAATAGAAAATAGAAATCCAAGCTGGGGAAGCTGAAGGATGACGAATGAACCCTGGATGACCCTTTTGGGGCTTGCCCACACTAAGAGCTTCAGTTTCTTTTCCTCTTACTCATCTGGGCCATTTCATCCCCCCAGGCAAGGCAGCGGTACACCTCTTCTGCCCTGTACCTTGATACCAGGCAATGACTGAAAGGTCATCTGCTCACAAGAGCTATGAACCTGAACCCCTGGAAACTGACAGCAGCTCATCTGCCCTAATTCCTGCATCTAAACGTCACTACTCATCCTTAACTCACAGAGTCTTCCAGGCTAGCGCTATTGATGCTGAACTCTTGTCTTGCAGAGTGGGAAGAAAGCTGATTGCATGGCAAAACATGTGGAAGAGGTTAGCAGCCTGTTCCTCAGAGACTCTCCGCTTTTGCGGTATCTCCTCCCCTGTATTGTCCCAAACGGTCCTTTTGCAAGGGATGGATTGGGCCCTAAATGTGAAGGGCAAGCATCGGAGAGAGCATATGTGCACTCCAGGCATGCCCCCCCCGCCCCCCCCTTCTCACCGACAGACCTTTCAGTTCAGCATCCAGGAAGCTGGCAAAGCTTGATTTGATTACTGTGTAATTAGCAATGCCACTCTGGTCATGTGAACAGGATCCATGAGAGAAGATAAGTACGGAAGATGGTCCATATGGCAGTTCCTTAACCCTATTAGACAGTCAGAGGAAACACACACAGAAAGGAAGAAATGTCACTCTTGCCTCTAAGGAGTAGCGGTATCCAGGGTTCTCGTGCATCAGGTAAGGCCACCAAAGGTTTGGGTTCAGGACTTTTAGCTCTCCAGCTGGCCCATCACCTGTAGCAACCACTTTCCCTTCCTGGTCACGTAAACTCAGGGACAAGGAATAGAGTTTGCTGCCAACAACCGACACCTGATATTGCACCATTGCTGGTTCAAAGGAAACAAAAGACAATCAGAGACTGCCATGAAAGGGAAAATACATGCATCAAATGTTGGAGGGTTTTCACATACAGCAGCATTAAAAAACGGGGAGATGTAGAACAACAACGGAGCGGCATGAATTGAATGTAAGAAGCATGACCTGTCTGCCAGGAAGTTTCCTGATTTGTGTATCACACAATGCTGTTACTTAGAGATAATCCTGCTTTAAGTGGCAGGAAGGCTGCTCCTACTGAGAAATTCTACTTCAAGAAACACCTGATCATCCTTTCATTGTAACAGTAGTCTCTTGCAAGCACTTCTTTTTTTCTTATTGCTTCTGAAATCTTTACCTTATTCTTGCAGCTGCTGAGCTGTGCAATAGACCAGCTCAGGTTCAAGGAAAAAGCCACTATGAAACAAATTCAATTGGACCTTTGCAGGATATTTTCTCTGCTGCCCTTGTCATCTCCATTTGGAGCCCGAGGTAGCTGCTGTAATTGTTCTGGACCTACCAACACTCTCTGATGAAGTAGTTGTCACAGTAATATCATCTATGTAGACAGAAGGAGTGGTGTAAAGCACAACCGGGCGATGGATTCCAGCATAATTAAAGAAATCAAACCTGATGTTCTGTACAAAATAGTTCTTGGGATACCTGAGTGAGCAAGACAGGAGAAATGGCTACATTATGTTTCATTACACAAGAGCTGAAGGCAGCATATGGATGCTAGCAGTGTAAAATACTCATGTAAAAATAGATGCTAGCTGGTAATCTTTACAACAGGATGGATCTAGCTCTCAGTAGTGCTACTGCTGCTACACTGAAGGGAACTACTAGTTAACAAACATCTAATGCACCGAATAGGTTTGATCCTTCAGGATAGCTGGTACTTGCAGTTTTCAGCTGAACTCAAGCTTCTCAACTCTGCCATTGACTCAGCTTGGCAAATCACTTAATCTCAGTTCCCTGTGTATAAAACAGATGCAGTAACTCAGTGCAGATTCCTCATAACACTAAAGCTTAAACTCCTCCCTGCTTGTCTGATGAATTTCGGCATAAATACAACTCATGCTTTTTTAAGTTGCTCGGAGGATCTTAGGAACCAGCAGCTGAATAAATTCCCATTCTCTCATCCCTGGGATAAGCTCAGCAGTACAGCGCTTTAGCAACTCACCTTGTCTTGTCATTCATATACTGAATTGACCCCGGAGGCAGAGTATGGGGTGTCAGAGTGTTGTTGAGCGCGACAGTGATGCGGCACGGGATCCCTGGGCTGCCCTGGATGATGCTGCTTATATCTGCTTCAAAAGGGAGGTGCCCCCCTTCGTGCTCCATGACTTGCACTCCATTGACCCACTGCAGGAGGAGACACCCGTGAGCCCAAGAGGCAGGGTTATTGGGGCTTTGTGGCAAGCACAGCAGGGAGAAGAGAAGGAGCCCAACAAAGGGCAGTTGGGCTTCCCAGCAACAATGAACCTTGTTCTGGGCTCCTCAAGGGCTCAATCTGGCAGCCCTTCCTTTACTGGGAGCTAGGTCTGGGTCATGTACAAGCAAGTGTCACTGAGAGACACTGTTTTCAGCAGATCATGTAGCAAGGAAATGTTTTAGTTACTAATCCTGATATTGGAGGATCAGAGAAGAGAGACCTGGGAAACGTGGCCAAGTTCTTGGCTGGAGGAAAACAGCTAAGAGTTAAGAAAATAGCAAACTGATATAAAATCTAGGCAGAGATGTGTTTGCTGAACAAGCCACAAGACAGATTTTAGTGCAGCATAATTTTGGAAACACATAGATAATTTCCTGTGCGACGTACCACAATGGAGTAGTAATGGGCACTACCAAAACGGAGCACCACCCTGGTGTTGAGATCGTCCTGAAGCCAGCGCAGAGGAAGCAGCGCCTCTTTCTCGTACCAAACCCAGCCGATGTAGTTCTCCAAGCTGGGATCTTGAGTGATATCGTTGAAGCTGGCAGGCACCGGCATGTCAATCACAGGACCGGTCTGGCAGGAATTGCACAGAAAGGGAGGGAACAGATCATTTAAAAAAAGAAATTTGACGGTCTTGGCTGTCCAACCTGTACTGCTGGAGGTGTCCCCTTCCACTGACAGCCTTACAATCCCTTCGCCAAGTGGAAATACTTGGGAAAACCTGTTTAGAAACTGGCATGATCTGTCACAGGTCCCATACAAGTCCTACTTGATACCAGGCCCAGGAACCTGCTTGTTTCTACAGCAAGAAGCTGCTCGTATCTTTTTCTCCTTCTGATTTATGACAGGGAAATGCTTTCATTAATGGCTCTGGTCTTGTGGAATCAGAGAAGTGAGGGGAAAAAAAAAATAAACGCCCAGGTCGTCGTTTCAGCCTGAGACTTCCCACAAACTGTAGTTTCTCCTGCACAGCTCTAGCTGTTTGGTGTGCAGTGCTGGTGTTGTGGTTCACTGGCATGGCGTGCTGCTTGCCAGGCTAAGAGCTGTAGTAAAAGGGTGGCAAGAGTTGGGGAGATTTTGGGCCAGATCCTCCAGGGAAGGGCTGTGGAGATTGTCTGGGGTCAGTCCAGCCTTTCTTACTCCTTGAAAGCAACATAGATTCCTTAGGATTACAATGGAGTCAATTCACTCACTTATTTTTAATATAAGGATTATAGGCAGGCAGTGTTGTAATACATTAACATTGAGGTAACGGGATGCTATTGCAAAATAGAGCTGTTCATTTTTAGCACCTGCTGCGCTCGTGATGTTGCATGAACGAGCGCTGCTGGAGCACTTCCCCTTTCCTACGGAAGCTTTTCCATGGCGAGCGGAATGAGGACGGTTTGGTCGCCCAGGGTGAGCATCATGTGCGCGGCTGACTCAGCACCGAACCGCACTGGCACTGCAGAGAAACTACTCAGCGCCCTTATCAGACATCAGAAAATCCTAGCAGGAAAATCCTTGGATGGTGAAAGGGATTTTCTAGTATCTGATACAGGATAACCTTTGACTGCGATGGCCATAATGTGCATCTCCTTCAGGGAGATTCTCTGATGTCTAAAGTAGGTTGAGTGTACACATCTAAGCCTCCCTTTGAGGGGCACAGTCCGGGATTCCTCTCTGGCTGTCTTTTTGCAAAACTTCCAGCAGCATTGTGTCTTTCAGCTCTCCTCTCCTTCCACAATTTGGCCAAAAAATTTGCCCAGAGGGCTAAAATAGAAATGATGAAGGACACGTACATTTTGCGCATAGAATACATAACTTCTTTCCTTTAGGTAATGGTGTTAATTTCATAATGAATTTCAGTTACACCAGAACTTGTTTATCTGCACTCGGCTGCTCTGAAATAGATAATCCAAGCGTGCCTTCTCCAGGCATGTTTTTGTTTATTTTATGCTGCTGACGATAGGTAAGCATCGTGCAAGGCCAAGCGTTGCTTTTGCAGCACAGGGATTTCTACACCGGCTAAAGGTGGCTGCAGTTCATTCAGATGCTTCCTGGCTTCCGAGCAGAAGCGGGATAATCAGAGGCCGCCGTTTCGTCGGGCGGTGATTAGAAAAGCCTCTGAGGAAAAACCTCTGCACAGCGATAAGACTTAGCGCGGGGCGGGGGGGGAAGAGCGGCCGCCCCGCGAGCCTGGCGGGGACGGAAGGGGGAAACGGTGCGGCGGGGAGAGGAAGGAAGCCCGCCTTGCAGGGGGGGCCCTTCCCGGGAGGAGAGCACCCCCCTGCCCCGGGGAAGGGGCAGTCCCTGCCCGCGCCCCTCTCCCGCCCCGCGGTACCTGCCGGAGCGGCTGCCGGTACCAGCGCTGCACGAAGCCGGCGTCCCTGCCCGGCGAGAAGTCGGCGCGGAAGCTCCAGAGGCCGCCGAGCTCCTTCCGCTCCCGGGAGGGGGTCTCCCGGGGGTAGAGCATGCCGCCCGGCGGGGCCGCCGCCCGCCCCAGCGCCAGCAGCAGCAGCAGGCAGCAGCCCCCCGCCATGCCGCGGCCCGCCCTGCAGGCTGACGCTCCTGCCGCCATCTTGGTTGTGGGCAGTGCCCGGCCGCGGGGAGGTACCGCGGGGGGAGCGGCGGGGGCAGGTCCCGCCCCGGCACGTCGGGGCGGGAGGGAGTGCTGCAGAGCCCGAGCAGGCGGCTCCAGCTACAGCCGTCGGTAGCCTGGCGTGAAAACACTTGCGAGCGTTGGGCTGTATCCAGGGTTGCTGGATTTCCGGGGGGGGAAGGGGTGGTTTTATTTTATTTCTTTATTAACTCGCTTACTTACTTACTTTTATTTATTTTCAGAGTCACTTGTTGAAGTGGGAGGGCAAGAAGTTATTGGAAATGGCAAAGAAGAGCCCTGATGACCAGACGTCATGGTGGGGACAGGCAGTAGGGTCATCTCTGCATTAGAAAACCACCTCTGGACTCAGCTGTGAAGCATGGTAACATTTCCTATTCAAACCACGTCCCTCAGAACTTCGTTAGGAATAAAGCAGGATGGAGAAAAGTATCACGGGGGCAAGGGAGGAAGGAAATGCCATCAGATTGATTTTAATTTTGCAGTAGATTTATTTGTAGCCTGTGTTTGTTTCCTGGATGAGAACATGTATTTCCATATGCAATAAGCAGCTGTCGGTCATGCTGTATCCAATTCAATTACAGAAGCAACAGCTCAGTTTATTGCAGAGCAACAAAAGGCTTGTTGACACATAAGAATATCAGAAAGGTGGAGGGTCAAATGGGGACTACCAGTGATTATGAACTATCTATTTAAGCAAGAGATTGGGATGTGATAATCTGCTAAAATCACCTTCTTTTTTCAATCAGTAAGGCCACACATTATTCAGCACTGACCCCCAAGATGCTGAACAGTGGCCGCTGGGAATATGCAAAAGTCTAGCTGGCTGAGACGTATGAAGGTACTGACCAGGAATGAGAAGATAGGAAGAAAGCTTACGTGAGGAAAGAAAAGAACCATGAGCCGGGGAGGAGGAGATAATCCCTTCTTCTGAGTCTGTTGGTGTTGGCTGTTGCTGTCACCTCTCCACCTGAATTAAGTGTACATAATTGATTTCCCTACCACAGCTAACTTAGCTGGAACATTAGACAAATGTACTAAACCAGAGAAACATGGCAGTAAGCAGCAGCAGACTCAGGAACTTCCTGGCACGTCATTCCTCAAGTAAGACTTTGCTGGTCTTTGTTCTGATTTTACTTCTCTAAGGACAGAAGGGAAGATGGTAATGATTTTTGTAAGGGGCAACAGCAGTGCAAGGCCAGGGATTTCTTTTTAAAGCACGCTGCACCAGCTAGGATGGAGGCAAATCAGGGCATGTGTCACGCAGAAGAAAGAGCTGGACTGGGGACCATGCAGCTCTGTGCTTCGGAGTAAACCAGAGCCAAAGGTGGTTTTGTGACAGACTGGGATGAGTTGTGGGTTGACCTGCTGGGCAAGTTCCAGCGCCAGGCGGTGAGGAGATTCTTCTTCCGGCCAGAAGGCAAGCAGGGAAACATAATCCTAGGAGGAGGGCAATGATTGCTGGAGATGTCGCATGTGTTGCGGATAGTGTACCAAGCAACACTTTGTGGAGACGCACAAGCCTCCCTCAACACATGCACCAACACTCCTGCTGCTGTCTACCTATGGCCCCCTAGAACTTGACACCCCATAAACCAGCTCCTCTGCCAGGTTCATACACCAGTGAACATTTCCCCAAGCCACACAAGGGCTGAGGAAGCCCAGCCCAATCTTGCCCCTAAGAAGAAAGACGCAAGACAGGAGTTTCAGTGAACTACATACACCCCAGTGTTTATTAACTCCAGATTAATGTGATGATAGGCACAACACTGCATCCATGGGATATCTCCCCACACTCTAAGCTTGTTCCTTCAGCTTCTTCAGCAGCTCCCTCAGCTGCTCGATCTGGGCATTCACGCTGTTCTTGGCGGTACCGCCCATGGCCCTGTACTGCTCCACGCTGTTGACAATGTTGAAGACCTGGGAGACGTCATTGTCAAACAGGGGGCTGGGGAGACAAAGAGAAGAGGTGTCAGTGGAGAGCGCTGGGTGCTCTTTGCTGGCTTTCCATGTTGACTGCCAGCAGAGAGGGGGAAGGAGTGGAGACGGAGCCTTTTTCCAAGGGGAAAGGCCTCCTGCAGCCCTGCTTTTGCACTTGTAGTGCCTGGCAATAGCTGCTTGTGGCAGACCGAAGAGTCAGCTCCGAGGGGAGAGTGAGGAAGTTTGGAGCCAAACTCTTCTGGAGGGCTGGTGCCTCCAGGTCAGGGCAAGAGTTTCTTCCAGTCCCTCCCAATAGGTGCTGCCCATGCCTTGCTGGAGCTGAATGGTATTGATGTTGTCCCCTTTCAGTGTTTTCAGCAGTAGCAGCATTGATATTCAGGCCAGGAGGATTTTGGGGTGCTGTCTGGCCCCGGCCTTCCGGGGAAGGGCACCATAAGGAGGCCCATACAGAGGGAGGCTGATACCTGCCTGCTGAGGAGAGAGATGGCAAAATAATAGTGATAACGAACCTGATGGTCTTCATGTCATCCAGGCTGAGTTTATTGATGGCCATGCGTTTGGACTCGGCAAGGTTGACGACCTTCCCAGAGGCAATGTGGGCTTGTCTGAATGGCATCTGCAGTGAGAAGCAGAGACCATAGTCAGTGACCAGGCAACTGGGGTGCAGCCTCAAAGGAAAAAATGGATGTGATGTCTTTTTTGGTTGGCTTGTTTTCACTTGGGGCAATGCAATCTCAGTCCAGGTTTGGTGACCCTAGAGTGAGCATCACCCAGGGACAGAACAGAGGCCTCATCTCAGGCCCTCGCTGAGCAGCATTCTGCATCCAAAGAAATCACAGCTCCAAGTCTCCCTCTGATACTTACTCCTTTACGAACCAAGTAGAGAGCCAGATCAGTAGACAGCATTTCAGGGCACAGAGCCTTCTCCATGTTCACCTTTTTGATCTGCAGAAAGGATGGTCAGAGGGAGACATTATCATCAGCTCCTCCTTGGGGATACGTTAGTGGTCACAGAGAGGGGACTTCATCTGGAAGGGACCGAGCTGTAAACAGACCCTCTGACCCCCTTGGCAGCTGACATTGCAGGGTACAATGGGAAGCATGAGTGAGCCACTGAAGAGCCTTCATCTTAGGACCGGTCTAGAGCTCTCTTACCTGGGTTAGTCACAGAATGTGCACTCCAGCCATGTTCAATAGTGAGAGTCTGAAGCCTTACCTGGAGGGTAGAAATCACTCCAGTGGCAACCTGGAGCACAGCGTTCAGGGTGTCCACAACATCAAAGACGGCCTCCTTGTCCTCCTGTGTTACAACAGGGATGGAAATTGCTGTAAGTCAACCTGGTGCAGCCCAAAGCCCAACAGCCTGAGCAGCCCCGCCAGCAGAGCAGGCATGTCACCCCAGGGGCTCCTGCTGGGGGCCGGGGTGTCAGCTGCAGCACGCCGTGCCTCAGCCCCTTTCTCAGCATCCTGCACACAAGCAGGGTCTGTGCAGGGACATGTAGTGGCAAGACTGCTCGCGAGCAGAAGACAGCTGTGTCTGCTCAGAGAGGTGGTGTGAAAAGTAACATCTGTTTTACCTGCAGATCCTTGTTGTAGGTGCTGGGAAGTCCTTTGAGAACCATGAGAATAGCAGCCAACTGCAGAGAGAAACAGGTGAGGCGGTTAGTTCTAGGAAGAGAAGCACATTGCCCCAGCAGAGGCTCAGAGCCTAGGCTGGCCCATTTCTCTACAGGGAGGCAAGAAGAAGGAACATTCTTCAGCCCCGGTATGAGCAGTTTCCCCATCCCGCTTCTTTCTTTAGCAGGCTCACCCGTCCGAACACTCGTCCAGCTTTGCTGCGGATCAGTTCCAGACTGTCGGGGTTCTTCTTCTGAGGCATCAGGCTGCTGCCAGTGCTGAAAGAAAAGGTGTGTGCAGTGTAATGGTGAGCAAGACCCCAGTCCCTACAGACACAGGCTCAGACAGGTCATGCAGCGTACTGGCCCAGCCCTCCAAAAGCGACACACAGGTCCCCCTTCCCCAGACACCTTTCTAGGGTGTAGGAAAGCAGTGAACTGAGTGTGCTGAGTTTCTCCTGTTGCCCACAGCAAAGCCTTTGTTTTTGCAGTCTTGTCTGGAGCTACCAGGCAGTCCCACCTCTCCAAGAGGCAGCAAAAAGGAGGCTTTCCCCCAAGCCACGCCATAGGTGGTATCAGCAGGCCAGCCTAAGTGTTGCTGTGACCTCAGAGAGGGAGGGCTGTGGTTGTGCTGCCCTGAGAGAAGGAAATCTGTTGGGACTGCAAACCCGGCCAGCCAAGGAAGGGCTTTGGCAGGCATTCCAGCAGGGGAGGAAGTTCTTTCTGCCAGCAGTTGCTGGGGAGGAGTGTCTGCTGAATGCAGACTTGTTGGGTTACCAGAATCAGAAAAAAGTGGTCATTACTGAAGGATATTCACCCTAAGGCTGCCTTTCTGCCAGCCTTTTAATGCTGTGTCAGCCTTGTGCAGCTGGGAGACCCCAACCACTGTCTCATTCTCTCAGGTGAGGATAGCTGAGGAGGAGAAGAGACTGAGGGAAAGGCTCTCTGCCCAGAGACCTACCTGTAAGCATCAGAGAGGGTTAGAAAGCCAAACTCGCTGGTACTGTAG